>NC_092829.1:53103080-53422471 GCF_039878825.1 Excalfactoria chinensis | reverse complement strand
CATGCTTAGGATTAATAATGTGCACTTCAAGAGCAGATCTGGGAGACTTTCACACTGGGAAAAAATCCCATTAGATTATAGATACCATTCTGCATTCCAAGGATTACATAACATTCTCCCCAAAAAGCTGGTTTCCAATATGCACTAATAAGTTGAAAAGAAAATGAGAATAGCAAAGAAAATGCTATGAAAATGGCAATTAAACACACACGTTTTCTAACATTTCACATGGAAAAAGATGTTACATCCACACATGCAGAAGCCTCTGCGTGCTAAGGTGTCTGTAGCTACTCCTCATCTAAACAGACATCTATTTTTCAGTGCCTTACAGTGTAAAAGCACGACATTCTCAAAATCTACTGATTTTAGCTAAAGCTATTAATTTTAAAAATGCCGTCTTTCAAAATGAAAACATTAATTTTGCATGTTGAAACATGCTGAAGAAACTAAGAGCATCCAAGGACTCTTTTTTACTTTGCAAAGAAGTACCTCCAGTGGCTGTAAAGTTGAGCCATCAGAATTTGCCGAGAGACAGGAGAAGACTTGGAAACCTTTAAACTTACAATGACACAGCGAAGCATCTTTACTTTTAGATAACTTTCACCTACAATCAGGCTCCTTCCCTTCCAAATATTGTTTGCAAAGCTGTGCTACCTTGTCAGCTGTTGAATCTTAAACCTAACTTTACCTTCCTTTGGGAATAAAAGATCGACTCTAAATCACGAGCACAGATTCTACAAAGGGATTCTTGCAAACATTTTTGAATAATTGTGCTATTAAAGAGAAGAATGTTTGCTCCATATCCTAAGTGACAGCAGTAGAGATCCTCTGCTAAAGAACAAAGCGGTCTGCTCTAAATTTATTTCCTCTGAAAATACACTCTGTTTTAATATTTAATCCCTGCAAAAATTACAATGGACTTGTATAAGCTCAGTAGTTAAGACAGCCAATGATTTCGGTTAAAAAAATATATACTTGACAGTAGTAATGAAATATGAACACAGAGAGTAAGCTTATTATCTTTCTGTGCATTCATAGTAGACTGGAGCTGACACTACTTAAGCGTTTAAGAACTATATGGGTTAAATTACTGTGTCATTAAATATTGTCTCTCTGGCTTCATGAAACTGTCTAAATACCATGGAGAGCCTTCAGCCTGCCTCAGATCCTCCTGCCCCTCCCAGGGTTGTTCAAAGTCTTGAGTGTGAATGCTCACAGAAACAAGCATACCACAAGCCCAGCTCACTGAAATTAACTGCCACTCCCACTGACAACCATGCTGTCAGGATTTCATAGAGGCAAAACCTAATGAATAGTGAGCTAAGTGCCTATCACGGATAGCAGCTCAATAGGAAAGCATTTACATCACAATGATTATAAAAGGAAAGCACACACATTCATCCCACTGGGTATTTTGAATATGCTCAGTTATCACATAAGTTACCCAATGCAGTTCTTTTTTCCTGTAATTCACTACAGAAAGTTCCACACTACCTTAACAAGCTACCTCATTGGTGGCAGGGCTACTTCTCATACCTATTCTAATGGCTATCTTAATTATATCCTGCATGAGCAAAGGTGGTCTCACCCAACATTTCAGGTGAACTTGGATAGCATCCCACCTGTGGTTCAAGTGCCAAGAAGCTGTGTAATCAGTTCTCCTTTGCTACTGTCTCTGTGTGTGCCTGAACCTGGCATGGCACAAAAGGTGGTTAAGCATCCACTTACAAAATGTGACTCTTTACAAACATTATCCGTGTATCCTACTTCACACTGAAAGCACCAAGAAGTGCAGCTGGTTGCACCCCAACGGTTCACAAGGACTTAGCATGCCAAGAGCCAGCTGTGATCGCCAGGCACCTTCAGAACATGGCTAGCTACCAATTCATGGCTTGTCCCCTCAGCCCTCATTTCAGGAGCAGAAGCCTGCATGTTTACCTAATCAAAGTTCCTCCTGTTCTTAAAAACATAAGACAGCTCTTTCTGGTATGGTGAATGAATGCAGAAGGCATGTGTCAGCCTTCTCATTTCTGAGTACATCTCCTGCATCCAGTATAGCATCATTTGCATTGAAATAATAATCAAGTGGAACTAGAAATTGGAAGCATGTTCCACCTTAGCTTAGCATTTGTTCACTAAATGGTATTTACAATGTAAAAGTATTTTTTCAATTGCCCTTTTTTCACTGAAGAGCAATAAAGAACCCGTGATCTGCAGTTACTGGCATGCTGCTACAGTCTAGATTGGCAGTGAACCATAAGCAAATGCCATGGGAATTTTAATACTTGCTCCTATCTGTCTCTTTCAGAGAGTAATCACAGCAAGCATTTGACAGGATTGAATCACAGCCACCCCATAACTTTAGCAAATCAGCCAAAGGAAGCTCACACAGAAGTGCAAGTCCATGAGCGCTTGCTCCTGCAGTGCACTCCTGCCAAGGTAAGTCCAGCCCCCTCAGTGCCTCAGCTAGGTGAGCTGGATGATCACAGGAAATTTTAGGAAAAGACCCAGGTGTTTTTGCTCCCTTGCTTATTATAATTAGCGCACTTGCTCATTATAATTAGCAATATGTAATGAGAGTAATGCTTTTAATTTCTTTTCTTAAACAGATGCATACAAGCTGTGGCTTCATTACTTCTCCAGCTCTTGCTTGTGCTGTGTGCATGCGGACATTGCAAGACTCAAAAAGTTCAGTGTAAAAAAGTGGAAAAAAACCACCTATTTAAGAGTAATTTACCTTCTTTGAAACATCTGGTGCTAGATATTTTGTGCCATATGATTCATCGAGATTGAATTACTCAATCTTTCTTTGACTGAAGTACAGTAAGAATTATCCCAAGTGATCATTTAGTCAGGTAGGTTGAGGAACTGCAATGAAGATCATAGGCTATCACATTAGCTATACACATTAGTATACAATATTTGCTAGATTAATGCTGTTTATGGCATTCTAGTCACACCTTTCAGAGCAACTCTAGACAGTTTCCAGAAGGCAATGCCAGCAGGTGGTGCTACCCACTCATACCACTGGTGCTCCAGTGGTGGAGGAGCAGCTGAGAAACTGGCTCTGCACCTTTGAAAAAGGCTGAATGCAGGATATTCTGCTGTTAATGTATTTGTTAACTTAAATAAGAAGAAACTGCTTATGTCACTCTAAGATTTCCGTACTTAGGATCCACAAGAATTCCTGTCTTACCTTTCTCTCCCTGTAGGCTGTTTGCCTTTCGCTTTCCAAAATCTTTACCTGCGGACTCGGTAAACTTATAGCGTATATATCTGCCTTTCTTTAGGTTTTTCAGTGAAGCCTTAAGATTTACTTTGTATAAAGCAAATGTGAACATCATGACCATTTGTACAACAAGCAAACAATTCTCTGAGTAATGGAGCGACTTAAAATAATAAGAAAACAGTATATTAAATGAAAATCTTAAGTCTGACAGAGAAAACTATGTCATGGATCTGAAAAGCTACCTCATTAGGAAAAAGTCTGCATTGGAGTATTTCAAACAGAAACCCAGGTCACTTCATGAAAATTACATTAGTAGCAGGGAAATTTCATTTTAGAGTAAATTTCTCTATTTGGGAAAAAAAGATAGAAACCCTAAATCATTCTACATGTCAACTGACTGTCTCCAGAATGAAAGCAACCAGAGTTTTTAGCAGTAAAGAAATGTTTGTTTCTGAAGGAGTTTATAAGACAAGCTTCCTAAAGTAGTCCTGAACTATTCCGGACTGAAGTTCTTCTCTATAAGATATTGCAGTATAACAGAGTACATTCTTGTGCACACACATACACCTCATTTTCCAATACATATCCAGCAGTCAGACAATACGATTCTAAACCTTTCATAAACAATATAAATACTAAAATTTCCAAGAAAAAAAAAAAGAAAAAAAAAAAAAGAAAAAGAAAAAAAAAGCAAATAATTTCTCCTGTATGTTAATTTCCTAATGCAAAAGGTCTGCTAAATGCCAGGCTGTGTGTTTTAGCTGTTGCAATCCCAGTATTTGGCAGGGATCCTGAAATGGGATTTACCTGAGCAGGTGTTTTGAGCATTCTGAACTGGCATTTGTAGCTCTTCTATGAAACAATAAACATAGGATGTCTACTCTTCCATTTGCTTGTTCAGCTTCTGTGCATCTATTTTGACCCTACAAACAGCAACAAGGATTTCTTTCTCTGTAGTTATGTTTTTTCACCTTCAACCAAATTTGTCCCACTTATTCAAATTTCAAATCCTTTTGTAGTGTGTTTCATAACATTTGTACAGAATCCATCAGACTCATTACTTGGCTGGCTTTTCTATAATACCATGATAAGCATGCTTAATAACTAAAATAATTATTTAATTAACAATGTTGATAACAATACAAATAAGTCAGATAGGGGAGGCATGAGCACTTAGATCAGAAGACTATTCTTCAACAAAGTAGTGCTCTCTGAACACTGCAGAAGCAATTTTCCATATGGAGAATAAAGCAATGCATTTGCTTTCTTCAGTGCTGGCATATAGTAAAAGAATATAACCACTGAGACTGCCACTGAGTGTGATGGCATGAGCATCTACGCACATCATTCCTTGGATGAAAAATGCTGTCAAATTCAACTAAGTGGCAAAGCAAAGCTCAATCCAGAGGGAAGGCAAACTTGAATTAAAAAATGTTCAATTGCACAGCCACCTGCCGATCCCAGTTCATTCAGAGGTCTGTTACAACAAGCACATTCATTAGCAGCACAGGAAAGCTATTTTTCTTTGCCCAAAATACAAGTGCAGAAAGCAGCAGGAAACAGTATTGGCTACATCTGAAGAAACAAAGGTTTTGTGTCACTAGTAGGATGCTACCAGGGTCGTAGTGTGCTCTGTAATCAAAACAAACAAAACAAAAGCCAGAGAAAGGAATGAAAAAAGTAAGTGGAAATGTGTCACACAACCCAAAATCTATGGGGATTTTTTAAAGAATCAATGCATGAGACTTCCAGGAGGCTCAAGAACAGCAACTGTTGCCAAAATGAGGAATTTCAGCTGTACAAGTGAATGTTGTTAATTCCTCCCCCTTCCCATGAACATCAAGAAATTATTCCAGAAAAGTCTAGTCGTTTATTGAGAGGAGATGAAGAGTTAGATTAAGATCCCAAACAACACTTGTGTAAATGGAGCAGATGCCTCACAATAAGGCAATGAAGGATGAAAAGAACAGACTATTCTATCTGCACAACAAATTATTCCTCACTCAGACTCAGATTTGTCAGTCTTTCAGAGGCAGAGACACTGTGAAAGGGAATCATTTCACTTCCAATTGGTGCATATGCTCTAGTGTAGTTGCCTTGGCTGCTCTCATTCTGAAAATAGAAAGACAAGAACCTTGAGAGAAGATAGATCCATCCCAATCAGCTGTGACCCTCTAGAGTCACCAGAGAGCTTGGTTACATTACATTAGAAAACAAACATTAAAGGTCCAAAAACTGGCAAGATGAAACCCTTTCCATCCAGCACAGGATGTTTCCTAGAATCTGTCAGATCCCCAAGGTATCCCTATGTCAAAGCAAGCTGCTACATCACTGCTACTGGATTCATTTGCTGTTAACATATTTCATTTCAATTTGAGCCACTGCAGACAACTGCTCAGAAATTCTGAAAAGCTGGCTCTGTCACTGAGCCACATCAGACAGCGTGAAAAATGTGGCCCACACTTCTGTAGAATAAAGGAAGCAGTGTATCATAGCTTGGTGCAGTTACATCCAAAAACTCCTTTGATTTTAGCTAAGTTAACAATACTGCCAAGTTTTTCTCCACACTACTTTGTTCCCACAGACACCTGATTTTCAGAGATCTCAATAAGATGAGCTACAAAGAATAGATGGGAAAAGAAATTAAAAATTATAACAGCTTCTGCCTGGCAAGAAGAAACTATGTAGTCTTACAAAAAGCTTCTGGTATCTTAAAAAAGGACTGAGACCTTTGACTGGACTACTTCTGAAAAGTCAGAACTATTTTTAAAGACAACGTCCAAATTGCTTGGAAGATGAGAAGTGCTCCAGGTGGCATTCCTTGAAGCAGGAATGGAAGGCTTCTTACACAATGAAGTCTGACTCCTCATGAATATTCATGCGATCTGTGCCTTTTTAGGCTGACATGCAAACCTGGACTCAGCTACATGACTACTCAACTCAAAAGGTACAGAGCCACGCGCTTCAGCAAGAACTGAAGGAAAACAGTATTCTTCCATCTCCTTCACATGCTTTTTCATTCCCTTTTTTTCCCCCCCAAAATCAACCAGGATTCACAACCACCCAAAGATGCCAAAGGCAAGGATGCAAGGTTGAGCACTCAAATGGCCTGTGTAACTTTTGCTGGGTTGATTTTGTGAGGATCTAGGGAATGGAAAGATTTTACTGTAGGCTGCTATAATTCTTTAAGCATATGTGGATTCAGCCATTGGCTGAATTTTAGGTCCTGATAAAATAGCAGCTGAAAGTGCTGACTTTCTGTTGTTCTCTTCCATGCTCCCTTTTGAGTATGTCTCAGAAAATGCCAAACTGACAGTAACACTGTTGACCAATTCATTCACTTCACAGTCCTTTATCAGGTGCAATTGAGCACTGTTTAAAACAGGTTTTCAGTCTAAATGCCCAAAGTAAAAGAAAGCACAAGCCATTATCTTTCAGACAGAAAACTTTCCATTAAAACATTAATACATGTTTTGCAATAAAAACAAAGAAAAAAAAATGCAATTACCTCACCAAAATGTATCACTACTGTAATATAAATAGGTAGTTTATTCTCATTTTCTTTAGAACTAAGGCTCAGCCAAGGAGTCCAGGTGCTTAAGACAAGCCTGTCAGCCTACAGTGGTTTCACATTGCTCCCTCTCAGCCCTGACACACTGCATTTGGAGTCAGTTTTGATAGAAACCATACAGAGTTTATGCATTGAGGTAACATCCAGTGCTGTCATTTTTCTGTGTAACTAAATGTCAGCAAGAAATAGAATCTAAAATTGGTCTGTAACTATGGCAACTAATGAGCCATTCTAACATGGAGTCCCCACATCAAACACGTGACCAAGAGATTCATTCCAGTTTTAAGATTCTACTTTTCAAAGGAGAAAATATTCGGCTTCTTTTGCTGACATGTGTATTAGAGGTGGCAGCGTACAACCAGGCTAAAGCAGGTTTAGACAAACAGCTAAGACAAAAACAGCTTCTTTCTTAAACTGGAAGGAAAAACAGCCAGAATATTCTACTGACGCTAATCACACTGGATATAGATATTTCCTTCCAAAAAGAACAACATGCCAGAGATGACAACAGCATTTGAAATTATAGTACTAGGGAACAAAGCACAGCTCAGTGACAAAAAGCAAAAGCTGCTTTGATTTTTGTTTTTTAATTCCCACTTCAATAGGCATTTGGTAAGACACAACTCAAAAGCCAAAAACACATCTGCACATGCATATGAGAATAAACGCGAGGTAAGGCCATTTCCTTTTCCATGACCTAATCTTCCTTCTTTGGAACACTACTAAAAGGGTTGTACTGGGGAATTCTCTTAAACCGTTAAGCTTCCAGCAAGAAAATGTCCATCTCAGGAAACCATGCTTATCCTTCTCCATACCTTCTCCTGGAAACCACAAAAAAAACCCAACCACAAAACCACCTAAGGGCACAGAAATGAAGTCCCTCTAGAAGTAGCTGGGGGCCCCCATCAGGAGAGCTCTGCACAAAAGGTGTTTCATGCACAGGTTCCTTCAAAGCCAGAATAACCACATGGCAACAGCTTGTTTCTCCCACTTTGCATATTAATACATGCTGCAATATTACTTTCTAAAGAGGTAAATCCTTCTCTTTCATTCTGCCACTGGAGTTCCAGATCTTGCTGTCAGCATGTGGTAGGAACAAATGGCAAGGATCCCCGGTATAAATGGAGTATGGATGGTTTCCCTTATGGTGCTAGAAATCATTTAGCTCCTTTGCTGCTCCAAACAAGGAAGACCTTAACCACACTAAAACAACATCATCATTCAGACCTTGTTTTACAGAAGAGAGAAGACAGAAGGTAAAATAATCAAGAAAGAAAGCAGTTATTAGTTAGCAGAAATTGAAAAGTACATAGTTATTGCCATCAAATAAGTTTGAAGCTAAAATGAAATGAAGATTTGAAATAAAGGATCGGGATTGCCACATAGGACATGGAAATGTTTCTCTAATAAACAAGTGTTAAGTTGTAGATAGAAATGTGCTACAGCCCAGAATGTTAGAGGTGTTAGTCACATTTTTAACAAGAGACTTCATGCTCTCACCAATTTTCTTGGAAGATTTTAAACCTAACAAAACTAAACATGTTGTTACAGGACTGGAGTACAGTCACGTGTCTATTAGAAAAAAAGCACTGCAAGTCACAGACACACTAACAAAAGAAAATGAACAACTTCTTTGTGTGAATTTGTAAACCTGTGTGAATCTCATTAAAGCTGATTGAAAAAGAGAATACTATATTTACATCAATTATACAGCTCCCACAAGATGCAGTGCTCTGTGATAGAGGTATAGAAAGAAAAGAGGTCACTTATAAAAAGCAGTATGATTTTCCTGCACAGAACAAAGGCCATCTCTGGTGCTGTGTATCTGCCACTATACTGCACTGTATTTCTGCTAAGGCAGCAAAGTATTTCTTTGCATGATGCTTCTGTACGATTAAGATGCAACGATGAATAGAGAGCATAACGTCACACCAGGACTGCCATTAGAGCACTCCACAGAGGCTGCTCAGGTGCCTTACTGGAGAAAGTAGACCTACACTAAGATTTTTTTCTTTACCTGAGTCCTCACTTTCACACATATGTTTTTAACAAAGAAGAATTAGAAATTTCTGTTGCTGACAGAACCTAATGAGGCCAAATCCAATTTAATTCCTTCCCTTTAAAGGGAAGTGATCAATTGGTTCAAGCACAGTGTTTTCTATTCACGTGGAAAATATAGCAATGGAAGCAAAGTTGTAACTCAGGAGAAATAAACAGAAAGACTGACAGAAGAGAAGCAAGGAAGAAAGGGGATTGGACCCAGCTCTCAGCAAACATTCCTGATACATCCTAAGTCACAAATCACCACCACCAACCAAGGGCTTGCAGAAAACATCCAGTGAAGCGTTCTAAGAGCATCAGGAAAAGCCAGCATTAAGTGCTAGCAACAAAAAGCTATGACGTGGAGAATTAGAGATGGGAAGTTAAAGCTCTGGACATCTCATACCTTTCAAATTCATTTCTACCCATTTAACTAATCATCATCAGAGAAGTAATGGAAATGAATGGCCTATACAGAAGAAAAAAGCCGTAAATCTAGTCCACCTACTAGGCAACACTGCATCCACATTAGTTTGCTGGTTTAAAGATAAATAAGAAAACAAAAGTAAACTTGCAAAGGCCCATGCATAAGAACAGCATACTGCTTCATGTGAAAGCAAGGAACAACCATAAGCAGCAAAGGGCGTGAAAACAGCTGCCCAAAAGATAACCTGCCTGAAGGACAGCTTAAGGTACAGGAAGATGGCTGTGACACATTCAGTGCGGCTGTGGGTACCACGATGGGGCAGCTGCAAGCAGCTTTCACCTGCAGCAAATGCTTCTCACCGTTTCTTTTCCTGCCTTCATCCTTTGTCACTTTCTGCGGTGCCACGACTTTCTGCGGGGAGCTCCGGCTGGAGCTGGGCTTTCCCGACTCGTTGCTGATGATGGAGCCATTCTGGCTCGGGGACCGGCTGCAAGTAACCATAGCAACAAGGGAGGCTGTAAGTTCTTCTTCACAAACCTCATTTCAAGGTTATTTCATCTGCACAGTTTGCACCACTGAGTTTTCAGGTCTGATTTTGTACCGAAACAGTACAGAATAAAAACGGCATGCACAAACACAGGGAAAACAGGAACAGACTGATGGCAGGAGAGCACTGCTCCTCAATTAGTTCAGGGCTGATAGACATCTTAAGCAACACTGAAAGCAGGCACTTCTCATGCACAACCCCCACAATGACAGAAGCAGCACTGCAGAGGACAGAACTCCCTGTTTTTAATTCTGTGTCTTTACACTGCTAAAACAAACAAGACTCTTGCTTTTATAAATACAGCTGAAATAATTACTTTGTTGTTTAGCCTGCATCGGCACACAGAATCACAGAATCATAGGGGTTGGAAAGGACCTCCAGAGATCATTGAGTCCAACCCCCTGCCAAAGCAGGTTCCCTAAACCAGGTTGCACAGGTAGGCATCCAGGAGGGTCTTGAATATCTCCAGAGGAGGAGACTCCACAGGAAAGCAAAACTATTTTCTCATCCACAATGCAAAATTCATTAATGTCCTTATCTCCTTTTTACCTATTTGCACTTAACACAGTTTAACCAGCACCATTATCTGCTGAAACTCTGAAGAAAACATTCTCTTTGTGCAGGCATTGCATCTCCGTACACTAAAACTGCCCCACACTGGCTGAGGAGGGAGGGCACAGCAGCTCCCATCAGCACTGGCTCTCAGCAAGGAGCAGCTCTCAGAACATGCAGTGTAACTCTGCCTTGGTGCTTTTGGGGATGGGCAGATGATTCAGTCTTAATGCACAAGTCAAGAAAAATAGGCCAGATTTGGTGTTACTCCAAATCGATGCATGATGTCAAATTGTTCCTAGAGGTGAAACTTGCAATCTATGGAGCTTGCATAGTTACACGTGCATCTATCTACACTCCAGATCGTTGTGGCTGGTGAAAGGATAATTTAAACAGGCTTAATCTAAGGAAAAAACAGTTACAATGACTTTGGTTTATGGAGAGAAATCCAACCAATTCTATTGCTGTCAAAATAACTTTAAATCCAGAAAATGGTATCAAAACGAAACCACCGTGAAGATCAACTCATTACTGCCATATTGAAACATTCATCTGCCTCTTCTTCTGACTGCCCTATCCATGTAAGTAAAGAACATTCACTGTAGTCAGAATGGGAAGTATGAGGAAATATTCCCTAGGGACTCTCTTTTGAGGATAGCCTGAGAGGAAAGATGTTTGACACCAGCTCTTCCCAGCTCCATGACTTTAGGGGAACTCAGCACGCACACTGCATCAGCTCAGCTTGGGGATTTTCTTGTGAAGTTCTACTGAGAATAAATATTCTTAAAAAGAATTTCACCCCCGTAGATCTCCCTGTCCCTGCTAATGAAGAGTCACAGTATATAAATTATTCCAGGGACAGACCAGTACCTGAAGAAAAGCTGATCTACTTGGGAACAAAGAAAAGAAACAAGTATAGATAGCTTGCACAATTGTTTCTGCTGCCAGTAAGCTAAATATTCCTCTTTTTAAAGCAATCATTGTACTTCTTATCTGTGAAGCTTCCTTCAGCGACAATACGAGAAGATATTCCGATCAGTTACCAGCCACTTCATGGCAGTTTGATTTAAATTGACCTTTCCAGACTGCAAAGTAACCAGGATGAAAGAGCAAATACATAAAGGTCAAGAAATATTTCTTCATCTTAAGGAATCATTAAGCTCCATCCCCAGACACAACTCAGGAATGAAAAGAGACTGCATTTCTACATGTTCTCACTTACTCAATCACCCTGAAGGAGATAAAAGTAACTCTGAACAATATTTTGCTAAGAAAGGCATACAGAAGTATCCCAGGTTCAGTTCGCATTTGTAACTTTCCCAGTTAATTCCTGATTCAAGATTGCTAATCTACATTTGCTTAAAAAATGGGCAGATTAAGTAGGGGGGGGGGATGTCTACACCCATTTGAAGGACTGAGGTCAAGTTCCTAATCACTTTTTTTTTTAAGACTATTATAGGACAGGTTTACTTGTGTGTGTGTGTTTCAAAATGGCTCTGGAGAGGCTGAAAAACATTTTAAAGAACATTTTCTGCAAAGGTTTATCTGTGATAGCACAGCACCAGGAACTGCAGCCAGTATAATTGTGATCCTTCATTCAGTTTCTCTGAGGATGATTCAGGGTAGACCTTACTTAAAAGATCCTAATGGGAAAGGCAGTGAAGAACAGATTCCTCAAGGAAGCTGTAATGATTCTACCATTGGAAGACTTCAAAGAAAGCTAAAGTTCAGGCAGAGGTATAAGTTGACTATATGGTGGAGTAAAGCAAGGGCTAGATAGTTTCCTGGAGGGAGAGCTTCTAATGTTTGATCAACCCTGAAGACTTAATTTGAAGAGACTGTAAACCTGCAAAACTTCACTTTAGAAACTGATGTCATCTAGTCTGTTCTTACATGCTCCAAAGTTTTGTCCTGCTATAAATACTTTGAACCCAGAGATCTTGCTTTCATGATGTAAATCCGTGGATATTTCATGTTTGCTCTTCAACTGATGGACTGATGCAGTCTGTCAGTAATGCTAAAGCAGCTTACAGTCACAGAAGTCTTGTCTTTTGCTTTAATTGAGGAATTACTGGTGTTCATGCTCCAGATTCAGTGTTTATTTTAGGTTTACCTCTTGCACAAGGCCAGCATGCACAAGACCAGCATGCACAAGACAGACATTTCCCATTTAACTCTTCTACTCACCTGTGGAGACTTCAGTTTATCTTTCATTTTGCAGCAAACTTGCACATCCAGTACAGACTAATGTTACACCAAGAATATGTCATGGAGGAATCATCTGCCACACATGGTGCTTGGGTACCAAACCTTTCAATTTTCCCTAAGCAATGGCAACACGTACCCCATTCACCCCTCAGCAAAAACACGCAACTCCATACCTTTTCCTTGTTTCATTGGATTGGGCTGTTTTAATGGTGCTTCCATCCTGAGTAATTTCTCTCTCCTGGGAGGCAGGGGCGTCTCTGACTGGAAGTGGAAGTACGACAGTCTCCTGAGTTACTGGTAAAACTTCATCTTCAGCTCCCTGCTGACCTAAATGTTGCTTGGCATAGTCAAAGCCTTGTACTGGCTGCAAAAACAAGTGGAAAAAATCATTTCCAGAACGCGTCATATCTTAAAACATAATTTCCACTTGAATATACAATTTTCCACTACCACTATACTTCTTTTAATCAAATACGCCAGAGATAAAAATGTGTGGACTGCACTACGAATGACCAACAAAGCAACATTTCTGATAAGATCTCCATTACACACAATTTAAACATGAGTAATTAGTATTAAACTTGGCTAACCTTCCTTCCCATGTCTTACCCCCAGAATTTCCTTTGACAGACAACGCAAAAGTAAATATAAACCAAAAGAAAATATAAAAAGGGGAGAAAATCAAGACCATATGGAAAATAAATAAAATGTTCTCCATGAAAAAAATCTTCTGTTTCCAAAGGAGGTGAGAGTAGGTGAGAGTAATTTATTCCAGATCAAGACAAAGCAAAAAAGGCACAAATGAAAGTTTCATGGGCAAGATTTTACCCCACTTCTCCCTCCACCCCCTCAAATTATTCTTCACAGAGTAGGGAAATCACATTCCCTCTGGCTTTCAAGTTGCCTACTGGGAAGGTTCCTATTGATTTTACTTGTTTCTCTTGCAAAGTGGCATTTGCAAGAGGCTTGCAGCCCTGGCAGCCAAGTGCTGTGTGCCCAGCCTGAAGCCATGGCTGTGCTTTCCCTGCTGCCTCTGCAAGCAGAAAGCAGAAATGACAACATGTTCAGGGCAAAGCAGCCACTGAAAGGTGGATTCTCCCAGCGGAGAAATTCAATAGTTCAAGCAAAACTTAACTTTCAAAAATGCATTTTCTATTGGGAAGAAAAGAACCACTCGGACAATCCTGGCCAACACTGGGAAAAACATGTAATACACAAAAATGTTCTTGCTGTATTTAACTGAGTTAATTTGTCTCAGAAATATGTATCCTACCTGAAGTAGAAAGATTATTTGTAGAATGCTAAGAAAAAAAACATCAAAAAACACTTCCAAAGATAGGTAAGGCTGATTTTAACCCTCAAATTACTTTGGGGAACTCATCAAAATTAGACATTTAAAACCAAGCGATCCCTCTCAGGTTCCTGTCCTGCTGCCACTGAGTATTTTCATTCCAGAAGAAAGTCAGACCAATAAGAAGTCTGCTGATTTGTGCACAGAAAAAGAATGAGCTCTAAAAAAAACCTTTTTCCCTCGTTCTGTGCCTTCCTGAATCTGGGCTATGCTAAAAATACAGATAAATTTCATAAGCAGTTTCAGTCTGAAAATGAAAAGCTGTGTTCTTCTTAAAAAAAAAGAAGAAACAATTTGTTGTATATGGGATTCTGTATTGTGTTCTCCATCTCCTGCTTAAACCAAGGCTGATGATCTCTAATGTGCTCAAGTACTTCAGAATTCATCTGATAAACAGCTCCAGTGTATGAAGGAGACACTAATTGGGCTAACTGTTGTCTGGGCAGCAGACGTCTCCATGCACTGGCATGACAGATCTTGCAGTGTATCAGAGGAAAACCAATTCACCATCGCTACCCCATGGCAAAACGTGATAGTACCACCCCTTACAGCCTTCTGCTTGCCCTCCTCTGATGGCAGAGGACCTTAAAAAGCAGCCACTAGCTACTCAGGGAAGAAAGGAATGAGAAAAGAAGTAGGAGCTGTGCAAAGACAATTAGGAAGAGCTACTGCACATCATCCTAAACAGTAATACTTTTAATGAACATAATGCTTTTCAGCCTTAATATCTATACTAACCATTTAGTCAAGACTATCACAGTTACTCTGCAAAAATGGGCAACAAAAAAGAAAAGATGATTAAATCAGATAGTTTTCCATGCTTAGCAAATAGCAGAAGACACAACTTTTAATTCATACCTTACTTTATAAAAAAAAAAGCAACAGAAGAGACAGAATATGAGAATTTTTACAGGACTCTACAGAGTCCCAGCTTGTATGTGCCAAAGGAACAAAATAAAGATTATTTTAATCTATATTCTACTTACCACCATGTCTGGCAACAAATTGCATTAAGGAAGAGCTGAAAAAGCCATCCTCATCAGCGGACATATTGCGTTAAATAAAATTTGATCTTGGAACCCTGCTCTGTGAAAGTCCACAGGAACAGATGGCTTTACCACCCCTGAAGGGAACTGGCAAGGCTGAATCACGATCAGGCAGTGCTAAGGCACAGAAAGCATAGGTGTCCAATATGGCCACAGTACTCAGAGAGACCGACGGAGGGGGATTTGAATATTGATTTTGAAATAAGACATGATTAGATGATTAAATTACATTGCCTGGAAAAGGGGAAAATGAACACGGAGAACTGTCACTGGGACATTTTTCCTCGTAGTGATTATGAAAGAGGCACTGATATTTAAGTAAAGGAAAGAACAAAAAAGGGAACGAAGAGAAGAAAGGATGGTTATTCCCTCCTTCTGCATACGTAACCACAAACACAGACAGTATCTCTGGTTTCTTTTTTCCATGCCCTTTACCAAATTTATAGTGTCTGTTTTCTCATGGCCTACACTACTTGTTTTCACTGGTGGATCTTAGACTGCAGATTTGATCTCTGTCTACATGCAAGCTTATACTGTCATGCACTAAAAAAGAAAGATTTCAGATTACAGCCTTTAAAAAAGCATACTGTGAATTCAGAAGCAAGAGAGGTAAATGCTAACATCTGCCCAAAACCTCAAAGGAAAAACAGCATCTCAGAACAGAAGCAGCATTTCAAGAACATTAAGATAAACTCCCTTTAGAATTTCACCTTTTTTTTAATTATTTTTTTCTTCTTTTAATTTCACAACTGGAAAGTTGTGAAAAAATGAAAAGCTGAGGAAAAAAAAAAGAAGGTAACACTGCTACTTCCCTGCAACTTAGTCCTGATGTCACTGGCTCCTCAGCCAGTTCAGAATGGCAACAAAAACACAACACAATCCCTAAGACACTATAAAATACACAGTACAAGAAAGGTCATTTTTTAAACCCTACTTATTTAGCCGTCAGCCTGTGAGAACAACAAAGTCATTCCTAAATTACCAGGCAGATGCAGCACTCCTGCTGTTACATCGTACCCCGCTCTGCAGAAGGATATTTAAGCTGGGCGTTTCATTTCCCCTCCGTGCTGTGTTCAGGCATCCTACCTGCTGACATGGGATGAGTGAGTCCCCGAAGGGCTGTGGCAGGCAGCTCTGCTCAGTGAAGAACTGCAGCATCCCTCTGCTCACAGCAGCAGGAGGACTGCAGTGATGAACAGGCTGCTCTGCTCTGCCAGCTCCCTTGGTACAAGGGAGCACCGCTCAAAAACAACAGCTGAAAACCCAAGGCTATATGCATCCCATGACATTCTCCTCATATTCAAAAGGTATCAGAAACATTCCAGTGATACAGAAGCCTGCATAAACAAAATATTAAAGCTGTTCCTTAAATTAAAAATCACTCTGCTGTGACCCCACTTATCAGATCAGATGCAGCATTAATCAAGCAGTCTCAGGCACTTTTCTAAGCAATGAAATATCATACAGAATCATAGAAAGGCTTGGGTTGGATGGGACCTTTAAGATCATCCTCTTCCACTACCCTGCTATAGGAAGGGATACCTCTCACTAGAACAGGTCGCTCACAGCCCCACCCAGCCTGGTCTTGAGTGCTCCAGGGAGGGAGCATCCATAGCCTCTGGGTAACCTGTGCCAGTGTCTCACCACCCTCACAGGAAAGAATTTCTTCCTATATGTTCATTTAAAATGTGATGTAGACATGACACCATCAGCCACTTGTATTGCCAAACTGTAGGAAACTACAGTTCAGGCAGCTACTGCTACTCCTGAGGTCACTGATGCTGGAATTAAAAATAACAATGAAACCGTCTCTTTCAAAATGATCTGATAACATTCTCTTCCTGAAATACATTCCCTAGTTTTATTTTAAGTAAAGATACTGTAATTGGGAAAGACAAAAACCAGTCTGTTTCCATCCTACTGCTGGATTTATCCTTTATGGTCAATACACTGGTGTATACCCTAAGCTAGATCCAGCTGAACCTTTCTGATGGAACCACCTTTGTGTAACTAAGCACACATCAATTTAGCTTTCATTCTGAAAGGAATCACTTCCTATCTAATGAACTAAATTATATTTTACTGAGTGTCAAAATATACCAAAAATGAACTGAAGAAGATTCTATACTAGCAGTGTAGTTTGGATCAGGAGCACACCTTTGAAGTAAATCCCCAAGTTAACTCCACTGGCCACACTTTGATTCACACTGTACCACAACCTCAGTGATCACAAACCTTCTGTCAGATGAAAGAAGGACAGGAAATGTACTCTACAAGTCAGCCAGCCTGTTGCACTGAAGTTACAAATGTGAGCAAATGTGCAATGAAATCACTTGAAATGAACATAGGGTGGATGCTGGCAGCTCAGCACCAATTGTCTTGTTCTGAAGATCCAGCTCCTGTGTGATCACACTGACTGCTGGTGTAAATGCAGACTGAGGGAACAGGTTTCCACCTGATCGCCTTTACCTTATTAGCCTTATTAAATCTTTCTTCTTGGAGAAAAGTCAAAATTGGAAATTCTTTTTCTTTCTGGAATGATAACTGTGGAATATTAAAACTAGCTCTTTTTCTATTGCAGCTCCAAGCAGCAATCTCTTTCTTAAATAGTAACTTCACTCAGCTGTAATGTACCCAATAACGATGACAGCTCAAAACAACGTACAAATTAGTCTCCCTTTGTACTTCAGTTGGGACCTGAGATTACATATAGGAATTAAGATGTGCATAGTCTGTATTTTAGACATTTCAGTGGGACATTAAGAGATATTGCAGTGATATTAATTTTTTGCGTTTGAATATTACTTGTTTCAATTTTCCGGATCTAGTTCTAACACTACTTTGGTAATATCAGATAAATAGATAAGCATATTGGAAATGAAACAAAATGTATCATTTTTGATACAGCTGACACCAGCTGCACCCATCTGCAGCTGTGCTAAGATGAGGAGAAAAGACCTGTCAAATGCATTACGCCTTCCTTCAGCTCTCACCCCAATCTACAGTTCTCAGCAAAGCTGAAATCGCAATAATCCTGCTGTCTGTTGCATCAAGAAGCCGAAGAATCCTTCAACTACACCTAGCAAAGAATCAGAGTAAGAACTTCAGAAAGCAAAGAGACGTCTTGGACTTGCAGATCAGCCACTCACTTTAGCTCTTTGAGGCAGGTTCATCATGGTATCCGGTTTGAAGTCATTCTTGTTTTTTCTGCACAGAACTGCTGTGATGATAATGATGATAACTGTAACCACAGCAATGGGAGCCAGCACCGCTGCAATGATCCACAGGTTGTTTGGTGGGTTCTTCACCACAGCTACAGAAAATTGCAAACCAACACTGGTAAGTTTCACTGTGTAAATTGAAGGCGCAAACTGCTTCCAATAGTGCCTTCAGCTGCCTCCAGATAATTATTAGTATACAAGGATTGTTAGTGCCTATTTATGCCTTTATATTTCTTAAGTATAAATAAAAGAATCAGCAACACCATTCAGCCCACATACCCAACAGCAAAAGCTGCCATCAGCTCCCAAGCCACACTAGATGACATTAAATATCGCTCAAATATTCATTTACAGAATTAGTAAAATTATTATTCTTTTTTTAAAGGAGACATTTAAGTAATGCATCCTGTACTTTTCAAAACACAACCAGCTTATAGGAAGACAGTATATGTGCTGAAAGTATACACACAGAGTTCATGCCCAGTAGCACAGCCTTAATAGCTCTACAAGAGCAAATTGGCTCAGCTTTTTCAAAGACAATGAAGCTAAGCATGCCAACAGCCATTACTGACAGGGCAATAACAAAACGCTTCTCTTGTGCTCTAGGAATATACTGTCATAGTTAAGATCAAAATTAATCCATCATTTCTGAAGGAGAATTGGTAAGGATGGAAAGAGCTCTCTGCAGATGTATTAATAATGGCATGAGGAAAAGGATCCAATTCAGAAATGGAATGGTACTTAAATGCTTTTAGATTCCATTTCACTAGAATAAAGTCTTTTAGTATGCATGCTAACCTCACACTTGCATCAGAGAACCTCCTATTACATAAACCTGTTATCACTGCATTTCTCTCTTGAAAAACACCAGATAATCTCCTTATGATTCTGCATTTTCATTCAGTGAAAATATTTTGTGGACTTCAACATGCTTTTTCTATTTATTTTTCTTTGCCATTGCTTTCTGGCATGGATAGGCAATTGTGAACATATCAATGTAAAATAGCCTTTTATATTTCCTTGGGGACTAATGCTTTCAAATATCATTGAGCTTATTAGCTTGTCAGAGGCACACAGCATCTTTCAGGATCAGACTGAATGCACACCATAATGCTCTGGCTCTGCAGCAGTTATGAAATCCAGCTGAAAGTACGTTTGAAGGCTGAGCCCATTTCACTGCCTGTCTGTACCTCCACACAATGCCAATGCAGTTTGCTAGGCTGAGCAGGAATAGCACCATTATGTACCTGATAGTAATTGTATGCTTACAGACCCTCCAGAATACCAAGCTGAACTCTAGGATTAAGTGACCTTTCAAGGTTCACTTCTCAATTAACTTGTATAAGTCTAAATTAATGAATGAAAGGAAATAAAAGAGCTGTGGGGAAGGAAGGAAAATCTGAATTTTATCAGAAAATAATCATGTTAATTCTGTGAGCAGAAAATTATTGAAGAAATATGACTATTATCTGTAGAGGACACAGAAGAAACAATGACATTATGACAAACAGGACTAACATTTAGCATTCCTGGTTTTAGAACCCAAATTCAGTTACTGGCTTCAGTGTTACCATCAATAAGTCATTCTGTTGCTTATGCAAATTCAGCCAGATTTTGGTGGATTTTGAAGCAAGCTTTCATTTTGCTATAACTCAGTCCATCATCTATGAAACAGGAACTTCTTTGTTATTATTCATCAGCCTAACCAGACCATGAACTCCTGAGGGTAGATGTGTTTTCTTACTGCATTCTGGTACAGAACCTCTCAATCTGCTGCAGCAGAAATTACGAGTAGAAATGAAATGCACACTAAATATTTTCTTTGGGAACATAGAGGCTGACTAAAACGAGACAAACACGCTGTCTAAAACGAGACAAATTGATTTCTTTCCTTCATAAACTATAAAGATAGTTTTACCTCCTACATTTTAAGCACTCCGACTTTGGAATCTCGGTTACCCAAGGTCAGCATTTCCACTTCTGTACAGTTTCTTTACAATACTGTATGCATGCTTAACTTTTCTGAAAATCTATAGGTTGAATGAAGTCACCTTATCAGATGATAGAAGTACAAAGTTAAATCATCTGTGGCAGCTGTTTATAATTACCTAAACACCCATATAGGTAACAAACCTCCACAGAGTCATAAAGCTGCCATAAGTTCCCTACAGCTGCTTCAGCAAAAACAAAGCCGCTAAACATTCTCACTGAAAACAAAGTAGTTTAGATTTTAAATGCTAGGCTTTATGGGGGCAGGAACGGAAATCTGCAATTTTAGTCCCATAAAAGTCAATAACAGACAAATAAAGGATCAGGTACAGTATATAGTTCATTCCCTGGAAATGATACCATACTTCAGCCTTCTAACTCAATCATGTGGATTTGGACAATACATCAATTACTTATTATACTAGCTCCTTCTTTTCCTATCCTTGCAATACTTGTAATTATTTCAGAATCACTGCTCCTTCAGATGGCTGAAGTGATGATCCCAGAAAGTCACATTTTATATGCTGCTTAGCCAGAAAGGAGATCCAGAATGGAAATCCACTCTATAAGTTTAATTCCACCTGGACCAACACCTGAGACAACTGAGAGATTCAATTAGTTGAAGGCATCAATTCATACATTAAACAGTTATTAAAAAGGAAAAAAAGAGAGAGATTAACAGAGAGAAACTCAAAAAGGACTCTTACGATCAGCTTGAACTTGAATCACATAACCCAGTGTCAGGGCCATCCGCTGGGAGTCAACAGTACTCAAAATTTTGGCAGCTGCCGTGCCCAGCAAAGGTTTCCCATTATATAAGGTATAGTATGTCAGTTCAGCTGGCTCCTTGGGTCCTGGAATTCTTTGGATTTTTACCATCTTTCAGAAAAATGAGAAAATGAGAGAAAGAGAAATAAGCCATATTTGTATCATGTCATTACAAAACCAGCAAGAAGTTACGTGAAGGCAGTGCATGCAGATCGTCAGATCTGTTAAAAGCATAAGCTGCAGGCAAATATTAGAAGAGGAGCAGAGTTTCCCCTCTACACTACAGTCTATTAGGATTAGTGAGGAATGACTGCCTTCATGAAAATCCTTAAACATAATCCTAATGCAAAGGAAAGGCATGCAGTAAAAAGGAGAGGTTCAAATGCTTGGACAACACAGTCCTCTGTTAAAAGGGAATCCTTAAAAATCTACTGTTAAAAACCACACTACTGACACATTGCAGCTGAAAATTTGCCTCACATTTTGCTGCCATATTCATTATTTTTTATGCCAGGCTAACTGCGCTTTCTCAGTTTTATACAGGAAAAAATTTGGACATTTGTTTTCATGTCACTCAACAAGCAATTCTTGAAAAATAACACAGAGCTGAAGGAGAAAAACAAAAACTTGTCATGGATTTTGGAAAAGACTTTCTCTTTGAATACTCAGCAACTACCATCATTAGGCTGAATTAGTGAGAAAGCAAAGTAGGAATGTTCCAACTAAATGAATGGTAAATATTGTCATGTAGTAAGTAGAAAGATGATTAATAAATTACTCAGGGCTCAAATGTTTACTTCATAATGTGATCTGTGGACATATGATTCTATGACTAACCTTGTAGAAGGACTGCCTCACACATCTTTTCAACAAAAAGGAACAGTTCTACCTTTACTGAGTTATTCCAGTGATGGAAGAGCTAAGAAACACTTTTTTCCCCACAGTTGAGTACAAAAATGAGAACTACTCATTATGTAGAATAGGTGACTTCATGCTAAAGTATGTGTATTGTATGAATTTTCACAGCAACCAAAAGACAAAATACTTGTTAACACTGATTAGCCAGTGACGATTTCTAGAAGATGAGAGGCATGGAAACATGGCTGACTTCAGCAAAAGGAACCTATTATTAATACCATGCATATTGCTTGCTCTCCTTGGGCACTCTTGAAAACAGATAGGAAAGCTCAATACAGTTAAAGAGCTTTCCCCACACATTCAGGCAGCATGCATCCAGACAAAACTCTCCACAAAGCACATTTAGGTATAACTGATGTCAGACTGATCACCTGTACAGTGTAGCTGCCCACAGTGGTGGCACGTTTAAAACGTCTTCCTTGCTGATGGGACATCATGAACAGCGGGGCCAAACGCTGTTCCATTAGTCTTGCAAAGCTCTGATTGTTCAGCCCCAGTAATGCAACATCAACCCCTTGTATAACTGCAGGAATGAGGAAAATCACACATCAGCACAGACTCAGAAAAGCATCAAATCCATAATCTCAAACGTAGAGGTCAGTGAAAACCAGTTTGGGACCTGTCTGGCTTTATGTTTATCAAAGGAACAACCAGATGCTCCTGTTAGGCAAACAGCAGGGCTTTTTTCACCCAGCAGTTTTGAAATCTGAAGTTGAAGCTCTACACAATTGTTTAAAAAATATTTATATTTGGGAGCATTTATCATTGAATAGATATTTCCTAAATGCTAAACTAAAATATACACTAAAATTGCACAGAGTTCAATTAAGTGATACACCATGCTCATTTTGTTCATAACTATGTATGATTTTTCAGTGTTACTTAAAAATTCATCTGGGATCATCATTAAGAGCTTTTTTCTTCGTTTGCTTTTTGAAACCACTATTTCCGTTGTAATACCAACAGTATTCCACCACACTAAGTGCACAAAGGCAAAAAAAAAACAAAAAAAAACAAGGAGCATCAGTGGAGAACTTGCATTTCAGAGGGTGATTTTAACCTGGAAATTAGGAGTAGACATAACAGGACCAAGTCACACTGGATCCTAGAAGGAGATTACAGAATTTAAGCCATTTCACATCAGGCGCCTTCCCCTTCGCTCCCCCGAGCATTAAACCATTCCAGCCACAGATGCACTGATAAGAAGGCTTTGGGATCTACTGACTCAAAGATATTGGAAAAAGGGTCTCTCTCTCCTGCTCACCTGTAAAGTCAGGACATGCCTGAAGGGGAACCTGATACTAGTGTTCTATAAACAGAAAGTTAAGCACTTAAAGCTTCAGGTAAAAAAAGCAAAAGTTCCCAGACTCAGTCAGCAGATTCTAACACACTTCCCTTGGCTTAATAGATCACCTGTTTTTTTTCTTCCTGGGTTTCATCTTCAAGCCTCTTCTGATTTCAGATTTAAACCCAAGTCCCAACAACTGTGTTTAAATTCTTAAAATAGCTGCACTTATAAACACTTAAAACCAAAATGACATTAATTCTGAAGCAAGCATTGGGTGCAGGGGAGTTCCCTGCCCAAGATGACAAATCACAGTTGAGCCCAAGAGTAACTTCGGATACATTTGTCCAGCTGAATGCAACAGAAGCGTTCAGTGGGCAACCACTTATTTTTATATAAAATCACTGTACCAATGTGTTACTATAATTGAGTACTAAAAGTTATTCCCTCAATTGCATGGAAAACAGAAGGAGATTAAAAAAGTACCTGTGATCACCCAGTAGTCTCTAGTTGACTCTGAGACATCGAGGTTTGGATATTCCAAAGCTTTAAAACAAAAGTAGAAATGATTTCATAATATTCCAATACCTCACACATTTTATGCGCCTGAACAACACAGCCACACATCAATAAATAAGATTGATCTCCAGCTTTTTCACAAAGGTAGTTACATGACTGTTCAACCAAGGAAGAAGAGCTAGAGACATAAAATTCAGGATTACAGTTTCCCATCTGTCTGAAAAAGGACACAAAATGTAAACTGTGTAGGTGCTGCTGCACAACATAAAACGAATCTCCTGCTGCCAGAATATTTGCTGGTACACTTTCTGTGAGTAAAGCCAAGGATTAACTATTACTAAAGATAATATGTGATATGTATATCTCCATGTTATATACATCTCTGCTGCTTTCTCTACATGAGCAATCTTCCAGGAATATAAGATAACTTTCCATGGTCATTCTGTGACTCAATCCTTACATAAGTCTACGCACAATGTCAAATATTATTAATTAAAATACACGACTGTCAGTTTCCATTAACCAGAACACAGTTCCACATGGACTACAAACGAGATTAACAAAACAGTGAAAATGGCTCAGAGTGGGGTACCGGCACACTGGAATCACAACCCACACTGTAGCATTTAAGGTGCTACCATATGTGCTTACAGCTGTGATGAACTGATGTTTGCTGTTTTGATGCTTTTTGTTGTGTTTTGCATCTCAAAAGCGCGTTAGGCTGTGAAGTTTAACACACTGCTAATTCTTTACACACATCAGCTTTTCCTCAGTAGATTTATTCAAGGTGGAAGGCATCATTATTTGGAACTTCTTCCAGGAAATATCACTGCACTTTCCACGTTGATACACCACTATTAAATTACCTTGATTTTTAAACTCCACTGTAGTTTGAAATAGTAAACACTGTACAATATCTGATTGTGCACAGTAACTGCTTCTGAAAGGAAATTTCACTGTATGTCCTGAGCTGCCCATTTCCATGACAGACGGTGAGGGCTCTGGAGGAGCTGCCAGAGTCCAGGGGGAAACAGCGTGCTCTGAAAGTGACAGCAGCATTTGTCTGACAAACTGAAACCGCTGCACCACCACATGAATAAGCATAAAACACTTTTCAAAGCAAACATTCTCACAATGCATGCCATCAGTCTGAAGCCATAAATACTACGTGCACATTAAGATCACGCGTTTGCTGTATACCTGCTGTGCTGGGAATAAAACTGAGAACTCCAGAATGAAATATAAGCCATTACTTGTTAAAGTAGCACTTGCTAAAGACTCAGTTGGGTCAGTTCATCACATCCAAGGACTGGCAGAGAACTGCAATACCACATGAGACTCTTCCTTCATGACAAATGTCTTCTACAGCTGCTGACTATCAAGCATACACCCGCACTGCCTTATGCAAAAAGCACCAAGTAGGGCAAATCCTGATTTAAATTGAAACTACATCTGTTGCAGCAGCAGAACTCATCACCGGGCATTTTCACCTAGTTATCAGGCTGCAAATATCTGATGTGGATAGGTAATGCCTCAAGATTAACATACGTTCCTTTTTCAAACATCTGCATGATCACCAGGGTTAGCTGTGATTCCCACCATCCTAGCTCTGGAGAGGGATCACATACACCACATACTTGTTCATTGGGAAAGTACCTGATGAAGAGCTGCATGAGTGACTACCATTGGGTTGTGTGTAAACAAGATATACTTGCCAAACAGGTAACTTGCACCTTTCCCCAGTGCTCACTTTTCAGTATTCTGGTTCTAGTTCTTCTCAGAATCAGAAAATAAACAAAGATCTTATTAACTTTATTTGAAGCTACAAAACTATTCAGTTGAGTATTCTGATCCTAAATACATTTGGCTCTACTCTCACATATCCAATTATCTCAGTGCTTGCAAAATGAAAAGTTACAAGCTATGGCAATGTTACAGCATTATCAATGACTCCATAGCTACCAGAACTTTAGGGGTATTTGGACACAGCATATCAAATTCAGTAAGCATCACATGAAGACACTTTACCTAATGCTGAGGTGAGCAGAGACATGCCCTTACTTAACCAGGTACCATTACCACGCACAAATGTACCTAATCAGGCTTATTTACTCTCACTTCCAGTGCATGGATAACCTGTCACTACAGCAAGCTTAATTACACAGACTGATTTTACAAAGCAGATTGAACAGAAATCCACATGATGAAATGTTCCACCTCTTTATTCCTTCTAGAGAAATTAGCAAAGTCAGAGATCATATATACCATACAGGCTGTATGATACAACTTCATCTAGGTCTTGTACCTCTGATTCTTCATACTGGGGAAATGCAAGTGAATTACTGACACATCACAAACTGAGTGAAAAGCTTAGCAGATACCCAACGACTCTGAGGAAAGAGGTATGTTGATAGAGCTCACCCACTAAACAAGTGTGGTAGCATGCTACTGAGTCATGCTCCCAGACCAATCACTGAGGGCTCAATCTTTCAATAGCAAAGGGCTATGCTGAAGATGCACTCTATGCATTGGAATAAGTTACTCTGAAGCAGCAAACTGGGAGATTTTTATTTTATACACTATTTAATTTTGCTTGGAGCTTAGCATAGGCTTTTTTTTTTTTTTTCCCTTCTATACACAACTCAAGTAGGAAAAAAACCACAACTTTTAAGTTCCCACCCACTTCATTCTTTTTCTTAAACTAAGTCGAAAACAACAGAAAGTTGTCATCAAAATAACCCATAATATATGAGCTTCAAACCAAAGGTATTTGCAATATAAAGGCTTGGTGGTGGTTGATCCTACAGGTGTGTGTTGAGAAGTGCATACTTACACTCCGCAATGGTGAGAGGTGGGTAGGTCAGATAGAAACCCACCAGCTCAGCTGACAGCTGATTAAGAAGGTTGCTGGAAATAGTGCCATTTAAAGTTGTGCTTTGGTTGTTGACTACATAAAACAGAGTGACAGCTTGAGAGACTTTGGAGGTATTCAAAATCTGGAAAAGAGGTAAAGAAATAAACGTGTGATCTTGTTTCAGCTCAGTAAGAAATAATAACAAAAAAAATAAAGCATGTACAGAATTACTGGAGAAGGCAGAAAAGGTGCCTGAATATTCAGTAGAAATATAAAGCTGGAAGAATACCTTACACTTCATCTCTATTTGAGTTTCAAAACAGTCGTGTTTTTTTTTTAATGAATCTTGTATTTATAAGTTTACCTCCGATAAACAAAACTATTTCAGAGGAAAGCATAAACTTACTGCCATATTGTCTGCCAAAGACATTTAGTTGAAATATATTATATGGAAATACAAGTACACACATAACAAATGATAACCAAGAAACTTTAGCAACAAGCACTGGCAAAGCAGGCAATGCTGTACCTGAACTGTTAGATTGTTGCTGGTATTCCAGATCTTTCTTTCGGCGTCTTGAAACGCTCTCTGTAACCTTTGCTCCATCGTCTGAACAAATTTGCATGACTGTATATTATCCGTTTGACTCACAAACTGCAGCTCTGGAAAAGGAACAGTGCATTTGTGTGAAGACAAAATATGTCTACTAGCGTAACCTTTATGATGCCCAAGTGCAGGTAAAAACAGTGCCACGTAAGATCATTTTATGCCGTTTAAGCATTGTACTGATGCATAAAATGGTCAGACCAGCACACTGCAAGCACATTTACTCAAAGCTGGGCGGTGAGATTCATACTAAAACAGAAGTTATACTCTAAAATCTTGCGAGCCATCGGCTATTACAAGCTATAATAAATTCTAATATTGATTCTCATTCTGTTTGTGCTAGGAATATATATTTCAAGCACGCATACATACATACATACATAATAACATATAAGAAGCCACTTTACAATTGAAATCATTATTCTACAGAGCTGAGGCAGTGATTTGGGAAGGCAGCATTCCTCCCAAACTACCAGCAGTCCTGCATTGAAGGCACTGTCACAATGCAGATGAAATCAAAGCACAGGCTGTCTTGCTGCTTCATGTTGTGGTGCTGCACTGGAGACCAAGAAGGAAGCAAGGAAGCAGAGGGAAGGACAAACACCACCCCTCTGCACAGGACCTCTAACAAAACACACAACTGTCAGCCTATGCAGGCCATCACTCACCTGTCTTCAGCTGGAGGTGGTATGCAGGAAGAGGCTTCCATGGCACTGCCAGGGCCACGATGGACTGAAGACTCAGTATGTGTTGCTTTAAGTCTGCTGTTGCATTGCTAATCCCATAGGCAATTAGCCTTTCAATTACAGCAGCTGGAATAAAAACCAGTCTCCCTCGTGTAACATAGTAACCAACTGTGAGGTTACTTGATTGCTCCAAGATTTCCACCTAAAGAACACAGGGAAATCTTTTAAAATTTTGGTTGCAAATGCAACCCCTATTGGATGAGACATCTCAATCTGAATATGGCTCACTAGCAGGGCTCCTGTCTGTACAAGACTAGCACCACACCTGACATGGAAATCACAGAACTGCTCAGGGATGTTTAGTTACAGCCCATGCAAAACATCATCTCATCATCATTGCCATGACAACTCACATATCTCCAATACGGGTCAAGGCTTCATTCACATATAGGTAAAAGGATACGCTTGCCATTTTGAGCAAAATTACTTATTCCCCCTTCCTTGATGAGCATACCCCATACAACAGCTTCAGGCTCAACACAAAGTGCCTAACAGAAGTGGGAACGTGTGTTTTATGGAACAGCACCCCAGCAACCTCTAACACTCAGCCGCAGAATTTCATGCAGGTTAGCTGGAAGGTGATGAGCATGCCTCCCTCACTGATGTCCAGCAAAATATGCTCTCTCCCTGCTCAGGATTTTCATCCCTGTAGAACTGAACTTGTCAGACACTCAATTTTCAATGGAAATGGACTGACAGCAATGACATCCCATTTACTAGCTCTGCTTTTGCAATTGATCAAGTCTAAGAACAGTAGCACTGCTGTAAAGGAGGAAACTTCTGTTAGTTGCAGTTTTCCAGAAGATACCTAAAAGAAAGCTGTATTTCTCTTCAATTTATTCAAATAAAATGACAAAGATTTTTTAATGGTCCTCATATTTTCAGAGCCCAGAGCAGGCGTCATCTATGCCTGCTTTCCATAAGAAAAGCTCAGTGCTCCTCTTTAAGAGGCATTCTGCATTCAGAGCCACCACTTCAACATAAAGCCGCAGGCAGGCAGAACTTTTAATCAGTCTGATTGGAATTTGCATCAAAAAAGGCAATACCAGAGTTAAGAAATCATCTTGCTCCAAGACCCAAAACCAAGTATACATAACTGCCCATGCGTCAGAACTAATCTGGAGACACTGATGTATTAGATATGGGTGAGGAAGCAATCAGGAGGGGTGAACAGAGTCCCATCAACCAACACTGGAATACCTGTCACTACCTAGCCCACCAACTTCCTCTTACTATCTACCCCTCCACAAAGATACCTGCTACTTGTCTTTGACACAACCAAGTCACCCAGGTGCATAAAGCCTACAGGCAACACAAACCTGTGAATTTCTTTGCAATCACATACTGGAAATGAGATGGAATAAGATATAAGTGCTGACAGGATAAACAACATCACCAGGTGCTCCTCGGTAATAAGAAGCATCTAAATAGAAATAAATATGCCCAAGCCTGCAGTTTATAGTAACACTGCAGCCACTAACACAAGAGCCACTTAGTTACAAATGTTTATTATTTCTCTTCACACAGACAATTCAGGCGTGCTTACCTGAGTGCTGACATTTTGATTGAAAGCTTGTCTCAGTGCCTGGTTAAGTCCTTTTGTCACACTCTCCTTGAAGGCTTTGCTGATCATCATCCTCCTTGTGTTCAGAAACAGAACTGCAACGCGGCAAAAGCTGCGTGTTAGTTTGAGGCATTAACACACTGTTGCTTCCTTTTTCAATTCTTTTGTGTTGAATAAGCTGGTGGAGATCGCAGAAGCCATCTATGACTTGCAGCAGCTCCAATGGGACTAAGAACAGTCGGGGCTTAGCGGTGTCCCCAAGGTTACCACTTTTCTGATGACAATAAACCACTGCTACAGCACACAGTCGAACCCTTTTGATTTCTTTAGCAACAAGACTTTGCAGTGCTGCCTTCCTGAGTGAGGTACAATGATGTTTGGTCACCTGTGGATTGACTGCTGCAGCCTCCCCAGAAGACATGGCTGCTGCTACACAAGAAGGCTCCCATAAAGGACAACCACTTCATTCCTTCACAGACAGAGCTAAACAAAGAAACAAGTTATTCTGCTGCTACAACTGCTTGCAATTTACCAACTGCCTGTACACTTCATTTACTAACATTTTCAGTAGCTTTTTCTTTTTCACTTATAATTTGCTGAGTTCTATCGCTACATTGATACATTTCTAGTCACATTGTATACACGCTACTTCTATCTTCGGCAATGATTATTCTATTCATTATGCTAGTGGTATAAATATTTAGCAGCTACTAAAACCAGTTATTTCATTGTCCCTCAGTATCACCCACGATTATATATGCTCATAAATCCTTTTTTGATTCTTCTTTGCTTGCATCTTTCAGATATGTACATTTGCTGGTGCCGCCCTGTGCTACAATAAGGAGTTCATAGGAAGCCTGGGCAAGGGTTCTCTCCAGACCTATTTAATTTAGGGCTGTTAAAGTTAGGGAATAGCAGTCTGTGAAAGATCACTCTTAGAGCTATAAGATGATGTTCTGTTCATGCAGAGAGCTCAAAATCATTTTGAGTTGTGCAACTTCACACACTAGAAGTTATATTCAAGTGAATCTTTAATGACAGATTTAGGTATTCATATGAATACTTCATCCAGTTTTTATAGGTAAAGAGGGCAAAAGACTGAGGTTACTATACTCTCTACTTCAGTAACACAGACCCCTTTGCCAAGGAAAAACCATGCCATCACGACAACGTGGCCGTGCCTCCACCTAGGTGGTTCTGCTAGATCCCCGCACTGACCAGTTGAACTACAGCACACCCAAACTTGTTCCATTTAAAACATTCTTTGTAAAATCAGAGTGACAAAAACAGTCAGTGCCATTCCTACCTAACAACTGTACCTTTATGTACCCAGTACACTAATGCAGTAGCCTAGTCCCTCAGCAAATCACCAGTCCCCTACGTTCTTTGACAGTTGAGTACATTTTGCATTCACCCCAGCTGCCCCTCACCTTTCAGCAAACTCAATAGCCCCACGTACCCGTTTTAACCATGAGGTTCCAGGAGAGCCGACAATCCAGAGGAGGAGCTGCAGTCATGTTAGCGAAAGCTGCTGCTGCTGTTGTTTCTGAAGGAGCAGAAGTGTTTTCCACTCGAGTAGGGGGAAGCCTAGTTGCTTTCGCTGATGCTGTAATAGATGTCAAAGCTGCTGTAATTGTCAGTGGATATGGGGTTGATGTTTTGGTGATTTCTGTGCTTGGGAATTTCTGGCTGTCAGTGACTGTTGTTTTTATCTGCCTTGGTACATGTGCTGTGGGTGCAAGCATGGAAGCCATGACAGTGCTACTTTTAGAAGTTATAAACATAGCTGTCACGTCCACAGGTGACGCAGCTGTGTTTCTTGTTGCAAAAGGAAGATCTGTATGTGCTCCTACTGAACTTAGAACTGAGGTCAATTTTGTGGCAGTGTTATTTTTTGTTAGAGTCAGTACCGGAGTGTTTAAAGCCATCACAGATGGCAAAGGTGTGTTTTCAGTGCCTAGCGACATGAAGGAAGAAGCAGGCACTGGTGAAGCTGGAGATGATTTTCTTGTTAGTGGTTTTGCTTCTGAAGTTCCTACCGTAGGTATTGCACCAGAAGACACTCCAGATAACACTGTAATGACAGAATGGGTAAAGTTGGTTGTCGAAAAAAAAGCAGAAGTTAGTTGTGTTAGTAATGGATGGACAGAAGTTATGATGACTGACTGCAGAGCACTGATGGAAGGGGTCTGCAAAGACATGCTCTTAGTGGTTTTATTAGATATACTAGTAGGATCTAGACTCTGCCTTGTAGCACTCGTGTCCCACTCCTCCACACTTAACGTAGCTGGATTTTTATCAGCCATGACCAAATAACCAGAGGACTCTAATTGGCTATCAATAAATTCCAAGTTTCCAGAACCAATATCTTCTTCCGTAACAGAACTATGTAAGAGAGCTGAGCTAAAAGTCTTGGTTACAGAAACAGGAGGCTTGCCTGGCAGTCCGCTGTGTGCAGCACTAATTTCATAGCTAGCTGAAAGAGACAAGTTGTCAGGGAGCTGAAAAGCCAACGTTGGTGTTGCATTAAAGGTTTTTGCCATTAAAGTCATCTTTCCAGCACCAGTTATTTGTGATTCTAGAGAGCTGGGAAAAACACCTGCATCATCAACATGAGGGACATGTAAATGGAGTGGTGCTTCATGCTGTGCACTGATATTAATGTTCCCAGCGGTGAAGAAATGAGTATCATTTTCAGCTGTGTTTCCACTCTTTTTCTGCAGGCTGGCAGGAACCACAGTAGCAAGGGACAGATACGGGACAGGAGATGTTTTCAGTGCAAACCCATCTATAACAAATGCTGGAAAGCTGTCTAACTTCGCTCCAGTGAAAAGTAAATGTGAAACATTTGGACTCGGTATTGCATGCACGTACTCCACAGAAGAGGCAAAGGAAAGTGGCTGATCGTTTGTTCTCATTTTCTTTTGCAGATCTGAAACTACTGAATACTGTGAATGATACTCAGTTGCTGATGCAGAAGTACTCGGAGGAACTTCTCTTACTGCTGTTTCTACAGAATTTTTTACCAGAGAAGCACTAGTGTCAGCTAAGGACAACGACACTGCATCGGTCTGCACAGAAGGTGAAACTGTGAGTTCGGGAGAGTTGATTGGAGCTAAATTGCTTTCAGAGGCTGCACTTGAAATCCCAGAGAAACCTGAGCCGTGGTTGTCTCTCACTGTTGTCAAGGAAACTAAGGATGGCAGAGTAGTCCATGCTGGAGGCACAGAGACAAGCTGCTCTGTATCACCTGAATATAAAGTCTGACTAGAGGTAAAATGAGACTGAGTTAAGGTTCTTAGAGGTGAATGTTCTGCATGTGGGGTTACAATAGTGGGTTTATTACTTCTCTCTTCATCTGTAGTTCTTTCTGCATCAAAAGGTGGAAAATGTGCAGTCCCAGAGATACTAGTAGTAGCAGATGTATTTGTGACAGCAAAATCAGGATTTGAAAGTCCTATAATTGCATCAAGACTAGAAGCAGCCATTCCTGTTTCCAAGGCGGTTCCTGATAGCTTTAACTCTTTGGAGGGCTTACTGACATGGATATCTGGAGAAACTTTGGAAAGCTGAGAGCCAAAAGGCAGAACAAAATTAGGATTAAAGTCTGTGGATATTTTTGCTGTCACCCATCTTGTCAACAACCATTGAGTTGTTCTTGTCACAGGAGAGCCATCAGAATATGGGACGGTACGTGCAGAAGCAGTAGGCAACAGCATGCCATTTGTTTCATGAGCTCCATTAGTGAGGTCTTCTGCCAAAGCCTGGTTCAGAAACACCATGGAGTGCTGTGAGAAAACAGTCAAAGGGATTTGCAAAATACCCTTGTTGGCTGTCGCTGCGCTTGGACTGTTTGTGAGCGCTACCCTAGCAGAGGTCTCATTTGTCTCAGTTAGCAAAGGAGACATTGTGCTTGTTGAAGAGGAGCGTGTTGCATTTCTAAAGAGAAAATCTCTTTCCCTTCTAAATGCTGGTACTGGCAGCACTGCACTGTGAGCGTGCCTTGCATCTGGAATAAGTGATTTTGGCAACAAAAAGGAAGACATGCTCTCTGTTGAGCTGGAGACCTCAGCCAGGCTCTCAGAAGCTGATGACACAAAAGGTGCAGTAGTAGAGCCTGTAGTGCAATTAGTAAGCGCTGTGGAAGACTGACGATGACTCATCTGAGGGATTTTATGTGGAGTACCCGCAGGATGGAAGAATAATGCTGGAACCTCTGCTTTACCCTGAAAAACTGGTGATGACGGAGGAGTACCATCATTATTTCTGCCAGTCAAGAGTGGCTTAAATGGCTGACTGTTGGGTTTCACTCCAGTAGAAGATACATTATGCATACCTTCATTCAGTAACCATAACGCGCTTCTGGAAGTTACAGGCATGGAAAACTGATGCAATATCTTTGGCACATAAGAGTATTCAGATAAAAAAGAGGTCCTTCCTGAAGGAAACTCTTTTCCCACTCTATTTGTGAACTGAACTGTTGATCCAGAGAGATTTAAAGACATGGTGTCCATCAACAACTCAGGACCCCCTCTTTGATTCACCATACTGGAATTTACATCATTAACCACACTTAGGGGACTATTTCTGCTTTCACTAACCTGAGAGCTGGTCGAATCTGTGTTGAAGGAACTTTCAGGCTCTGCAGACAGAGGTACTTTGAAGGCCAGTACAGCTGATTTAGAAAAGTTAATGGTATGAGGTGATTGTATTGCCAATGAAGAAAATGATGGAGATGGAACAGCAGCAAGCATGTCTGGTCCTGATGTGCTTTCTTTTGAAATGGAAGGTGTTTCTAATGGTGTTAACTGAAATGGCACAGCTGTACTCAAATGTGTCACTGATGGTATAGTGGGTAATGTGGCAAACATACCGAGTTGAGGCAAACCTGATTCCCCAGCTGTTTCATCTGCATCTTGAGATGACAACCTCAGGGGTGACTCAGCAGAAACTTCAGCAGGTTCTTGAGATGCACTATTTCCACTGCCTTGATAAAGGGTGGGTGCCAGGTTTGTTTGATCCAAAGTTCTCGTACGTGTGCCAGTCAGTGTTGTTTTTATCATCTGAAGCAAGTTTGCATTCTCCAAAGTCTGTCCCATAGAAATATCAGCTACTGAGGAAGTCTTAGTTTCTGTGGAAGGCCGTGTTGGTGATAGGATAGTTCTCCAGTTAGGAAAAGATTCTGTAGAAGGAGCAATGTTGAAGAGCTGTTGCCTGATACCTGTAAAATAATGAATAAAATGGATATGAAGTTCTGCAATAGGCAAAGTTGCTGTTATCTGGTTGAAAGAAAGTACAGCACAAAATGCATTATGTTTACTAGAAGTACTGATTTTTGCATTCAAAGAACATATCTGAAGAAAGTTAAAAAACAAACAAACAAAAAAAAAACAGTGGAAGGTTCAAGGTGACAACTACAAACCCATCAAGTTGTTTCATTTAACAGAAGAATAAGACAAGCTTTCCATAGTACTAGAACAGCACTATAACAAAATACTGCTTTTAACTAGGATGGTTCAAGGAGGTTTCTTTTAATGTGTAAAGCCTGGGTCAATTTTTAAGTTTATCATCAGCCACCCTGTGTCAAAACATGTGAGAAGATAGGCTTAGAAGCACAGTAGAAAGGGAATGGATTTTGACAATCAAGCTTCACTGATTTAGCATGTCATCTAATGTGGGAATAGAGTCAGCATTGGCTGGATTCCTGTAGGATGCATCTGGAGGTGCTAATCTTGCCAGTTCTAATAATGCATGTAATTATAGACACAAAAGGAAGAAAATAGAACATGGATGAACGTGAGGAAAGGGGGGTGAGATCCAAAACAAAATTAGGAAATTAAGTTCCTTTTTTGATATGTGCAGATGTACAACACATTTCAAACAGCAGTTCGTTCTACATTCAACACCACGACGCTCCTAGTCTTTGTCTTCTCAAAATGATTATAGTTCTTCTAAAATCGTAGGTTAGGAAATCTCAAGTTCTTATTAATTTAAAGATTAAGATTCAATCAAGAGTAAAATATCAGTTCTTCCCCTCTCTCCCGGCCAAGATAATTGATCAAAACCCAGTGCTGGCACTTGGTCCTGCACCAAGCTATGTCCACTCACACAGTTGAGCAGAGACACGATGCAAAGCCAGTCCCTGCCCTCCAGCTGCAGCACAGAGACACGGGGTGCCAACCTCCTCCATACCTATATGGATAACTCCAGCATAATGGCACGGAAGACTAAACAGGGACAAACCTTGAAATATGAGGTTATGAAACAGGCCTGACTTCATTTCCAGCCATCAAAGCCAACAGAATCAGAGGGGATAACCCTGTACAAAACAAAGCCAGCAGCAGAGAACTGTTCAGGAGGAAAATAGGTCACCATCATCTAGTTAAAGATGCGTTTCTTTCTTGTACTTCACCACCCATCATCTGTATAGCAAGTGGATAAAATGGATTCATACAGATGTTTGAAATTAAAAACTAAATTAAATGCTTTTAAAAAACGAAGCTCTGTGCAAGCTGCAGTTTGAATTTCTGTAGGTCACCTCAGCCAACAAAGTCACCATTACCGGATCTGTTACAACCCAGATGGTCTTGTTTCACCTGCAAACTGAAAGGCTGCACTGAAATCAAATGCAGAGCCTTCACAGAAGACTTACCTACCGCTTAGCAAATGAGAGTCCTAAGGGACAGTTAAATGAGTCAATGTTTTTGTACTTTCTGAAACAGCAAAGTATGTCAGCATCAACCCCAGCATCACCCGCATCATTCCTCATGTGTTACTTCTCACTTTCGTTTAATGAGAATGATGATGAGCAGGGAGACACTATAAACCTGAAAAAGTGCTAAGCTGATGTTACCATGTTTTGACAAGGAAGAAAGGAAAGCTTAAATAGCAAAGAGAATAAAGCATCAAATAAAGATACCCTGTAACCACCATTTGATTCTAGTCCTTCTGCTCCTGTGTCTTCCAACCCCAAACCACCAGCAGTTATTCTGTTTTTGCCCAGACGCAGCATTCAAAAGCCAAAATTATCTCCTCATTACACAGTTTAATCTGATGTACATACTCTTATCTTCAGAATCGGAGGGTGATACCAACAAACGCTTATCAAATACTGTGAAAACCAAGACTGTATTATGGAAAAAAGGTGGGCAAGGGAGAGTATTGCACTTCCATAGATACCAACAACTGAAAACACTCCATGAGGGGGAAAAAATAAAAATCAACACAACAGGAAAGCTGCAATAGGAGCACCATTTCACATGCTCTGTGCACCGAGCCACCACACACACAACTGCAGCAGCTGCTTCTCACATCTGAGGATTAGCTCTGTTTCTTTCACTTCAGGCTACTGACTAACCACCACCTCCAACAATCCCAAAGCCCATTTAGCAGTAACCTTATTACAGTTATCATTGGTTAGTAATAGTTCCGTTTACAAGAATGAGAAGCTCTTATAATGTGCCACAGCAGGAAGACAAAATACTGAGCAAGCTTAGAGGCCATCACAGCAGTACAACTTATAAACCCCTTGGAACATACCTGAAGGAGTAATAGAGGTCAGAGAAACATAGAGAAGAGAAAGATCAACATTCTCCCTTTATCCCCCTTTTGCTAAAATAACAAGAATAGCAGTAAGGAAGGTCATTAACTTAGGGACCATGTACCTGTCCAAAACTGAAGATGGTGCATGCATCAAACTTATGTGTGACAGTAAAAACAAACAACAAAGATGGAGTAAGAAGTCTCCATAATCATCCAAATTCTGCTCTTGTGACACCATCCTCTACAGTGTTCTCCATCCATATAGGGAAAAAAAACCACAAATCAAAACAACCCAACACGTTAGACTTCACAATATACAACCGAAACATTTGGGCACAAATTACTCAGTCATCTCAGCTGTCTTTTACCTGCAGACTGCACTGAAAATGCACTTCTCCTGTACTCCCTGCTTGCACAACCAAGCTCAAACTGGCCGGTGCTTGGGAGGGCAGAGACCAGCCTGCAAGTACTTCACAGCTGTCACCATTTTTTCCTCAGGAGCTGACAGACGGACACAACTTGTACCAAGTGCCAGCCTTGCCAAGGGACAAAATGCATCTCTGTCATGACAGCCAGCTCTGCTGCCATGCTTCAGCCTTGTCCAGCAGCAGGGACAGGGGCGGACAGTAGGATGAGACAATAAATGGTCTGCAGTTAAACTGCACCTTCCTATAGGCAAGGAAACAATTCTGTCACCGGCCAGACTACTTACCTATTTATTCGTAAATACACACTTATACAACCTCCTGGAAAGAAAATGCATTTATTCGGAGAAATTTAAAAGACACCATTAGCATCAGCATAATAAATGATTTAATGAACAAGGCAGCAAATCTGATCTGCTCCAACCCTATGGGAGCGAGGCAGCCGAGTGCAGGAAAAGCAGACTGTATTTCACCAGTAGCTACAAGTCGCAGTGGCATTGTAAGCAGTAAAGAGGTGTTTTCTCATGCAAGTATGCCCTTCACAAAGCTTGGAAAGTTTTACCCTGCCTCAGAAATCAAATACAAAACAATCATACAAAGAAGCCCTGCAAAAAGCCCTCTACTTCCATCTTTTAACAAAGCAAAACAAAAAAATCATCTCCAGAACTTTTTCAAAGAACAACAGTGCTTTCAAAAGGTTGAACTGTACACCAAATTACATAATACAATATACTTTGACAGGCTGGTTGGGTAATTGTGAATGCTCCCTTGAGCCAAAAAGCTTCCCGCTCACCAAACCAGACATACCTCCAAGGGAATCTTCCTTTGCACATCACAAGTGAAGCTGTAACCCGTGCTCAGAGCAGAGCCCTCTGGACCACACACAGCAGTGTGCAACCCAAATGCACGATGCCAGGTCCTCACAACACAAAGACAGCTCAACTTCAACTGATTTCTTCCATTTCAGGACTCAGGAGTTGCAGTAACTCCATAGTTCAAAGTACTTAAACCTCTCTAAGGAAAGAGCCTGGAAGATGCCACAAATACAGGATCAATACAAGCAAACTGGTGTCCACGACGTCCTTTGTTACTCTCAAGCTGCTCCCACTGCCCACGGCCACTAACAGTAATCAAGGATGAGAAGGTGCAGGGCAGGAAATAAATGGCCCTACTGCCATTATAGGGATCTCTGGATTAAGTAGAATTTTCATTCATTCTCAGCAAAGTATAAATATCATCCAGCTTTTGAAGGAGGGTAAATAACACCTTTTTTCTTACCAAAAAATGCAGCAGACTATTCCCAGCAGAATAAACAATTAAGCAGTCAAACTTCCGATTCTACTCTCTGTTCAAAATTTACACTAAATAACCAGCATCCATCCATACTGCTATCCAGAGCAATTTCTGAATCCAAGAAAGCAAAAATCAATTACCTGGCCCCAGAAGACACAAAGGTTAAATCAGTAAATGTCTAAGAACCACTACCACAAATGAGCTAATAGCCAAACACTGAGCTAAGCTGTGACATGTGCTTCTTTGGAAGAAAATCCTCTTTAAGTGAATGAATGAGACTACAAATACAAGCTCTTGAAAAGAAATAGCCCACGTAAGCTGCACATCTTTTTCTTAGATTAGAAAAAAAAAAAAAAAAAAAAAAATCTTTTCCTGAGCTGGCTTGAAAGCACTGAAAGCAAGGAACAGTTCAGAGGCTTTGGATTTCCCAGCCTTCCTCACCTTCTCCTCTTCAAGGACAGACAACCCTATATATATATGGATATATATCCTTTCCATCTGTTCCTCCTCCACAGACTTTTCAAAAATAATCAAGTTATACGCAATCCTTTACAATAAAAAGTCATCTTCAATTTTGATTCAATATTGCCTTTCAATTCCTATCCTTTTACACATGCAGCAAGGGCTCCTCTTCTCCAGAGGAGGCAAATTCTTTCTGCAAAGGAAACTTCCAGATTCCACCTGAAAGCCACCAGAAAGCTTCCTGGGGTCACACTGGGGCAGATCCTGAGCTGTTCTGACCAACACATCAACCTGCTGCTTTGCTATGACCCACAGCACCAGCTCAACACAGAACACAATACATGTTACCATTAAAAATTATATCGTAATAAACTGCGCATATCAATTAGGTTATTAATTTTTAGGCTCTATGCTTGTCTTATAGGAAACAAGGACTTGACTTGCACTGGAAAGTACCATGCACATATCTAAGATTATTTCCAGTTTTTATGACAATCACTGCGCTTTGCACAGCTCATTTGCCTTTATTTTCAGGGGCTGCTTCTTTTTGCTGCAAGGAAGTGCCAATAGCTCAAGTTTATAGCAATATGTTGGCTCCTCCACGTTCTCATCCCTTGGAAATCACTGCAAACACTACCTGGCATGACACCATTACTGTCAGTAATAAAAACCAGCCATCCCTGCAAACAGACTAAATGAGATAAAAACATAAAGGGGGAATCCAGTCACTGGTGGTAAGAAGGTTAAATAACTCTCAAGCCCAGGGTAACTTTGCACAGCACAAATTCAAATGTAAAAGAAAAGTTTCATGAATGCAGATACATTAGATTTGCTTTTATATCTGAAAAATGAACAGCACGACACTGATAGGCTGTAAGGAACTTGAGAATGCTGGATAAACCCCTCAGATCACAGCCCAGCTCCATGCTTCAGCAACACAGTCATTCAAATGAACACTCCTGCTCCCTGAACAACAGCACAGCCCGTACAGCAAACTTAGCCCTGAAGAGCAAGTATTTACATTGCAAAAGCAATAGCAAGCTGAACAGCAATGTAACCAGACCTAAATAAACCTGCCCTAAGCACAAGGATAGAACCAGCACTCACAAGCTGCAGCACTGCTTATGACTACTGGCTTGCACCAACTGCCTAAATGTGAAAGATGTTGGTTTTAATCAGCGAAGTGGTATTAAAAAGTTGATTCTTCTCCCTCAGATGAAAGCATCGGCATTTTCTATCACTAATTAGGCAACAGCAGCTTTGCTGTGGAATGAGCACGCTGGCAGCAACCCCAAAAATCATACAAAAAAAACAGTTAACTGTTAACTGTTCCAAAAATGAGCAGCTGGTTTCTTAAAAAATAAGATGCACTGACTGGAACAAAGAGCGTTACTAGAAAGAGCAAATGCTGCTGTTTCTATGTGGTGTTTGAACAACGCTGCTCAAGTTGCAGACCTCCTAATTCAAACCCCCACTGAAAAAGAACATAGAAGCACGTAGGGATCGTGATAGAAAATGATTAACATTCTTTCATTTAAGCGGGAAGTGCTCTTTTAGAAGCCACCCAGACCAACTCCTCCACACTGAACTGAGGCCACCACACTTACAGGACAGTGAAAATGGGCCTGGCAAGTAAGCAACTAGAAACATTTCCACCTTGGATCCACAGCTTAAATCCATTTTTCTCATTTCTAGCTTAACTCAGAATTAGACCAGATGGAGCCTGGCTCTGTGTAAAGCCATGATGCTTCTTTTCATTTGATTACTGCCATTTTGCTAGAATTTCCTAAGATTCTGTTGCTGTAAAAATTTCTGGAAGCTATTTCCAGTACCAGCCTCTAACCAATCCAGACCCTAATTCCTTTCCAACTGCTCAGCTAATCTTGAGAGACATGGGTGGTCACTCAGGCATTTTTCCTTTGTGCATCCACTATGCAAACATTCTCCATTTATGTAAGTATAAATGAACACTCATGTTCTAAAGCTGTCAGGTTAAGGAGGATTTTAGGCGCATTACTGCTACATTCGATCTGTCAAACAAGCATTTAAGAAGTTTTTTCACCAACACTGCTCCATACGATAGCAGGGCAGTGTAAAAGCAGCAGGGCCAGGCAAACAGCACAGCATGCACAGCCCCCCGCTGTGCACTTCCAGCCCCACATGGACATCGCAGTGCAATCCCTACCTGCAGGCAGTGCCGCTTGGAGTCCCCTTGACACGAAGGCAAATGCTTTACTTTCTTCCAAGAGTGGGCAGAAATTAGCTTATAAATTCTGGGTACAGTCTAAAGGCTCGTGTTGTTGACTTCCACATTAATCTCATTTCCACAGTTTTACTGATTTGAATCTTAAACAAAAGACAAATAATTCACTTAATCCCTCACTGGCAACTCCTTCCATTAACAGGTGAGATTCAAAATAGTGCAAAGGACATATCCAGAATTCCAATTAAAAAATCTAAACCATGACTTTTCTGCACAAATCAAATATTCATCGCAGGGATTGTGATTTCACAGTAACAAATATGCCTCCATTACATTTCCTTTCTGCAAAGCAACAGGCATTATGTTTCTTATCCTGAAAGCTCCTTTTATTGCAGCAATTATTTAAACCTCTGTCTAGACATATTAAAGTGTTGGCAATGACAACAATAAGTTTTGACAACAGAACGTGGCACGTTACATAACATAATAGCATCAATCACAGAATCTCAATTTCCAAATATCGCAATGAGGCTGCATTGTTATGAAAGATGATCATGCTTTTTAGCTTCAAGCTAAGCTTTGCACTTGAGAAAAAACTAATACTATACTCATATCCCAATAATCATAAACAAAAAGCTATAGAACAACAGAGGATTAACAAGGGAGCCTGTGCTATGGGATAAGCCAGGACATGTTCAAACCCTGCCTCCCTACATGTGATTAGTGGTGTTCTACTATGAAAGCACCGTTTTCTTGTCATCCTAGTGAGATTTCACACAGCAGGTGAGGGAAAAATGAGTTGATCCAAGCTGTCAATTCGATTACTTTGTGCATAAATGCGTATCCTTCTGACCTCACTACATTTCGAACCTGCTCTGCACAGCTGCAAGAGCAGCAAGGCAGGGGGGTGACTCAGACTGCTGCGCTGCAGATTGGTGCCCACTTCAGCAATGCCCTATGCCTCAGAGCAGGCTGCCAGTGGCAGGACCTGAAGGTTCAACATTTTCAGACTTGACTTTGAGAACCTCTCGTTTTGAACAGCTCAGGTTAGAGGCTGATTTTCAAGAACTGGCCAGAAATCCTTTTTAAATTCTGTAGAACTTAAAAATAAATAAATAAATAAATAAATAAACGGGAAAGTCTAAAAGAGAACTCAGAGAGGATACAACAATCCATCCAGTCAGATCAGATGCAGAAGTGAAGGAAACAGGTACAAGGATACCACTAGAAACAAGTAACTACTAACACAGTGTACCGTGCTTATGCAACTAATCTTGGCTGGAAAAAAAAGAAAATCCATGACTAAAACTTGGTATGCAACAAGTGAACACAGTGCATAGACAGCATTGAGCAGGTTAGAGACAACAGGTTAAAATGAGAGGCACTGCAGTCCTGCTCAGCCCAGCTCAGCAAATCTGCTGTACCAAGAAAGAGCAGCATAATGGATGCAGTGTAATTATAGCAACTGTCAACATCACCAAGTCTTTGCGATCTCTTGGCACTCACATGAATAAAAGAAATCTCTAGGAACATTATTTAATTGTAGATGCATATTAGTCATGCTGTCACACCACGCTTGGTATCACACAAACTGCTCTGAGACACGCATTTCAGTTCTTTGAGGAATATGTCATAACCAGCTAAGTGAAAACAACACTTGGGAGGCTACTGATACCATCCAGTGAGTCCCTTCAGCACGAAGGAGGGCTCTAAGACTTACAAAAATTAGTATAGCCAGTCTTTCCTGAGAGGTTAAGTGTTCTCTGCTATGCTGATTCAACCTCCACACTAATCTGCATTTGCTGTGGATTCGGAGAAACAGTCATTAGTGATTTAGCTACAATTCTCCTAACGCATCAGCCTTCTTCCAAGAAAATGGGGTCTCAAACACAAATGAATGCTAAAGTAAGTTTTGTGCTGAAGCCAAGAATAGCATTGCTCTCTATTTACAAGATGTAAAGAGAAAAATAACCCACCAACCAAAAAACACTAAAAAACATGTGCCGTTTAGACAGCACCCTGAAGGTAATACCGCTCCCTAAGAAGCAAAGGCAGGGGAGGAATCTGTTCTGCAACCAATGACCCTGGATTAGTGATCTACTACTCAGCTAACCCAGCTTCCTGCTGCTACTCTGGATGTGCTGCCTTGGCAGCAGACATCCAGGCCTGCTTAGCCAGACCTGCATACATAGGTTATCATGACAGAGATAATTCTGTGCCAGCTGAGAGGATGGGTAATGGAACGTATTATACACACACGCCAAATTGCTGAGGACAACTGAAATACAACAACACCTTCAACATCTAGATGAGTCATAAAGCACTATCAAAAAGTTTCTAATTATAACATTGAATATTGGCTTGCCCTGAGCACCACTGATTGATCTTTAAGAAATACAAAGTTTAAGTCACTTACTCAAACGCTGCTCTCCTGTGGCATGCCAAATGCCCCACTTAACCACATGCAGTCTAAGAAGCATCTCCCACCAACCTTGGAGCCATACCTCCTAAACAAGCTGCAGCTGAGGCCAAAGCTCTCAGAGGCAGCTCCTGCTGGGGTGGTTGGGTCTCACAGGCAACCTGCCCGTACCAAACTCACCTTAGCCGAGATTTGTCCTTACAGACAGGAGCAAGCTCCAGCCCTGCCAGCTGCATCACAAGGACCACAGTCTGCAAGGGGACAAGAGACAGCCTGAACAGATAGGGGTACTGGCTTGCAAACACCCTCACATGCTAAGCACATGCTAAGACATGCTAAGCACAGATGCATACAGCTGCCCTGTGCAGTATTTTCCATATCCTCTCCATGGGAAGAAAAAGATTAGGTAAAAGCACAAGAGTGGTGAGGTGCTGCAACAGCTGCCCAGAGAAGCTGTGGATGCCCCATCTCTCCAGGGATGGGTTGGATGGGGCCCTGGGCTGCCTGATCTAGCATTAAACACGGAGGTTGGTGGCCCTGCCTGTGGCAGGGGAGATGAAGTTTCATGATCCACAAGGTCCCTTCCAACCCTGAAAGGAATTTGTTCCATGTTTCTAACACATGTAGAAACCAGCATGGAGAACAGCGACAACATGGTGTGATACATTAAGCTAAAGCTGCCCAAAGCCTCCACATCAGCAATATTATGATTTATTAATTTAGGGTAACATTTACAGACTTGGTGGAGTAACTTCCAGATTCAGCCACAGAAACAGGAGAGACGTGATTTTCAAAGCTCCTCACACTCAGCTACATCCACCAATGACACAGTAGCCTGGGGTCAGCCAGAACTTCAACAAAGATAACGAAATGTGGGATTTGCATCCCAAAATTATCATTCCAAATAAGTGCACTTCAGCTATCTGGCCTAAAGTGTATTCGTTGTTGAACACAAATTAATTTTGACTAACATAAAAATATAAACAGAGGAGGAGCCCAAAATGAAGAATATCGTATTCCTCTGAGATTGCCTCTCTACAAAGATGACACAAAATAGTAATTTAAAATTTTATGTGCTTGCATAACATTAAGGATTTATTTGGTATCTTCTTCTCCGGTTTTTGAAGTACAGAAGTACATTAACCCAATATCCTCAGAGCTGACGATGTATCTGAGGATTCTGGTGGCTTTGGGAGTGGTTTTTAGTCCCTCCTATCAGCCTCACAAAGCCATGATCCAAATGCCAGTTACTACCAAGGGGGCTGAAGCTCTCTAGTACATCAGAGAAAGAGAAGCCCAATTCCCAAGGAAGGTGTCACCACACTTTGGGGTCAGCTGGCTTCTCCTTCAATATCTGAACATCAACAGGAAAAAAAATAGTGAGCTGCTTTAAACCATCTCAACTCACTCACGCTGATTTTGGTGTCTTCAGATCTGACTCATTGAACTTTGGAAGTGCAGGGATGACAATTATGCACATTTTAACATAAAGTTTCACATAGATTTTCTTTAGCTATCCTTACAGATCCAGCAATGTGAAGGTAATAATATGAATGTTTAGTTAAATATTTTCTTTCATGTTAATTTGAAACACTCATCGAAGACTGATTAATTTACTCAGCACCTCTGTTTTGAGTCAACCTGAAGCAAAATGCCTTTTTCCAGTAAACACAGGGCTGCCTATTGCTTTTCTAAACCACTTTGGTTTCTTAATTGCCTTTGCAAATAGAGAAATACATCACATTTAGTAAGACAGCGGTCTCATCAATGTCTGAAAACTGTATTTTGCTGAAAATGGTACTTACCAAAAAGGTCAAAAATAGGATTCCACCTGCAGCATCAAGAACATGGAACAAGAGTTCCAGCCATGGAACAAACATGCTATGCACCAGACATAACTGCAGCCAGACTCCCCAGATGCCCAGCATTTACAGCACTTGGCATTCACAACCAATCTGTTCCTCAAGTTTAAACTACAGTGACAGATGCTAAACATGGTATTGAGTTTTTAAAAAGTGATAAAAGGTACTAAACATCATTAATGGGGCAAGATAGAGTTAACATACTGATAGGAAAAATCCCTAATTTGTCATTAAATGTGAAGGCTTTGAGCACAGTCCTTCCAAACACACTGAAATGAGCCAGTCTGCTAATCCAATGAACAAGAGCTTCACTGTGCCTGGCCACACTCATCCAATGTGACATGAAGGAGCCCAACCTTTGATTACACCTAAACAGATTCACAAAGACCCATTACATATTTCTACATCTAATCTGTCTGGCTTGGATGCTCAGTTCTGAAACTATTTGTTATAAAAATGCAAGCTATCTGAACAGATGCATTCACATGGCATAAATAAAGCAGTTTATTCTCCAAAAAGGGCTAGGCTGAGAGAAAAACAAGCATTTTCTTATGACAGCCACAGAACAAAGTCACCGCATTTCCAGTGAGACTGAGAGCAACCTTTCACTGATGCAGAGGGGCAAGATTTTACAAAGCCATCATCCAAAGCTCATATCACAGCACTAATCCCCAGTGGCCATATATTAAAATATCACAGCACTGGAGATGGGGCATAAACAATTTCCTGCTTTCTTCAAATTCCAACAGATGAAGAAATACCTTCAGGATCTCATTCAAAAGATAAAGGTTACATCTGGAAAACAAACAGGATGTGCTTCGTTCAGAGTGCAGAGCACATACCAGCTTGCATCCAGCCTTACTCTTTAGCTTGAATTCTGTGACTGCAGTGGGCCCTGAGCTGGATTAAACAGTAATGGGCAAAACTGCTGACTGTGCATCAGGACAATCATGATCATTTCCCTGCAGGTCTATTCCAGCACATACATCTCTAATTGAATAAAATAATTATTTTACCCAGAACCAGGAAAGAGGAAAAAATAAAACCAGCACAAAGCAAGAGGCATGCATGCACACATCCCTAGCTCTCTAGACCTCCCCCCTCAAAAGAGCACAGATGCTTTTCCACACAGAAGAGCATCCCTCTAGCAATTGGCTCTCTTTAAATTTGCTCAGGGTTTAGCAGAGTTGATGCTGTTTTCCTTTGGTATGTTCTTACCCATCTGTTCTCCAGTGCAGATTTTGATTAGTGTGAAAACCAATACTGTGCTGGGAGTGAAATCGCAGCCAGGCAATTTGCATGGCTCTGGAGCAGAGCTCTGTGCTTTGCTTTTCTTCTATCTCTATCTAAGCAACGAAGCCCCTGCACAAAAGAACAGATTCCTCCTCACAGCATCCACTTCACGCTGCAATGACCATTTTTCTCCTGGTAGTTCATGCTACAAAACCAGTTTCTCCTCCAGGACAGATATTTTTCCAGCCTGAAATGCTACATATGTTCCCAAAGTACCAGTGTAAGCCCTTTAGGAACCTGCAAGATTGACCAAAATCTATGGATCTCACTCCCAGTATGCATTAATCAGTCTGGAGCCTGAAGTAAAAGAGGAAAACCACATCACACTCATAAAACTTACCTTTATTCCAGATCTGGACTACACAGTCTGCTGTCTTAAGTCCATAAGTAAACTCAACATTTTCTTAACACAGGTATTTTCTCCTGGGGACAGAAGTAAGGAGCCTGATACCAGGTAACCAGGATACCAGGTTATCTCCAGATAAAAAGATGCTACCTTAGTGGTGGTCAGCCCTTAAATGAGATCTGGGAAAGGTAGAGTCAAGCTCCACCCTTCCAGTAGCACAGCTGAATTACCTTCACCTGTACTCCCACAGCTGACTCATTGCTTGCCTCAGCTGGTAATCAGAGGTTCAGGCTGTGATCAACAGTTTCCCATACAAGGGGGTAGCCATGGGCAGCAGTACTGTAACCTTGACACCAGCATCTGCAGATCACAGCACTCCTGCTCTTGATTAATAGCTCTGCCCCTCAAGGCACTTAGAAGGTCAAGTAACGTTTATTTTTATAACCTCCCATCCCCTGTTTACTTGCTTAAAACCCAAACCCATTCTTTGGAGTCGTGCCTTCATCAGAGCAACAACAATCTCTGCTAGTGAAGTGTCCAGCACAACAGGACTCCAACTTGTCATATAGGGGATACGATGCATCACCATGTTTAAGTGATAAAACGTAGGCTCACTGTACAGTTTTCATGAATGAAAGCATATTTTCTTTGAAACTTACTTCAAAAGAAAATGTAATACAGATATTCCTTGCATATACAGTGGCTATAAATCCAAAATGAAGAAATAAAATGATTTAAATTTGATTCCTTTCTTTCCAGTTTACCGAGTATAATAACGTGCTGACTCGTCAGGCAGAGGTAGGGTCGTTTTCCCATTATCACTGACATACTTGCTTGATTCCTTAGCAAATTACTGGGATTAAAACACGACTTGCCATTTATATTGCCAAGACAATATAAGATAGTAGCAAATACTTCAGAACAGGGAGAAATACTTTTGGTTTGGACATATTATTGTCCACATGCAAAGATATAAGCACATTTCTCTGTGAAGCACAGATGTATGCTGACAATATTTTACACTTCTGTTCTCCTTAAAAGCTGCAGAAGCTCAAGGACAAATTAATCCACAGAACTGATGAGAGGCAGTTACACCAACCTGAGCTGTTCGCACCACAACATTATCCCCTATGTCTTCTTATTGCATCAGAGCAACTCTGCAGTGTAGCACTTGTGTGTTTTTTTAATATAGTGCCAGCTACAGCTTTCACCAGAAACAATAGCTTTTATTGGAACAAGCAATGGGAAATTCGAATCCATATTTCAGTGAGACAACCTGAAGCTCTTTGTCATGGCATTAAACGCACTGATAAGGAGATGGTACATTGAAAGCTTAATTGATTAAGTATATAAACCCTGTTTTCTACTTCACTCCAATTGCTTTCCCTACAGGAAGGCCTCATGAATGCAAGTGCTGCGGATCTCACCAGCTCTTTTAAGGGCTTTAGCCAGCTCCAAAAGCTCCACCAGAGCCCCAACCCTCAACGGCTGCATCACATACTTCCATGTAGTGTTTGGAAGGAAAAGATCACAAAGATTTTTTGAGGAAGGCAAAGAAGTTCAAGATCTGCGAGGCTGATAAATGCTCACTGCATTTCTCCACCAAACCAAAGTTGGGTTGGTTTTAAGATGATTTTGTTTTAAAACCAAAGCTGATTTCAGTAGCACTCCCCCTCCAGACCTCAGGTGAACTGAGGAGAGCTTCAGCCTTGCCATGGGCATTGCCCCCACTTGCACTCTGTACGTGCCAGTCATATCTCTAAAATGGAGCATCATGAAAACACAATCCCTGCATTGTACAGCTTTCACAGTTAGCATCCATTACACAACATCCCTCGGCACTTCTGGAACACCATTTCATTTAAGGTCACTTTACAGTTTCTCCAATATAAAAACCTACAAAGCAAAGAAATGACAAAGAAGTGGAAGCTTTCCAGTATGTGTTTTACCTACAGCAACTTCTGGATCATTATAAAGAACTTCTTTTTACCCCCACAGGACATGAACACACAGATTGCGCAGTACAACATCTTTGCTAGCAGTATGACTGTTTGCTAACTTCAATGGTTGCACCATCAGGATGATCAGCATGAGCTAAGGCTGACAGCGCAGTGCCAGAGTACAAATGGAGAAGGATGGAGTGATAACAGTTTTATAAATGGATAAGCAATTAGGGCAAAACAAAACAGACTTTACAGATTTTCCTCAATTATCACACATTTAATTGCCTGATGCTTTCACAGGCTGATGCAAAAGCCAGTTTATCATGAAAAAATGCTGCCTCAGAGTGTTTCTGCATAGAACAGTCAGCCCCAGCAAAGAGGCTGCCACCAGAGTGAAGCTCCGGGCCACACAACAAGCAGCTCAACAAGACTGTGCTCTTCTGCGAAGGAGAGTATAAATCAAGAAAGCACAGGCTTTGATTAAAGTAATGGTCGCATAAAGCAAAACTTCAATACCCTGATAGAAATGGCTCCACATAAGTATTCAAGTATTCCTTTTAGTTTAACACACCCTTTCACAAAGCAAATTTTAAAAAAATGGCAAATTCTATTGTGTGCAAATTATATTGCATGCAAAATGAACCAGCGTTTAACACAGCATATGTTACTCCCATGTTAATTTGATCATTGTTGTATTGAAATACAGGCTACCATTACAGAATCCTGTTATTCAGTATGCATTACTGGCCCTTCTTCACAAAGACACAGGCCTCACGGAAGCTGAGGGACAGATGGTGTGGCCACTTGCCAAAGGTCTCACAAAAAGGGAGGACCAAAGTCACAAGCCTTTGCTCAGAGTTCTGGGTTTAAGGAACTCAGCCACCTATTCTCTCTTCTAGTTATTTTCATTGACATAAGAATCCTACACAACAGTGCTGAACAGCACGTTTAATCAAAACTAAAACCTGATTTTATTAGTCAAATTGCAAAGTCAAGTATTCTGAAATTAGAAAGTGTTCCTCTACAACAGCCTTTAAATACACACCAACACACCACCCCGTCTCCAAATCCTTGCCTTATCCAGCTGGGGCACTGGAGACCAATCAGGAAATAAGATGCCTGTTGATTTTCTTTTTAATTGTCCTCTTCATACCTAATAAGCAGGTTACTCTGAAAGTAATACCATTTTCTTCTGTGGAAACGACAACAGCTACAAAGAGTAGAACAACACTAATTGATAGAGCACATTTTCAACTACAAAACACTACTTTTCAACAGTCACCACCATCAGCTATGCATTTTTGTCAGCTATGAACAAGAGCTATGCTCATCAAAATCCGGATGGCCATCTGGGACATAGCTTATCTTTTGATGTTGCTGATGCCACTGCTGAAATGCATCACCCACCCCTCACTGTGCTCACATCTACTGGCTGCTCTCCATAAGTGTTCAGCAAGTGTCAATGAATGACAATGGGTGCCATTTTTTTCCCCACCTTTGCTTCACGCATACTTCCATGCCAAATGCCATTCTGTCAGGCTGCCCCTCTGCTGCCATCTGTCACACAGCAACAACACGGGTTAATGGCAAGAAGGTTCCAACTCCACTGCCATACCACCAACATCCACCTCCGACATCACGGGCCAATGTCATAAAATAGGAGACATCACTTTTGGAGCAGCCCTCTTATTTCATACATCTGCAAAACATGGTATGTGTTAGTGATGAGGCTTTCTCACCAAGAACACTGTCTCTAACAGAACTCCATTATCCATTCTCCAAGCAAAAAACAACCCATAAAAATAGAAAAGAAAAAAGCATGTTTTCACTATATTCTGAGCAACTGTATCCACGCATTTAGCTTTGAAACAAGTATCACTGTAGAACTTATTAGCATCACAACTTACCCAAAACCATACAGATAACAGAGGCATAGCCTCTTCAGACTGCATCTATTAGCTCCAAGAAAGCAAAATTCTACTGCAAATAATCTTCATCTTTGCTCTTTTTCTGCCTTAAAAAAAAGTCTTGAAATTGTTACTACAGGGAAACAATCAGCTGTATAAGTTTCCCCTGGTGCTGGATGAGGAGATATAACCATTTATGCTGAATTAGGAAAAAGTCAGCTATTGATTGCAAGGAGATAAAAATAGCTGAAACAAGTCATTAAAACTCATTAGAATTAGAATTTTCCTTTGTTGCCATTGAATGTCTCAACCATCTCACTTAGCAGAAATCCACATGGCTAATGGATGATTTCTCTGCAGAAGGAAATAGGAGAAATGGCATATTTGTTTTTAAATGCCCTGAATTAATACACCGTGTTTGAATGCACAGTTGATTGCCTGTATTTCTGGCCCACTCCCAGTTACAAAGAGAGCCATGCTCCTCTAGAGAAGTTTTCATCTGTTATAAATGAACTGTCAAATCACAGTAAGGAAAGATCTGGCCACTCTTACAGGACAAAAGCAAACAAAGTTCTCTTGCAATCATTTAGCATTTTGACTATTTTGTTACTTGTGATCACCTCGCTTGGAAAGCATCCTCATTTATGAGAATTGGTGATTTCTCTTTGGTATGGATTTAAATGCTTAGAAAAAAAGGCACCGAGATCCCCTCAGAGGAAACACTGATTGCAGGATCTAAGCAACAACAGCAGCACAGCAGCATGCCCTGTGTGATTTTGGTCCCTTGTTACACACAGGACAGAAAATCAAAGCTTTCACAGAAAGCAGGCAGGGATCATGAGCTGCAGAAAGGAGATTTTGCAGGCTGGAGCAGAGGGTAAGTGGGCCCAAGAGGCAGGACAGAAGGAGATATGTGGGATGTAGGTGGTGTGCGCCAGAAGGAAGGGTGTAAGAAAAGAACTGACAGGGTGGGACCAAAGAAGTGAAGATCATGCAGCCACACATTCTACACAACGTGTTTCCCCCTCTCTGAACTACAAGTTGAAGCAATGCAGCATGTATGCAACGTGACAGTACAGCCATGAAACCAATCCTACTGGCTGGACAACAGTGAATTACGAAGGGAGTTATAAACTCAAATCATCAAGAACTCCAGGGCTCTCTGACATAGCTCTTTATGAATTGAAATGAATGCAGTTTTAAAAAGGCAGCTGGCACAAAACAGGTGAGAAAGACGAGCTATACCAGGATTTTTTTCCAAGGTTTATCTGAGGGGGAAGTTGGTACTTTCACAACATCTATAGACATAAAATAGACATAAAATATAACTGTTAAATTATTCATTGCAGAAACAAATCAGCTACATCAGAATGTGAAGAAACATTTCTTCCAAAAACAAGGCTGCAAAGATGGCAGGTTTCAGGGCTGAAACTTGATTTGCATTTAGACAGTCAGAGCATGCAGATACTCACCTGAACGCTGCCAGCTAAAAACGTATGTGCTGCAATTATATTCTGCTTAGAAAGGTGTCTTTTTAAATGTGTCTCTAAGAACTTACCTGCATCACAGTCACAGAACATTTCTGTGCTGCAGTGTCCTCTGCACGTATGTCCTTGCTGCACTGTTATACCAGCAAACAAACCTGGGACTCATAAATCAAAGCACTGATGTGTCTTTCCTCTACATGGCAAATAGTCTTCAGTTAAGAGTGCAATAGCCAAATCAGAGGCAAGAGATACCTGTGCTTTGTGGGTTCTGTATATTCAGAATCAGTCAAGGGAATAACGCGGGGGATGACTCATTTCATGGGCTGTGCCTACCAGAGGACCTTCTGGCTTAGAAACCAGGAAAGACACTGTCTCAGTACACTTCAAAAGGTATCAGAATACAGAAAATGACTTTCAGTAAAATTAAATCTCCAAAAGCAGTAGTTAGGACACAGTAATATCTTTTTCTATGCAAAGCTTAAGACTCAGCAAGTATTTTGAATGGATAGCCTCACAGTTTTCACGGCTGTTGATAACTCTATGCACTTTTTGCAGCATATTGTATAATTTGTCACTTAGGCACCTCAGACTTTCTTGCAATTTGTTCATAACATAATCTGAAATTAACATGTCAAATGATCACATTCAGATTCCCTTCACCAACAAGCATTTTCCAGGACCGCCTGCCAAGTACCCTGTAACGCTCTGATGGTAATCAATATTGAATCCGTCTATAGGGCACAGGGCACTTCAAGAAAAAAAGGAGCAATTAGCCCTTCTTGCACACACTGAAGAAGGAAATTTGACGCTCTGTACTGAGTCACTTCTAGTAGAAGCCAACACTATTACTCACTCCTGTGAGTAAGATTTTACATCACTTGGGAAGCACAAATGAGTACAAATAAGGATTTCTCAAGCCCCAAGAAAGACTGAAAATGTGAGTTACGATGAAAGCCTGGAAACCAGAACAAAGTCTTAAGTACAAAAACTGTTACTTGCTCTATAACAGCATCCAAAGCAAATAAGAATACATATGGTCAAAAGAAACTACATAAACAAATTAACTGGTCCACCAGAAACACAATCAAGCTCAATCAAACACAGGATTGAGAGGACTGCTTGGTATCCATACAGGCAATTTCTGGCATGAAAACACTGTCTAAATAAAGGTATTCTAAATCATCATGTCACTGCAGAAGGGCAGAAATCGCTTTCTAATCTGAATATCCACTCTTCTCAGTTCCCGTACGTTGTTCAAGTGCAACAGGCACAGAAATAAAAAAAGAAAGAAGCTGTTTACTTTCAGAAAGCCTCAGGTACATAAGAATCTCCAGCAGTATTTCCACTGCCAACCCTTAAATGAGGTCTGGGAAGGGATGGATCCTGGCTTCACCCGTTCTAGTTACTCAGTGCACTGCACGCACCTGAGCTCCCTGGGTTGACCCTGCCTTCCCTCCAGGTGCTCAATCACTTCAGGCCAAGACTTGGCATTTCTGCTACACCACATCTCATTATTGGCTGCTTCTAATCAGTCACGGTTGGGATAATACAAAACGGAAGAATACGCTGCTCAATCAGTTTCTTTTAAAGATTATTACTTTCCCCACTTAAACCTTGCTAAAGTGGGAGTTGAGGAACGTACAGATCTCGTTCCTCTGTCCCTAAGGAACGGAAGTAGAGGACAGGGCTGAAGTTATAAACAGAATTGAGTGAAATTCTGGAATTAACAGGGAGTTTTCTACCAACAGATCCTGGAAACAATATCTGAAAAATCAGCATGTATTGCAGAAAAGTCAATTATGTGGCAAAAATGTAATACCGGATCGACTGGAACAGTGAAGAAATTCAATCAGTCATTTCAGGGATTATTTTGTTACGTGTATTGAAAGTTTCAATGTTCTTCCAGCAACTATGTCGATTTTTTTTCTGCCACTAGCAGTTCATCTAAGAGCACAGAGTTTGGGAACATGTAAATTAAAAGTGACAGGTGTGACTCAGCCAACTGTAGCGTCAAGTGAAATGGAAGCACTGAAGTTGCTATTGGCACATTGAGAGGAAATATGGGATAAAGCAAAGCTATGATGATGGTCTCAACCTGGAGATTTAGAGATATTTATACAGTCAGCAGGTTGACTGATCCAGTATAAGGTCAAATTCACTGCAGGATTACAGCAGCGAAGGCATGTGTTTGCAAGAGATAGAAAGTGACTATGTCAAGATTTTTGCACTGTGCCTGACTGCAGCACACTCAGTTCTGTCCAGTGCTAATACCATCATCTGCCACTAACAGATAGCCGTATTTTGTTTCAAATGGGAAATCAAAGCTTTTCAAATGCAAAGTGAAAATTCTTGATGAATCTCGAGTACTAATGGAGTCCACGTTGTTTTGTTGTCCTTTCAAAGTAAGTCCAGCTGGGGAAATTCTTGCTCCATCTTCAAGAAGCCAGAACTGTTATATGGATGGTCAGCAACACCTCACATTTTCTCTGCTGTGTAATGGGATCTTCAAATGTGCTATTCACATAATTTTGTTCTTGCATATGAACTTGTAAGCCTTACAACTGGCACATTTTCATCTTGTCAAAGAGCTCCTGCCTGCTGAGGAAAGTCAAAACTGGAAGAAACCAGCAGGAGATCAGTTCAGTGCCCTTGGAGCAGGGACCTGCCGTGTGCAAAACCATTGGTACCACCTGACATCCTAAGGGCAACAGCAGAAGAGAAAGAGAGAGGTAAGCTAGGAAAAATGCCAGTAACAATGTAGGGCTTCAATCAGGTCAAGTAGTAAAGAACAGATTTTGACCAAGTGGGCCATTGCCCTTCAGTGGAGCAGAGCTAAGATACTGTGGAGTAATTCTGACATCTATACGAACGGGGAGACTGAAGCTGCAAGACCAACTGTGCCTCCAAGTACTGGCATAGGATGTAAAGTAACTTGATTTAAACCACTAGGACGGACCGGTGCTGAAGGGATGAATTTGAATGGACCCATTCATTATTTTTGGAGTTGTTCCATACAAAACTATCTTTCTTCCGGCTTTCTTTGTGTCCTGCGTTTAGTTCTAGGATCCTCAATATCAAAGAGACATGGTCCCATTGCCTGTGGCTGTGCCCTGTCTATCTCACCAACACTGCAGACTCGGGTGGAGTTCAGTCTCAAAGCATTCTTTCAGACTGCAGAAGCAGAGAGAACCCTGACCCACACAGTTTAATCGAGATCATCACTCTGGTTAGCACAAACACATTTTCTAGCAGCTGCACATCCAAGGTAATTTGCAGGCACAGGCAGTGCAAGAACAACACAGTGGGCTGCCAGGTCAGCTGTGGGACTGGCCTTATCACACTGATTTATATGCAGCCTCCTCATCTGAGGATTTCAAAACCACAAAGATCATCACCACACTGCAGACTCTTAATTTCTCTTCTCTGACTTAGGACTGGAGCGTTGCCTTCTGGGAATGAAGCACACCGTTAACAGATGTTAAAAATAATACTGCTAATCATTTCACAAAGTGCTAAGGAGGGGGTCTTTCAATTGATTCTGTGATTGTATGTTTCATACGCTCCACCATCACATTACGCAGGTGACCCCCAACTCTGCAAAGCCCTTTAGGTGTGTTGTTATAAATTGAAGTTTGAAATGAGTTGACCTGCTTAATTAGGATGTCTATAGAGTTTAATGAAACAATTTAGTGCTTTGGTCTTTCTCTCTGCAAGGGGACCCTGATTTCTCACGAGTACAACAGAGACATCTGTACACAAATTGCAGTTTATAGTGCTGTTAAGAAAAAAAAACATCCACATGATTTGGCCACATGTATAAAGCCTAATTCCCACAGCCAAGCTCAGTTTGTGGAAAACTTTCTGCTTTCCAGATATCTTCCTGAGCTCTATATGTTTCTGAACAATCTTCCATTCCATTCCTTCTTGCTGGCTTCTTCTGCAGAAGACGCCACCTTAGACAAAAGCTTCTGCTTCTTAATGTAACTACTTCTTCCACCTCTGTCCTGCTACCTATGGTCTTCCTTTGTGAAGCTGTTTCTTCACTACTGCTTTCTTCCAGGCAAATGCGTGATGCCATTTCTGCTCATTTTTTGGATTAGGGGCTTTCAATGAGTCTTGAAAGATATATGGTAAAGGACTCCAAAATCATGCACAAATATCAACTGTGCCATTGTACATGTAGGAATCATGATGAGAGCCACTCTACAGATCTGCTCTCTACAGAACCTTTGAATGACCCTGTAGGAATATGCACAGAGTTCTGCAGAGCTGTAGGGGTTTTTAAACTAAGTCTAATTTCTCCATCCTTCTAAAATGTTATGGGGGTATTCTCCTGGGGTTTGCTATCCCAGAAATCCAGGTCAAGAATCCAGGTTCATTTTAACACTCACTCTAAACCTTGAAATTAACTGGAGTAGGTACCTCATAATGTCTGCAAATTGCACGCTTCTCCACAGCATATTCTGCACTGGAACAGACTCCTTGATCAGCATTAGTGTTACTGCTGCAAATGGTGCAGGAAATATTCAGATTTTGGTTTCAATAATAAACAACAATGAACAAAATCCCAACCTGAGCGTAGCAAATTGTCACTGCAGAACTGTTCGCTATGAAGCAGACGTTCTCTAAAATAGGCATAAAGTACTTATTTTTTGTTGTGCACTAATAGACTTTCAAAAATGGCTGATGAGCTTCTGAGGCATCAGGAAGCTTGACTGGTTGGAGCAACCAAAATCACAGCTTCTTTGATGGTGTCCCGCTCAGAGTCACTTGTGCTACAGAAATGAGAGGCAATGCATTTCCAAGCAGGGAAGGACAGTGCTCCTGCCCCTCTGCTTACTGCACCAGTGGCCAAGTTGTCACAGCCTCAATAAATACTCTGTAATTAGGGTTGTTCATTTTAACAATGCAAAAGAGCTCTGGGGAAAAAGCTGTAAATGTTTATTAGCATTTCAATATTTAAATCTTTTTGCCACATCGCATCCTGACAGTTATCCTCCTTGGCAACTTACAGTCCCCTCTAAAAAGAAGCAAATGATCCAGAGCCCTTCTTATAAAGCATTATGATTCATAATCAACTGAAGAGTAAGATCTTTTCTGCAGCTTTGCTGTAGATACACAGCCAATGTTAAGGAGATGACATAACACGGGCATTGCTCGTGGTGACTCCTGGAGCTGAGGTTACTCAGTTCTTTACACAATGCCCTATTTTCACTTCCTTGTATGGCTGCTGAACTGGAATATTGAAGAGAAGTTTTTATAAATAGATCATTCCTATAAACCAAATTTGGAGATACTGAGATGCGACATTTCAATACAACTCTGTTTCTTATTTCTTTTTTAAAGAAAAAGAGATTAGGAAGGAAATTTTCCTTTTTCTTCTCTCAGTAATTACTGTAGCTCTTTCTTTGAAAAATATAAGCATGCAGCTGCTTTGGAGTAGGGGTGTGAAATACAGAAATGGAGCTGTCTTGCTGTCAAAATGTCTTCTACTATCCCTCTACGTATGCAGCCAAATCTACTCATTACAAATCTCTGGGAAAAAAAAATGAAAACCAAAAACCCCACTCACTCACCCAAGATCTGTAAGAATTCAGCACTGTTGGCAAAACTCTTAATAGATATGAAAATGAGACACTAGATTTCTCCAACTAGACGCTCAGAAGAGAAGAATCCCCACATTTGGTTTAAACTATTTGCATTAGCATCATGAAGGAGTTCTCCTGTCCGCCCTTTACATTCAGAAGCACAAAGCCTGTCTCAGCTGTCTTGTCCCAAGAGACCTTTCCCTCTCTGCAATCCATTGCCCACAGCAGAAAACACCTTCCAGATTCTGCAAGAACTGAGGCAGCAGCGTCTCAGATAACAGGTTCCTTCATTTCATATCCCTTCTGCATTCCTGGTTCTTGATCCAGACTTATCAAAACAAATAAAAGCCTTCATTAGCTTAAAAAATAAATTTTAAAAAGAGACTATGAAAGGGAAGATTATTGTTCAATGTATACGTTACAGCATTGCAGACAGGACCAAGGTTAAAAGGCAAGCTTAGCCCACCTCTTTCCAGACTTCCACACCCTTTTTGCAGCCTTGGTGTTATTTCAGTGCAATTACTCCAGTTTTAAAGCAATAAAACAACAGCAACACCAAATTCCCCCACCAAGAGGTTCTCAAGTCTCAAACTTTTGCATTAAGGCAATGAATCATAGAATTATTATAAGGTTGGAAAAGACCTCTAAGATCATCTAGTCCAACTGTCCATCTACCACCATTACTGCCTACTAAACCATGCTCCTAACTACTACATCTGTCCTTTCATTAAAAACCTCCAGGAACTGGTGACTCCACCATCTCCCCGGTCAATGTGTTTCAATACATCATCACATCCAGACTAAACAATCCCAGTTCTCTCAGCCTTCCAACCCTCAGGGATATCAACACAACCCCCAGCATGGTGTCATCTGAAAACTTAACGAAGGTGCGTTCAATTCCCTCATCGAAATCATTAATGATAATATTAAACAGGACAGACTCCAATATTGAACCCTGGAGAGAACCACTCAAGACAGGTTGCCAGCTGGATTTAACTCCATTCAACCACCACTCCCTGGGCCCAGCCCCCCAGCCAGTTTTTTTTTACTCAGCAATGAGTGTAGCTGTCCAAGCTACAGACTGCCAGCCCATTTGTCCTGTCCAAATATGACATTTGTTCTGTCCAAATATATGACCACAAAGGGGTGGGTGAATCATAGCAGGAAAAAAAAAAACATTAGTACATTTGTAATGCACAAACACAACAGTTTACAGTGTATTACCCTACTGGTCAGGGCACTATAAACTTCACAAGGGAAACACATAACAAACGACTTTCAAACAACATAAGACTATGTTAAACTACTCACTGTTGAACAATCTTATTTAGTCCCACATATAGCATGTGAAATCAAATACTAATTTCACACTACATATAATAGTTTTCTAGGAGACAAGAAATTGAAGTCTAAGATATACCTAGTGAAAATGACTTCATAATTTGAAATGCTGCCTGATAATTCTATGAAATGAGAAGAAAAAGGGTTTCCCATGGAACTAATAAAAATTCCATACTTTGGCTATAATTAGTGCACTTTACTGTGAGCTGTAAATTGTACTGATTATGTTTGCAACTTAAAGTCTGGTCACCTCAATACTTAATTATCAACATAAATAGCTTAATAATACTTCACCTATTTTATTTCTGTGACAGAGAGTTCTGCTAAATATGCAAAGACAACAGTAAACCATGATGTACTGTCAAAGCACTGACAGAAAAGTGCAGTGCTGCTGCCAGCAATCCAATAAAGCAGGAGTACACACGCTTCTCCTGCCTTGTTCAGCAACGTTCTAATCTCCTTCCATCTTCTTTAACAGTTTTCAATAAATTAACAGCAAATGAATTAAACACCATAACAGCACGCTTATTTCATTTGCAGCAGCAAAAACGTAGCATGTTTGGTAGGAAGCCCAGATGCGATAAAATAACTTGATCCTGCTCCTAACACAGGAACCCTCTGCTATGGGCACATGGCGCGTTGGCACTGCAGCTCAACGTTGCCACCAGTACCAGCCTGGTGCTATCATGGAAAATGAGCGGCCCAACAGCTCCAGAGATGAGGAGGCAAGCACAGGAACCAGGCTTTTAAACCAGAGATTGCCAGGCATGTTTCAGAGTCAGATCCCATAATGCAAGAAAACATTAAAAATAGTAACGCTACCGAGGTGCGCTTAGAGGCTTCAGTGTAAACAGCTCGTATCATAAACGATGCTAATAACACAGCAACTGCACTGAAAATGAGAAAAATCAACACTGCAAAAAGTCAGTAAGAGATTTCCAGGCTGTATTTAGAAATGAGCTCATTTAAGATGCAGTAGCTGTAATGAGTACCGCTACACTACATAAGATTTTCCATTTGGATATGAACTCGCTACACTGGGTATATCCTTCAAATACCTGCCACAGCGCTGCGACATGCACTGAAGGGAATTTGATGACATTAATGGAAGAAAACAACTGTTTGTAAGAGTATGTCACAGTGCTGTGGCAGATACTACAAACAGTTGCTTTCTTCCATTAATGTCATCAAATTACCTTCAGAGCTATACGTAATAATGAGCCCGAGTTGCTAGTTTTAGAATGACGTTGAGCATTTGACAGCTCCATGAGATATCTTGTAAGACAGAAGTTGTGTTTTCTCTAAACATGTGCACTGTGGGGTTTTTAGGTGGTTTGTGGCTTTCCCCCCCCCCCCACTTTTTAACTGAACATCAATAGCATAGTGGTAGACAGCTGAACAGTTTAAACTGCTGCCACAGTGATAAACACAAGAGCTAGATCCGCACATAAGGACTCAGCAGGACAACACACACAAGAGAGAGGAGGATGAGTGCATGCAAATAAGTGCTCATATAAACAAAACCATGTGCCGATAGGATCGCTGTTTCAAATGGGAAGAGCCCAGGGAAACAGGGCAGGCAGGCTCTGCCATACATCTCCGGTGACCTGTGCGTGCCGTGCTTTGGGCTCAGCTCTCCTGCTGACTTCAAGTGAGATCTGTGCCAACCACAAGGCAGCAGGATCCCACAGTAACTGGGGAACAAAACGCTACGTTTGTTTTGATCGCATTAAAGCCAGAATGTGCTATTAAAAGAAGTTGTAGCAGATGACTGGGTCCCAAAGAACCACAGGCAATAAATTCACGTGGCAGTTCTGTTTTATAACTTCAGCCCTGCTTATCCTTTCTTTGCCTATTCTCATTACTCCCTGATACAGAATTAATGCAGAAATCGAATTAAACGCTCAGGAAAGTGTATGACTGAGCTGGCCTGAAAAAAAAAAATAAGGAAACAACAAATACTAAAAGCAGTTAGGTAAACATCTCAATTTGGAAAGCTTTGAAACGTGTAGCATGCCTCTGACTGAGTAACCATAAAACACAAAGCCAAAACAAGGACTCTCCGTGCCAAGAAAGGATCCAGTCATTCTGGGTCTTGCAGGGGTGCTTGCTCTCAGCAATGAGGCTGGTGGGAAGCTCCCAGCCTCACTGACTTCACTCAGTAACTAAGCTGACCAAAGTTAATACAAAACAAAGATAAAAAGATTTGTTTTACATCAACATTAAACTAAGAACTACAGAATCATTAAACTTGGAAAAGATCTCCAAGATCAAGTTCAACCCTAACCCATCCCCACCATGCACACTAACCATTTTTCCCAGTGCCATAACTCCACGGTGCTTAACACTACCAGGAACAGTACTACATTCCTGGGCAGCCTGTCCCAGTGTCTCACCACTCCTTCTGAGAAGAAATTCCTCCTAATATCCAACCTGAGGCACAATGAGGCATTGGCATCCTTTAGTGACAGGTAGAAGGCTTATACCAACAGATCAAGGCTTTGGCTGACCTCTCAGTTCTCTGCATTCTCACACAATGTATGTGCCTTGGTGAGCTTTAAAACACCATTTAGCCTGAGCCAAGATGACTAATGGTAGCCAAGACGACTCATACATCATCACAGAATCTGTAAGGTTGGTAAGAAAAAGCAACCACAGGTAGAGCCATAAATCACAGTCAGATAAGTGAGTGCCTTCTCTCTCCTCTGGACTTACAGGGAGAGAATTATCACATGATAACTATTTCACAATAAATAAATAAAAGGGTGGGATATTTCACTAAACGTATTATTTCAATAAACTCAGCTTTGATGGCACTTCCATTATATTAAACTTTGGTAGCAAAATGCGCAGTAACTTCTTACCTTGCAAGTTTTGCTTATGCTAATTTAGTTGCAAAATACTGATAGAGCATTTACAAAATACAGACGGATTGCTTGCTGAAGTCAGCAAACAGTTTGCTGTTCCTCCCAAAAGCTGGTGGACCTTCCTGGTTTTCTCACCAAGAGCAAATCCCTGTGCGTGGGGAGATCTGCGTTCAAGTAATCAAAGCACATTCAAACATTAAGCAACTTCATCACCTCTTCCCTTAAATAATGCTGTATTTTCCAGCAAGGCCAGCTTAACCAGCAAGCTCAAACATGCCTCTCCAAGGTATTTTTGACGTACACTGGAAAACAGTACAATTTGTTGTGCACCTAAATTTGTGTAAGCACACGCTTCAGGAGAGCATCAGTGTCATCCCGTACCCTGCACAGCAATTCAACTCATCTCCTTGGCTGTGAACGCAGTTCAAGCAATTAACACTTGTCCCGCTTCTGAAGATACCTCTCCCAGCTGTATCTATCAACTCAATGGGAATTCCACAGGAGCAACAGCCCAGGCTTTAGATGCAGCTGGCAGAACAGAGCTCACACTCTGGAGATCATAGAATCATTGAGGTTAGAAAAGACCTTTAAGATCACCAAGTCCAACCACCCCCTACCACTATTATTGCCTATTAAACCATGCCCCTAAGTACTACACCTGCCCTTTCACTAAGCATCTCTAGGGGCTGTGACTCCCAACACCTCTCTGGGCAGCCTGTACTATTTCTGATAGGAGCCAACAATGCTGTTGGCCTTCTCGTCCACCCAGGCACACTGCTGGCTCGTGTTCAGTCAAGTGTTGACCAGTGCCCCCAGATCCTTTTCCTCCGCACGCACCTTACCAACCAATTTGAGATTTCCTTGTTTGGACACTGGTAACAATAGCTACAGAAATGTATCCTACTCATGCTCTGCATAATGCACTACATTAACGCAGCCTACAGTTAATGCTGTTGAAAACAAATTGCATTCCCAGACTATCTTCCTGTAAGATTATCTCTCTGGGGTAATTTTAATTATCTGCATTATATTGAAAAGTTGGATGTGTTAATGTATCTGATAGAATTTGAATATTCTATACATTATTATCTCGGTCCTGTTACCATTATCTTTTACTTTTAATTCATCACTGATTTTTAAAATGAGCTATTGGCTTTTCAACCAAACACACACAACACAGACAGCCCATCTAATGAGGACCAGGGATCTGCAGTGCTGGAGGACCACAGTCTAATTTCAGATAAGCATCATGTGCACTTCCCTTTGAGCATCCAGAGTTTCATTAATTGCAGCAGCTCTCTCAGGGTCTTTTAGGGGACAAAAAAGAGGAAAGTATCGACACATCCCACACGGTTCCCTACAGAGGACACTGAGCCCCACACTGCAATAAGAAGAGAGCCAAAAGAAGTCATTCGAAAAGGAAAAACCGGCCATGAGATCTGAGATCTCATCCTCATGAGCATAAATGGTAGTGTCAGCCTTGACCAGCAGATCTCCAGCTTCCAGTTACGCTCCTCCAAGAAGCGCCCAGTTTTCCAAATCCCAGATGACTCAATGCTGACTTTGCTACAGGCACACTGTGCTTCAGCTTCACCTTCTCTGCCACGAACACACTGCAAGCTCCCAGGAATGAAAGGTGGTTGGCTGTGCTAAACCTTCGGCATAGCTCTAAGAGAAAAGCTACGTTATTCTGAACATAAGAACAACATTATGTTCATTATCCCATTATCTGTCTGAAATATCTACAAAGATATTAGACAGCCTTGTAACCAACAAGACCATTCAACCCAGTTAGTCCTCACCTGTTTACACAACCCCCAGGCCCTCCTCCTTTAATCTAATCACTGAAACTCATTCATAAGCACAGCTTTCAGCAATTTGATTGACAGATTGGTCTCAAGGCTCAGTCCCACGTGCTCTCCATGCAGGATGGTTGGTTCTGGTGCTTCATGTTAGGATACAAAGCAAACAAGGACCAGTATTGATCTTTGTTCTGTAATACTGTAACATTTAAACAGGGCAAATGAGTACCGTCCAGTGGATATATCGATACTGCTGCTAGCTGATGGGCTGAATTAATTTGAAAATTTGATTAATTTGAAAGGATTTGATTAACGAAGAACAAAAAAAAAAGAAGAAGAAAGGATGGAACAATTAATATCCAGGAACAAATTTTTATGGATGATGAATCACTTGAAATCAGACTGCAAGTTTGATCTAATAGCCTGAGATTTCAATAAGGCGTTTGACTTTATACCTCCAATTTTTATTAATAAAATATAAAATGAATATGGTACATATGCAATAGATTTAGAACGATTAAACTGAGCAGCAGCACTTCTAATGGACTCCCATGGGGATCTCAGCCTTCAACATTTTCATCTGTAACCTGGAGGAAGGAAAAACTCTCTCTGATGAAAGGTGACAGACTGGGAAAGAGATGAGTAATGAAGCAGGCAGGCAGATATGGCCATGTATCAGATACATCTATGGCAATACAGATCAGTTTCATGGGATAAGTGTCTAAGAAGGGGGACAGTGACTTAGCAAACTGCTGCTTCCACAAGTAGGAAAAGCATTGCAGCTTCAGGGGCTGTTAGCCTTGCTTCTCTTGTATACCAAAGTCTGAAGTGTAGACTTACTCTAAAAACAATGTCTTGCAAGCAGACAGGAATAATCAGATCAAGGGCCACTTGTACAAGAGCAGCCCTGGTTCACTGTGTTATACCTGGCACTGATGCTGGCGCCAGCTGGACAAGGAATCTCAGTCCGGCTCTGGGGGCTGCAGTTCCTGAGGGATATCAGACAGCAACACTTCAAGAAGGGCTCACAGGAATGACATGGGAAATATGCCTTTGACTGAGCCATTTGGGAACTCAGAGCGAAAGGCATGGCTTGATCACAGCGTGTGAGTACTTAAAGCTGCCCAGAGCTGTCAGTCACCGAAAAATAGGAAATCTTAAGTTCCGCCACATGCAGGAAACAAATCCAAAGCTGTCAGTGATTCCTTTCTGACCTCATAACCCACAAATCTGTTACTAATAGTTTTTCCTGTGTTCCACGTGCCTCGTTACAGCTGCCCACCTCCACCTCTCACTATTCTTGTCCATGAGAGCACCCCATCAAAACTCTACTCAGTGCATAAAGACCAGACACTGAAGATACAACTGTGATAGGGAACTGCAAAAATGCATTCTCTTTCTTAACCAGCCACAACCCAAATAAATATCCAGTCTTGCAGCACAAATACCTTCATCAGCCTAAGCTGCTCATCAGATCAAAAGCTGTAGAAAGAAGGAACCAGGCAAGCCTGAAATGGTGTCTTTTCAATCAGCTTCTCAGAACTTCGGTGGCCAACAACATAACATGATCTCAGCCATTTTTATACCTTTCAAAACAAAGAGCAGCTGTTTGGTAGCAATCTGTTACCAAGGATAAACTTTAGTTTCCCAGCTCTTTTCTTGCTATCTCTACGCTGGTTGCCAGCATATTTTATCAGCCTCAGTTGTGTCATTGTTTTACAGCTACCACTGAAAACTATTGCAAAAGTCTTTATTTGCCATTTCTTAGGAATGGCTCTTCTGACCTTTTAATTCCTATGCACTTAAACATTTCAGCCCTCCTCTGACTCGCACACTTAGAAAACCTGTATCTTAGCATCTCTGAGTTCATATACTGTGGCTGTGTTATTCGAGATGGTGAATATACAAGCTTGAACATACGAAATCCATACTTCTCAAACTCAAACTAATTGAAGGCGTTTTATTTACGTGCACGTAGAAGATGATGCAATGAAAACAGCACAATGCTGATGCAGTGATGCAGAATAGCCCCGCTGCTTTCTAATGAACTGATTTACAGATGGATCTTCATCTGTATTGGCTTCCTTCAGGACCGTTTTTTGTCACCATCCCGCTGTGTGAGCACATGGGAAGACAGTATGTATGATCCATATGTGTATCATGTCCACAGATTTTCCTAGACAGCAGCCAGAATCACAAACTCTAGGCTTTTTGGTCACTGTAAAGAAAACATACAGATATGCAGAGAAAACAGGAGACATTTCCAGAGCTGACCAATGATCAGCATTGGAAAGGCAATCTCAGACACAAAGACCAACTGTACCACAATTACTGTAACCAGTTTAGCAACAAACCACTTGTGTGAGATGTACAGAAGAGTTTTCTTATAACTGAATATCTCCATTGGGTGGACCTGTATCCAAAGCCTACCAGTGGTACCCCACCTTGCCAGTAGGAAGGCAACATCCCTTTGGAATCACTGCCCTTTAGATTACACATAAAGTGCAGATTAGCTCAGCAATTAATATAGCTCCTTCCTCAGACTCTGCAGAGGGGAGTTAAAACAGTAAATAAACACTGAAATGCTCATTATTTTTAATGAAATGTTGATACGGTTGGATGCTGAAGCCTAAATTCGTATGCAAATATCATCAGTATTTATTTCAGCAGAAACAAGCGTTCCCACATGACTAAGAAAATGTCATAAACAGAGAATTACTCACACTCCCCTGCCCCTTGTTCATCAACCCGGTCTCGAGCTGGAGCATGAGATTTCAGATAGCAGCACAGTGAAAACCAGAGGCCATCAGACATCCATATATTAGTGGTTATAAACTAACGTGGAGAATAAAGAAGTAGTGGGAGCAAAGTAACTCCTGACTGGTCAACCAATATCCCGTGTACCCACCAAACACACCAAAAAAGCATCCTCTGTGTGCTCCTGGAGACCAAATTCTTTCCACTCATGCTGTAGATCTCCATATTATCCATGGCAACACAGCACCTGATGCACACATGGCATATGTGCCAATCTTGGCTCCTTAGATGTAGTTCAGACAGTGTGCTCAGGTCACTGCCAGCCACCGAGACCCTAATGGGCCGCAGGAGGTGGAAGTGGAATTTAGCACTTGGCATGAAGCACTCTCCAAGTTGTTCAGCCAAAGCTCCAGCTGTGAGAGCTGTGCTGGAGGCAACGTCACTGGGTTTGGAATTGCTTTTAATTAAGATGAGATCTCACTGTGCTGGTGTTCAGCAGACACACGGGAAGAAAGAGAGCTTTCCCTAACAAGTTTAGCGTCTGTAGAGGCCAAACAAACAAACATAATTCATGGAGGTAAAGGAAGAGCTGTAAGTGTTCAGGTAAAGAAGCATGAAATCTTTCTGAAGTTAAAAATCACGCTTTTCACCTACAGCTGGAAATCCAGCCACTCCACATTGGATGGCAAAAGCACCGAGGTCTGGCTCAGAGTCACGAATATGGGGAAGTCAACCCCCAGAGCCCCACACCTCGTCCTGCCAGGAGCTCCTGGCAGAGATATCTCTTCCCTTGTGTTGGAGGCTGAGGGAAGCATTGCTACCACAGCTGTGCAACCTGCAAGCAGCCACCTGAAGCACTGGCTGCAGGTGAAGCTTCACCCCACATGCCCCGAGTTCCCCACTTTGTCTTCATTCACAGTGATGCCACGCTTTGCACACAAGTCATTTTCCCGTACATAGGGATACTCCCCATGGAGAAAGCTGTCTTAAAAACACCGTAGGACAAATACTTTTCACATCGGTTAAGGCATCATTTAACACCACTCCGACCTCGTGCCAGTAGACCTCCTGCAGGGGCCATTTACATCACAGTAACAGTCATAGAAATCAGTACAAGCACGTTTTCTTACCAGAAATCCAGAATGACACAGAGCCTGGCCTACACAGACATACAGAAGCCAACCTTAGACAGAATTAGTGTGCTTGAATGAAGCCCCCACTTTCAGTAGGAGTCGGCATCAATGCGCTCTGCCCCACTGCAGGACAGAGCTCTTCATGCTGATCGGATCCCAGTTTACGCACCGCAACAATAACAATTACCAACAAGCTCTGGATAAGACTAACACAGCACTGTATGCAAGCTCAGCTGCAGCTCCCACACCCGTTCACTGCAATGGATTAAGCACCTCAGCGCAGCTGTTTAACCATCCACAGCCCCACGGTGGTGGGATTTCTCCCTCTGCTTGTTACATGTGCTGTCACTGCGGGCTGTGATCAGCGCCAGCGCAGCTCCCCACCTTTTCTTCCCAAGCCGCGGGCTATGCGATGCCCACAGCGACCTTTTCAAACACCTTTGGGCCTCCCACCGATGAACACCGACACAGGGGTGAGCAGCGTGTGTTACACACGGGCACGCGGACGGCAAAAGAACAACAGTACGAAGCCCGTGTTGGCCCCGGTGGGGAGGCGCGAGGAGGCATCGCGCTCCATTGTCAGCGAGAGCCGGGCTTTAAAACGCAGCCGTGAGGACTGCTCCGAGCCAGGGGACATTTCGTAATTCAGGAGTGGAGAAAGAGTTCGTACGAACTGCAGACCGAATTGTCAAGCATAGTAAAAGATGAAGCGGCCCTCCGAGCGCCGGGCAGTTGGGCTTGCAGAAATAAATCAACCCGCAGTCTTTGAGAACAAGGAACGGAGTGAAAGCACGGCTCCGCCGGCGTGCAGCCTGCAGCGAGGAAACCTCTCGGTCCGGCAACAGAACTGGCACCGCCGCACATCCCCACGTTATTTCTTTCCCTAAACGCGGCCGCGTGTGGGATTCAGCCTCTTCCTACGCTCCACCACAGCTCGAGCATCGCGCTCGGCACCTGCGGGCGCACACAGCCGCTGCCTGCACGGAGATCAGAGGAGCCACGGACCGCGGTGGGGAGCTCCGGGCAGCGCCGGAATGCCTCCCCCCCCCGTCTCTCTCTCACACACACACACCGCTCCACAACCCCCCCCCCCCCCCGCACCCCTCAGCCCACGGGAACGGCCGCAGCCCGGCATCCCCCGCCCGGTCTCGGTTCCTTACCTCGCTCCGCGCGAGCACCGGGGACGAGTGCGACGACGGCGACCAGCAGCAGCGGAGGCAGCAGCGCGGCGGCCGGGGCCCGGCGCGGGGAGCCGGGAGCGGAGCGGGGCCCCGCGGGGTGAGCCCCGCCGCCCTCCGCCCGCCGCAGCATCCCCGCGCCTCGCTCGGCCCCGCCGCACCAGGCTCTAAAGCAGGAGCTGCACCGAGAGGAGGAGCGGGGAGCTCCGCATGGTACCGGCGGCCAACGCCGCAGGATGCACTGCTCCTCAACGGCGCGAGCCCTCCGGCCGCGGGCGGGCGGCTGGGAGCTTCATCCACACGGCGCTCCAACGGCCGCCAGCGCCCGCCCTGCGCCGCACGGTGCTGCACGGCGGCTGCCCAACGCGAGGGGCGGTGCCGCCGGGACACCCCCAACAGCCGCGAGGCGTCACGGGCTGCGGCTCGCGAGCCCGGCACGAGGAGAGGCCGCTCTCCCAACGCGGTGCCCAACCGCTGCCGGTGCGGCTCGTGCTGCCGTTCTGCTCGCAGTTTGCACGTGATGACTGCTAATGATGGCCACAAAGAAAAGATGGCAGTTCCGCCGCTGATAGTAAAGCGGGCGGCTCACGCCTTTGGGCGGCCCGACGCCTTAGTGCCCCCTGGCGGTCGCAGCTCTCCCCGTCTGCCGTCTCCCATCTAAAACCCATTCCCTTCACGTCCTTTCTAGCTTTTGCCTTAACAAAATCGCCGTCGATAAACCCCTTGTGCCAGCGACCATCTCCCCTCGTTGACCAAGGACTCTCATGGTGGCCGCACAGGTGTCACTCACTGTTCCTCCAGCATCCCCACAGCTCTGAACCACACAGAACATGTGTGAGACCTTCAGCCAATAGGGAAACACAGACTCGCTGCAGTACCACGTCTGTACTTTGACTAATGCTGCCTTAATTCATCACAGAAGTGGAAATTATGTCTGAGCTGCACTGATTAATGCAAATCTGCCATCATCGTCAGGCCTGTATTGCTTTGTGAGTGAGTGATAGGGAACAGCTGCTCCTCTGTTGCTTCCCACAGGCTGACCATCTCTCCAGCTGCAAACCAAAGCCAATTCATTGATAAAACAAAGCATCGTCCTCAGCCAGCTTGTCCCACTACACTTCTGCAGCATGTGACAACCTTCAATGGCTCTGAAAAGACTGTCATCGAATGAATGCCATTGCAACACCAGTATAGACTTGTCCTGTGCAGTTTAGTGACAGGAAAAACGCTCTCCGTGCTTTGAACCAGCGTTGTTGAGTAACCTTCAGTTGAGGGATAGATTACTGATTCCTAATTGTCTCCCACAGCCCTGTTCCTCCACCCCATAGGAGAGCACACAGGGACCCTACTGTTGAACCAAGGATGGTGAGGGCTCTGCAGGCAGAAACAATGTGTATAGAAGATTATTAACAGCAACACGCAGTGGCTCCAAGGCAAGCATGGTACCCCTAATGCCACCAGCAGCACCGTGCCCTGCAGTGTGCAGTAACAGAGAAGCTGTGCTGAATGATTACATTGGAATTTAAGAGCTGGACCCCCACACGCGAATTCCCATCACTTTCAGCTCAACCCACAGCCTTGAGGTAAGACAGCAAGGAAATGAAAGCCACCCAAATGCATTTGCTGCAATATATATTTTAATTCAAAGTGAATCTCGACAGTAATACACCATAAATTCTTATTTTGACACTCACCAAAATAGTCACCTGGAAAACCCGCTTTTTGTGACAAAGTACAGAAGGCTTGGTCACATTTAAATCACTGAGAACTAGAAAGAATTACTATCGCAAACTGTAAGAGACATTACATCCATAAAAAAATGTTTTTTTTTTATTCCCAGTCCTCATATTGTAATATTGCACAGTGCAATTGCTACATGGCCAACTAGTGTAGCATAGAAATCCCAAGCAAACAAACAAAAGAAAGAACAAAAGAAAAGGGAGGGAAATAAAAAGAAAAGAAAGCCACAAATCTACAAGTCATGAAACAAGTAACAGTTCAAACTCATTAATCAAGTCTTTATCACTGGGTAAATTCTAGAACAAGTCTTCCTACAGCTTGCAGTGTGATTTAACTTCTCGCTTAACACAAACCAAGTTAATTAGCAGTAAAAACAACAGGTTAAAAATTAACACCCCCCCGCCCAAAAAAAATAAAGAAGTTAATACAGTAGCATATTCGACCAATAAAACACCCTGAAGTTAAAAACCAAACACAAGAAATTCATACAAAATCTTGCAACTTAAAAGTAATATGCAGGTATGCAGTTCTGTAGTCATGCAGTGTTTTATTTAAAAAAGGCAATAAACCAGTATAACATGTATAAATGCTTCTCGGAGGATGGGGGTTGGTTTCTCCTCCAGCAACGGGCCCTCTGCCTAATGCTTGTTACCTGCAGGTGGGCCCTGGACACTAGAATCCACCCTCTTGGGATGTACTTGTAGGATGGGGGAAAAGTCATCCACTATGTTGAGTTTAAGCCGTGGCAGAATCCCAATTGTGTCGTCCATCAAAATGGAGACCATTTCTAAAGCTCCCATATGTGGAAAGAGCAGCAGATCTAAAGTGGGGGTATGCTGCCTAGGGTAGGATGCTGTTGCTACGCAGGCAATTGTGTCAATGTAACAAGCACAGCAGCTTCAAACCTTAAGCACTGTTCCAAAGAAAGCACAGTTAAGTACATTAAATCCAATGACGATCCCCATGGCCCCGGAAAGTACAACCAAACAACGTAGTATTTATTTTCTTTTGTTATCACAATACAAAATTCATTTACTCCATTTGCATCGGTGATTCGTGGTGTGTCCATTGCCTGCAATGGAGTAAGCACCAGAAAAGCATCAATTCCCAACACGAGGGAGGCTAAACAAAAAAGCAATCTGCTGGACCACATCTAGCACAGGTTTGAAGTGGCAAGGTGGATAATCCAATTAGAGCGTTCTCTCCACTCCGTGTGTTTAGGCTTGATACATAGGTTGCTAAGGTTCCAAATTAATCAGGATGCTCCTAGTTTCTAATGCATACTTCATATATACATTGATACTCGTACAAAATGCATAGAGTTGATTACTAAAAACACTGAAACTTTTGGGAAAAAAGTCAGGTTTCTTAATTTTCAGTGTGATTAAAAACGTACTGCTGGTATTTTGTTGTTGGTTTGTTTGTTTTTATGATCTAATACTGTCGTATTTTAGTTATTACTTAAAAAAAAAAAAAAAAAAAAAACAAATCAAATGTAGGCACATTTATTTCATTCAGACATTCATTAAATAAAACACTGCTTGTGTTAGTGGAGTAAAGGAAAGGTTTACCAGTTCTTAGCTTATCGACAGAGTTAAAACTCAAATGCTTTGCACTCTTATTCCAGTCAACGTCGCAAAGATTGTATTCCAGATTTTGTTTTAAAACAAAGTTAAGTCAAGCCTGCAAGATGCAGCTGCTTAAGTGTCTGCACAACGCCAACATGAAAACATTAAAAAACAAATTAAGTTACATTGATACATCCATTTATATGCAGTGATGAGCTCAAAGTTAATGGAGATAAGATACTGATGCAAATAACATGCCCCCCCGCCCCCCAGAAAAAAAAATAACAACCCTATATGCAATCATCTTTCCTCATTTACAGCATAGTAGTTACGACACTTCAAACATGGAAAAAAAAAAAAAAAGAATTAAAAAATAAAAAGAACAACCCAAAACCCGGCTTCTATTTCAATGTAATTAGACTTGTACAGAAATCAGAAGGCTAAGAAAGAACTAGTTAATCACCTAATTTCACAGCTATCCGAAGTGGCAATCGTTATATAGCAGCTTATCTATGATACATTCAAGATAAATGATACGATTTATTACTTGCCCATAAGCTAAAAACACAGCCTCAGTTTAATACCTTCTTTAAAACCCATCTCTACACTACAGTATACTTGAGGTCTATGAAAAAGTAGCTACCTTTTATAGGAAATGGATGATTTAAAGTCTTTGGTGCTGCAAAAGCAACTTCATCATTTGAACAAAACAAAGAACGGAAAGACACACCTCCTAAGGAAAAGAAAAATGCAAGAAGCACGTAATTTACGTCCCTGACGGAATGTATTAAATAAGCAAACACCCGCAACAGGCTAAAACAAATACTATCATGTAAAACAACAACAACAAAAAAAAAAAAGACTAAAATCTCTCCCATGCATAAATGAAAGATTGCACACAAAGAACTCACATCTCTTCAAGCTTCAATAGTAAATATTCTGCTACTAGTTACTGAATACTGCACGGTTCGCTCAAGCTAAGATGAAACCACGTCATGAGTCGATGAGCACTTGGCTTTTCTTTCATTACCTAGTCAGTCATGCCTACCGCACCTTCTAAGGTTTGATTATACCCAATTAGACAAACACTTGTAAAACAGACTACTTAGATTGTATTGCAGTTCCATTGAACGGTATGGAATACTGTGCTGTGTGTCACTACTCAAGAGCTACTGAATCAACTTTTCTTAAGCGCTACTAAAATCTTTTCTTGAAGCTAGATCATTCTGGGGAAAAAAGAAAAATAAGACAGCAAAATTCAGCTACAGCAAAACACGCTACCTTCTCGGTAAGGAAAAAACACCAAATACTAAAATCATACCACACAAAACCCAAAATGAGCAATACGCTATCAAAAAATCAGCAGATCTGAATTTTTAAGTGCTGCAGTCCTCAACATTGATATATAAGTAATAACATTAACAACCTCAAATATTTAAGGCACTATGTGTGGGAACAGTTTACAATGCAGCTGAGATTATTAGGACAACGACATTTAAGAGCAATGTTTAGGCTTCTCTGCCCATGCAAAAGACACATGCAATGTGAAGAACAACGGCCCAACTCTTAGATAAGTGACTCAACATTTAAACACCAAGGTACGTCATACAAACAAGTTACTTCTACACTGTACTGCTGACATATGTGCATCTGTTGCTCTAATTCTGTACACTGAATGGCTTCCAAATGTAGACGTGTCTTGCACTAGTTAGAAGGCAATTTTATAAAAAATAGCAGGAGCAAAACCAGATTTCTGCTCCCGTAAGTCACCTGTCTAAAGTTACTATATAAGAAGATAACATGACCAAAGACAAGTTATACCAAATGTGCAAAACACATTAAAAGTGAGTTTGTTTGTTTGTTTTTTTAAAGCTCAGAGTTGTTTAAATTGCACCCAAGTCTACATGATTCAAAAAAATAATTTTCCTGTTGTGCCATGGCTAATATTTAATAAATACCATGTTTCTTCTTAAGTCAAACTTCCGTATCATTGAGCTTCCTCAATATACTCTACTTGAGTTCTCACATAAATGGGTACTGGCTGAGTTTTGTTGGACTTAATGGGAATCCTGTGTAAGCAGGTGATGCTGCAATGTACGAATGCGGTGGAAAAATTGGTTTGTACTGAGTCTGATGAATGGTTGGGGAAGGTAAAAGACGGGGATTTATGCCAACTGGAACTTGGTGAACTATACCGCTGGGGTGAGATATGTTGTACGTTGGATGTTGCAGTAAGGGTCTTGAGGTACATGGTGAAGCAAGGAGGTGGGCAACGGGTGCAGCAGTACTAAGGGGTGCTGACGATGGGTACGGAAGAATAGCAGGCTGTGCTCCCAGGTGGGTGCTTCCAGAGAGATGCGCGTGCACGGTAGTGGGGTTTGGACTTCCTTGTGGGAGGGAGAAAGCGTGACTGGCAACGCTTGCTGGGATGTAGGCCTGCTGCCTCCGATGAGCGTAGTTTCCATTCCATTCCTGCGGCGCAGATCCGAAGTGCTGCAACTGTCCGTACACAGAAAGGGACAAGTCTTAATATTTCCGAGTTTAAAGACGGGTTGAAAAATGGAATAACGCATTAAAAATGAATCAACTAAAAATCAAGAGAAATACAGAGACAGGAATAATTCAATGCTTAAACAAATGGGAAAAAAAAAAACCAAACCGTATTAACTATTTAGATAGCAGCACAGACAGGAAATCTAACAGTAAGAGATGATAAACAGAACACAAGTTATTTTAATGCTCTTGCAAAAGAAGATAATATGCCATGCTGGGCTGTTTTAACAGAAATACCATGTATCACATGAGCAAGATGCTTATTCCACTCTACTCAGCACTGGCTTGGCATCAATTGGAAGTGCTGCATTCAGTTTGGGCACCATAATGAGGCACAAAGAGGACAAATAGGAGAGAAATTTTAGAGGAGAGCAGAAAAAAAAATAAATGGATTGAAAATATCTGAGACAACTAAGCAAACAGAACTCTAGGGCTACGATCACAGGAAAATGTGGCAATCATTCACAATTATAAAGAGAAAGACTAAAAATCAATTACTTCCATTGAGTGACATGGACTTTAAACTACATAGGGCATCTACCAAAGAAGGAAGGCTCAGCATAAATCTTGGTAATGAACATAATACCCTACAATTTCTGCTAGGAGCTTGAGTAGCTGCAGCCACTGAAGAGATTAAAAATTAATACTGTGCTGATCACATTAAGGTTTGCTTAGAATTAATTAAATCAATCCTTCTGCATAATCATGAGGAAGGGAAGATAGTGTCACCACCCAAATGTTTCTTTCAATCTAAACTACTCAAGTCACTATTGGTAAATCCTCTTACCTACATATAGCATACTTTCATTTACTATTCGACTTACAATTTAACATTCTGTTACTCTGCAAGACATGTGCAAACAGATACTGTTCTTATATTAAATGTAGATATCTGGGTATCTTACCAAAAGCTCGGTGCAGCTACAGCTCAAAATTAATTAATTAATTAATTAATTGAGCTTCAAACTTAATGCTGTGGATCAACTTCAGTTCTTGGTCACAACGGACACGCTTAATACAATACTAGGTTATGACAAAAATAGCTTTTAAATCAGCCTTGGATATCTTCCAACACTGGACAGAACTATGATTACAAGCTCCTTCCCACTGGCTTTGCAAAGCTCTGCCTCTGCGTACTCAAACTACAAGTGCTTTCACGCACACTACCAACAGAACAAGTCTGAAAGGCAGCTCCAGTTCCTAACTGCACATTATGAGCATCTTAGCATTCAGATGTAGAAAATAAATATACCAATGTTTTTTCGCTATGTCTTTTATGACCTGTGCCTGGTAAGCTGAAATCCATTTCAAGATTTGAACACCTCCGCGACTGAGTCGTTGAAAAACTGCAGTTAATATTTATTCCAACTGAAAGTGCAAGTAGTCAGTGCGTTTGGAAACAAAAAAGTTCCTCTGTGAGGTAAGCAAGTGCACATACCTGGCTGAAGTTTAAATGTTGCTGATGGAATGATGATGCCAGTTTTTGCTGACAGTTTCCCACAGCAGAAGACTGGGTTTTTCTTCCCAGGACAGACCGACCATTTTTCAATGGTTGACAAGTAGCATCTTCCAAGATACAAATGAACAATGTTATGCTTTTGTTGTCTTTACCTCTCTTCTAACAATTCAAAGATAAAATTTCATTTGCTTCAGCATACAGGGGGAAATAATAAAACAATACATTAATTCAAGTTTTAAAACCCTGGAATTCTAAAGTGTTTATTACAGACTAGCAAATACAAGAGTAAATCAAAATCTATGTAAGTATGGCTGCTGAATAAATTATTCACATTCCACTTTTGTCTACTGATATAGAAAGGAAAATCCACCTTAACTCACCTGTGTTCACCATCTGTTCGTCAAGACGTAATCTGTTTTCAAGACTCATTGGTGGCACCACTACTGTGCAAACAGCTGATTTGGTTTCAGAATTAACCGATGCTCTTGCTTCCTTATTTTTGTTGGTATTAGCTACAAAGCCATCTTCTACAAACGGGCTGTCATGTCCTGAAGAGTCAGAAGTTGGGGAACCATCCACCGTATCACATCCACTTTCCTGTTCATCATCTGACATACTATCAAAAAAATAATACAGTCATATTTTATTAAAATAACACAACATTTTTGCAAGTGAATTGACTCAGAAGTGAATAAAATGTTTCATTTTACTTTTACAAGCACAGGCATTCAAGATGGCACCTGAATATTCAAGACTCACCCCACCCACAAATGTAATGGTTCAGAGAATGGGCATAACTTCTATATAAACATTTTGATGTGCATCTTTCATCTACTTGTTAAAATTGTTTCTTTAAAGTAAGCTTGTGCTTTTAATTCACCTGAAATTCCTATTTTTTAGGCCCAGTAAAAGACTGAAGGTAATTTCTTCACAAAAGCTTCCAGTGGCTATTCTGACATTTGTGCAATGCTGATCAGGTGGCACAAACTTACTTGTTCAACAACTACATAGATGAGAGCAGCTGGAAGGGGCAAGAGGTGGAAAAACCAACTGCTAATATCAGCCTTTGTAACATTTACTAAAGCCATGCATTTCTATCAGTAAGCATTCGAAGAAGGTTAGAGCTGAGAAAGGTATGATCACAGTCCAATTGGTGGTACCAGAACCACATACCCCTTCTGACAGCAGGTAATACACAGTCTAAAAAACTATGATGAAATACTACCAGAAAATATGGTTCTCAACTGAACTATGCCAGGCATGGATTATACAGACAACAAGATCCAGGACCATGCTTTATGAGTGTCACACAGACTGCGCTTTAGCATCAAGCTCCCTGGTACTGTACTAAGAATGCCCTAAAGCAGTTCAGAGTTACACTGCAAATTCTTCTAAAACCAGTTTTTGAATAATATTCGAAAATGCATCTGGTACTCTGAAAACTTCCAGTGAAGCAAGAAGGATAACGGAAGAGTCTGTGCTGTGCAAATGTAGGACAATAACACTTTTCTTTCTTAATAAACTGAGACTATTGAGGCTGTTAGGATCTTCCTTTCTACTGAAAAAGACCATAGCTTTTACCTGTTGGATCTCTTGCAAGGAGACGGACTAGACTGTCCCGAGGAGCTTGTGCTCAGAGTGCTATCAGGACTGCTTAGAGAACACACACGGTCAATATTCAGAGTATTTTGGCAGGCTTCACAGTCAAGGCTACCTTTGCACCTAGCACACAGAAAAGAAAGCGAACAAACACACAGTCAGTCACTCATCTGTTCTTTCTATATGCCACCATCCTAGCAGTTATGGAATAAAAGGAGCTCAAATATCAGAAAAGGTCCACTACATAATCTTACATTGAATCCTTACAAGCAAATACATCTTGTCTTTACTATAAAGTTCCTCCAGTTCAAAACTGGTAACAAGGGAAAATAAATTCAAACAAGCATTGAATTCTCAGGTCCTTATTTACAACAAAAATCTTTATAGCTTTATAAAGAAAAATCCTCTGGGAGACGATGCTCAGTCCCTGCTTTTGTACTCAAATGCAACACCTCTTCAAACTGCAGGAGAAGGTTGTTCTGGACCCTTATCTGCGTGATGTTATCTACAGGGTGCTACTGTAGAACACTAACATCAGTCATACAAAACCGCAAGACTAATCTTCAACACAGACACAAGGCATGGCAGTATTAAAGAAGAAAGCATGCTGAACCTGAAAGCACTCTATTGTGATAAAGCCTGTTACCAAAGAGCAGTGAACTAGTTTCCTTGTTGAATGTCTTACATAGCTTAACAAGGAAGAATTTTTGAAGTATTTTTCACTTGCAAACCATGTACTGCTACAGAGCTAACTTTCCACTGCAACTTGATTAAAGTGAATTGTTTATCTTTTATTTGCTTATTCCCTCATAGACTCATTAAATACAGCAGACGCATTAAAGCAGCTATATGCAAGCAGAACTTCATCAAAGTAAAGATAAACTCTTACTCTCTCAGAGAACGCGTTTGGCCCAAGTCATCTTCATCCGTGTCACTGCTGATGGTGATCACACTGACTGCAGGGCTGGGGGAGCCCGCAATGAAGATCGCCTGACGCTGCTTGTTGGAAAGAGATGAATCAGGTTCCAGCCTGACCGACGCTTCGCAGCAATTACTCTCCTGTCCATCTGAGTTATGATTGTCCTGTGCTTCTATACAGCTTATTCTCTTTACAGCCTTCAGGTTAATTATCTTTGGAGATAGGAAGGCTGAATTTTGGATATTGGTATTTTGCAACGCATTGCTCCTGTGAAGAAAATACACCGTTTGACATTTAGTGAATCTCCGCCAATGGACCTGAAAACTGTACTATTTGAAGCAAAACAAAGTTGGCTAAAACACCAATTTCCAAGCAAAGAAAAACACAAAGCATCCATCACAGCGCTGAATATTCAGCTTTGTAATTTTAGACATCAATTAAAGAAACGAATCTCAAGCATGCAAATTAAAAGCTGCATCACAGCATCCAAAGTAGGATTTAGGAGTAAATTCTGCAACAGAATTGAAAATCCCATTCATTTACTTGTTATTTTTATTAGGAGAAAAAAAAGAAAGGAAAACCCACACCTTCAAAATTACTTCATATGGCACTGAGGGATTATTTTCTGCAGCATGTAGCTGAAGTACTTTTGGCCACCAGTGAAAGACTGCTCTTAAGGTGCTTGCAAGGCATACTGCAACCTTATTATCCAGTATCTCTTTATTTTTAGTTCTTTAAACCTTGCATTTCCTCATGCATATAAACTTAGGAATATCTCATTAGAGCTACCTCAGTATATTCTCATACCTTCCCAAAGGCGATAAAGACAACTTAGCTATCACAATAGGCAGAAATTTATCAACAGGAACTAGAATCTCTTGCTACTGCCAATATTTTTCCATCTACCTGTATTACCAAAAATAACACTGAATAATCAGAGCAGAAAGGACCAATTTCCCCAAAAGACATTTTTACCCTCACTAACAAACATGCACTTCCACAGCCCCTACCCACTGAACAGCAATTACAGATATAGTATCTTTGAATGATAGATGTATTCTACCAACCTGTTCTGACACAGTTTATTCCTCTTGGTAGCTGCAGGCTGAGGCCAGACAACATGTGCAATGCCCACACTAATTGGCTGTGGGGCAGAAAAGGTTATTTGATGTGTTAAAAGAGGCTGCGGCATCACTGAGCTGTAATGAGTGCCCTGGGTAATCATCTTCCTGAGGAAAAATAAAGGTTTTAAACCAAGTCATTTGTATTGCACCCCATCTATCTTGTTAAACCAAAGCCAGTAAGCAAAAAAGTGTGCAGTCTTACCCCCAGTCTCCAAGCCTCTGTGGGCCAGCCACAGGATCAGAAGCCAGAGATGTCGCAGGGGCTGCAACGGGTGCCACTTGCTGCCATGCAGGAACCAGGATTTGCTGGGTGTGGTTTGACCATGTCTGCCATGAAGTAGAGAAGAAATAACAGAGATGCTCGTACAGAACGGGAATTGCAGTAGAACCTTACAGGGCGTTATCTAAACAGTTTTCATTAAAAATATATATCTATATTTGTTAACTAGTAGTAAAAACAAATCACATTTTCATTTTCAAGGCAACCAACCTGAGAAAGGATTCCTGCTCGAATCTGTACTGGCTGAATTGCATGGGCCTGGGTCACCAACGGAACTGCGTTGTCCACCCTCAGGGAGAAACCTGTGGGTTTACTATGGTTTGTAGTAATTCCTATCAGGAAGAAAAACATAGCCAGGCTTAAAGCACAACAGCAGCCTTGCATAATTTCTGAGCAAAGAGCAAACAAAGAATATCTTTGTAAAGCTTTCCTCTTTTGTCTTGATGCGTTCACAATCTAATCCCGTAATTCAGGCTTCCTAAGCCAAATAAAATCAATGTAACACTTAAAAGATTTTTGGTGTCAGTACTCATCTGCACAGATACTTTATCTCGTAATTTCCAGAAAGAACTGCCAATGCCTACCATTTGAAAGCAGCCTACTAGGAAGTGGAATGACTTTGGCAGCAGGTTTTGCAAAGCTAAGCATTTCACTACTTATCGCAAATTACATAAAACATACCTGCAAGGAAGCATTGCAAAAGTAAGCAAGACTGAATTTCAAAGCTTCCCATCAACTCCTGCATTTCTCACACACTAATTCCAGCTGGATGAAACCCATTCCTCCCAGCTCTTGTAATATACAAAGCCATGTGTATAACACACCTATTTGTTACTATCTCTTTTGTGGAAAACAATGTGAAATTTTCTGTATTTTCTGCATATACCACCAAATATTGTCGTAATTCAATAAAACTAATGCCAACTGTAGTACTGTCGGAATAGTATCACAAGCACATTATAGCAAAAAGTTGCATACAGATCTCACTATTGCTAAGGAAAATAACAGACATGTAGCGATGCTACAGTTGATAATATTAGGAACTTGTTAAACTAAAATGAGGCTTTTTTTTAAAAGGTGATAATGCAACAGAACAGCTACGCTTAAGAGAAAGTAGTTGTTAGAAGAATATATTAATTTTATTTGCATCTTGTGACTTCGCCAAAGACTGAGCAGTGGGTGTTTGGATGTAACTACTAAAGAACAACGAAGTAAATCATAGAATCATAGAATGGCCTGGGTTGAAAAAGACCACAATGATCATCCAGTTCCAGCCCCCCTGCCATGTGCAGGGTCACCAACCACCAGACCAGGCTGCCCAGAGCCACATCCAGCCTGGCCTTGAATGCCTCCAGGGATGAGGCATCCACAACTCCCTTGGGCAACCTATTCAGTGCATCACCACCCTCTGGTGAAGAACTTCCTCCTAATATCTAACCTAAACCTCCCCTGTCTCAGTTTAAACCCATTCCCCTTTGTCCTATCACTACCCACCCTTGTAAACAGCCGTTAGACTGCACATGCTCTACAGTCGTAACGACTACATACGTTTTCTTTTGTCATCTTTAAAAAGCAGGACGAAGAAACATCTTCAATTGATGCAATACTATAATGTCACAAAACAATACTAAGTTATCAGCATGCAGTCAAAAGCTTTGAATTTTGAAATGCTGTTGACTAATTTCTTTTCCACGCAGCCACCCAGAACAGTAACATCTTAACTCTGCCAAGAGAAGCAAGACCTAGCACTTAAGATATTTGATAGAGTAGCCAAGTAGAGGAAACTTGAAGAGGTGCCAGACCCCATTAATATCCCTGTCCCTTCATACCAGCAACTCAGTTTGTCACCTACATGATGAAACCAATAAATTCTTCTATTCAAGCTTCAGCAGAACTTCAGTTTGGACATTTATCATCATACTAAAAATACACACAACATTACAGAGAAAATCTGTTGTTTCTGCTTTTATCTAAATAGATAAAGACTTCCTGGCTCCTAAAAGTTTAGGTAAAAAATGAAAAGTTAGAAAATCACATAAAGATAAACCTTACAATAAAACGTATCATTTCACAATCTGGTCTCTATAGCAAAGTTGAACGTTACCAAGACAGCTAAATTGCCTTTTTGGAGCTGCAAGGCTATAATCAAATAAAGTTAGCAAGCAACCAATACAAACTACCTTTCCCTATCCATAAATGTACTTAGCATACAAAAGCTGTTTTCCATCAGCTATTCTCTGATCAGCCAACTATAAACAAAATAAAACCCACAATTTTTGATTGATACATTCTGCAATCAACCAAAGTTTTCAAGGCTCCTAAACAATAATGCAAGCAGTACGTAAATAAACTTGTTTGGGAAACAGAGGTCACCTACGCTGCCATGTACCCTTCCTGAGATGCACATCTTTATCTAGTCATTTTCTACCTTGCAGAAACGCTTCTCTGCAAGCCTTTCCACCTCACAATCTTCCAGCTGTTTCTGATAATTAAGTCCTCAGCCAGTTATTTCTTTTCATAAATAGAAAACTGTATACTCAAGTCAATTTTATCCTTGTGGTAAAGGAAGAGTTCAGCCAAGCAGTCCTTTATTCCTCACAGGACAAAACAATCAAAGCTCTTAAAGCCTCAGTTATAAGTTTTTTAACCAGCAGAACGTTGCAATTGTTCCATATAGCTGTCCTGAGTGATCTTAATCATAGGACAGCACATCTGATACCGTTTACATGAGGCAGCCACATCCTTACATAAAGCCCCAGGATTCCAAATGTTTTGTTAGACATTTTGTTAATCATCCAGATTGATTTAGGACAAGAAGAGTTATAGTTTCTTACCCTTATCCCTAGGATATCCTATATCCTAAGGATATAGGGATAACTATATCCAAGGGATATAGTTGCAGCAACATTGATACTCTCCTCATCTTTCTCATTTCTTCTCAAGTTTTATTTTAGAACACTCTCCTTACTTGCTTTAGATTCCACATCACACATCTCAATTTTGTTCGGATATATGTATGTGCATATATGTATGCAAATGCAACAGGGGGGAGAAGGAAAAGTGAGAAGGTGTAATGTATCTGATTCTGACTCTTAAAGCTATTTTTTTTTCTTTTTTAACAGAATTAATTCTTTTAATATATAGTTTAAGTGGATATAATGGACTCAAATACCATGATAAGAGTCAGCACTACTCATGTTTCAGGAGCTAGCATTTACAGTTATAAACATACCTGGAAGAGTTGGAGGACATATGATCAGCGTCTGCTGGAAAATGTCACTGCAACCAAACTGAGCAGTTCCTGCCTGCAGTGGGATTCCTTGGTGCAAAACTGAGTGGGCAGATGTGGTTAAAGCCTAAGGGAGCAGATTAAACACAGGCACCATTATAACCGTGAAGATATCCCATCGGCTAGTATAATAAACAGCTAAAGTAATCTTATAAAAACAGACATTTCAAATGCATTTGTCAGGAAGCATTTCCATCTCGCCACAGGAGGGCACTGCAATACAACAGTGCTCCACTACGACAATTCCAGCTCATTGTAATTTGGAAACGTATGGGATTCTAAATCAAGTTTGTTTGGTTTCTTAAACAAACACTACAAAAAATATAAAAGGAAAATTAAAAAAATAATAAATACAAAAAGAATATAAAAGCGTTTTTACCTGGCTTCTTAATGGGCCAATTTTGGTGAAGCTTGCAGTCAGATTAGCTGCATTGCCCGAGGCAACTGGTCTCATAAGCGATGTTTTATTGCGGTTGCTTAGGTCATATAAATTTGATCTGCATTTGCAAACATCCATGATGTGAAAACAGGACTTTACTCTGTTATGGGCAGAAAACACGTAGGTTGCTTTAAGTAGAATTGTATGCAACTTAAATGTACGTAGCAAATCCACAGAGCAAGGAAAAAAGCTCAAAGCCCCCAGTTGCCAGTTTCACAGAGCAGCATCATGTACAGAAGTAGCAGCATCATAGGAGTTGTGCTGTTACTATGTCCAAGCCAAGACTTCTTACATTTTGAAACTAAAATTATATTAAAAAAATAATAACAAAAAATGCCCCGCCATTTCCTGCTCCTTGTACCTGACACTATGTTCTAACAGCTGGATAACAAGCAAGATAACAACTTAAAAGGATGGAAAGCTTCTTCCTTCCCTGAAATGCTTGCACTTCTGGAAATGCACAATGAAACATAAAGTTCCAGGAGTGCAAGAAAGCGCTCAATATATTCTATGTCACCCGCTGTACAGAAGAAAGGACTGAGTCCATTTCAAAAAGAAGTGCCTACCCTCGAGCTCAACAACTGACAAGAACTGTTTCTTCATACCTCAAGCCCCAAACTTCTGCAGCGTTCAGTTTCTATAATCCAGACATATAAAAGATAATTTAAAATTCTATTGGTTTAATGTTGCTTTTTGGAAAAGAAATAAGTTATTCAAACACTTTCTTTGCATCTAACATGGCGAGCACCTGAAAGAATTCTTTAAGATGTTACAGAAATGACTGATGATTTTTTTTCTCTGATAACAGATGCAACAACAGTATCACACACACTAATTGCTACAACAGAAACATGAGGCCTCTGGTACATACCGGTTGCTATGAGGAAAATCAAGGAGGTGCTTCATGGTAACAAAAGAATGGTTCAGTGTCTCAGCTGGAGTGATTCTTAAATCAGCATCAATCAGCAACATTTTCTTCAACAGACTGACAAATTCCCTCCTGTCTGCCTTCTCTGCCAACAGGTCACTTCCTTCCAAATCCATCACCATGTTCACCTGGCGTTGAACAAAAGAGGTAGACACAAGCAATCCACGTTTGTTTGATTCCTTCTGTTATTGGGCAAATACCGCTGCTTAACACAATGACAACGGAACATCTTTCTAGAAAGACAACTGACACAAATGGCTATTTTCCCCAGCACAACGTGTGTAGACAAGGACGGATAAGATCAACACACAACATGACAGCAGTCTAAAAGATGGTTACTTCAAAACAACAATAATTATTCTCATCCTTCTTTTCGCAAAGGAAGGAGGCATAAATACTCACATGCACTATATCATCCAAACTGTTGAAAATATACTTCCTGGCCTCTTTAGACTTCATACCTGTCTCTGCCTCGTGCTCTTCCAAAGTCTCAAAGAAAAAAAAAGAAAAGAAACAAATGAAAAAACAAACAAACAGAAAAGAGAGTTGAATTTAGACATTGGCAATAGAGGACACCTGAAAAAAAAAGAACCCTAACACCTCCAACTTCTGAATATGCTGAAACATTTACTGGCCCAAGAAGCCTAATTAACAAATAATAATAATAATTCAATTAGATATTTGAGTTTTCTATATGCTTAATTGCTGACTACTTCCATTTTCTAAATTGAAATGTGAAAGCACTGAATTTCACATTTAATTTAACATTGGACTGCATTACAGTAGGTTTGTGAATTACATAGGAGGCACTGAAAGCCAAGCAAAAAGTCGGTTAATGAGCTGTGTGTGCGTCTATGTGTATAAAAATACTTGTTATTATATATCACAGGTTTTCTATTACTTGTATTGTACACATTTCCTTACATTCAGACCTGTCAACGCATACAGCCGTAACACCGTATCAGCGAAGGGAAAAAAAATAAAAGCATGGGACAGACTTTGTTCAATTTCTATTTGCTTTGCTATGCTGTACGATGCAAGTCAGCACTGCAAGGAATTTGTAGTTTGTTTTTATTGTTTCAAGCGTTCAGATTACAGGAAATTTTGTGAAATTAACTTTGAAAACTCTGAGTCATGATCAGTGGTCCATACCAAAACTTCTTGCATCCCCCAAGATGGCGTTGAGCCTGATGGGTGAAATGGAGCTAAAACTGAAGAGGGCTGTTTGCATAATGGACTAGTTTAGATTCTGACACAGAGAAGCTAGGTGTATGCTGTCATCTCTCCAGCAACTGTGTGAATTTATTTCTTTTCTAATGGAATACTCACAGCAAAGCAACATGAAGCAATTTAATTTACCAAAACCTATATCTTTGCATAGGGGGTTATAACTGTTTATGGTCACGTAAAGTCGCTTAGAGTGAAGCAAGGTAGACAGACCATAAAAACAGACTTGTTTTGTCTACTTTCATTGTACTGCAGCTTTCTGCCAACAAAGACTGTTTTAGTATTAAATCTGAAGCAAGTGAGTCAAGTCATTTCTTGGACTCCTTTCTCCAGGACTTCTAATCCTGAAATCATTTTGAAGCACTCTTTTAAGAGCAGTTTGGGCTTCAGAGACAAATTCTATAATGTGATATGAAAATCTGTGACTAAGCAAGAGAAAAACCTCATTTATTGCCTCAAGAGATACAAGGCTTAACGTAAAGCCCATGGTGCAGCCAGGCACACGTGCACTTGCCTCCAGCCCCAGCAGTCCATGATTTGCACCACACGTGCTCTCTTGGCCAGTCACTGCTTAAGGGGTGTGAATTTGAAGAGCTGGTTTTCAGAAAGGAGGTGGGGAATGGAAAAAAATAGAAGAGATGCAGAGTGGAGGCAAAAAGAAAATCACCGGAGATGTGGAAGAGAGCTAATGCTATTGTAGTAAACCTTGGCCTCTTTTTGGTTTCTCTGCTTTCTACTATATTAGACTGATTACCTTTAATCTCCAACCAGAATATGGTGCATCTGTTTCTCTACAGAAAAATCTTGCAGTTTTTGTCCCCATGCTTAACAACTGTTCACCTGGCAAACCTTGGGTCTGAGAAATGTAACGAATCTGAGGAAGAAAAAAAAGAAACACAGCAAGGAGTTTAGCTCTGACTTTTAAAACATGAACCACACAAGTTAAAGATTTATTTCACTTAAGGAAAAACAGTGACAGAAGAAACCTGGACTTCAACAGCTACATCTTATGCAGGAAAAAAAGCATAGAACTGAATGCTTGGTACTGTTTCCTCACTCTTTGAGAGGCAGCGATACAGAAACAAACCTCTGAAGTGGCCTGTGTAAGCAAGCCTTTCAAGTTCAGTCACAGATACGAGGGCCTGAGAAAACTGCTGTCATCCTCGACCCACTCTAATCCTAAATATCATGCATTAATTCTAAATATGAAAACTGGCGTGAGAGATTTGCTTGTGTACAGAATTCTGTATATAGATGGGGTGGGTTTTTTTTGCATTCTCTCATTATATAACTCTACAAAATCCTTCACGTTTTTTTCACATTATCATTTTGTACATCTGACACACGTACATTTCAAGCCAAGGTTTCACTTAAAAAGCAAGAGCGGGTCTTCAGACAGCCAGCAAGAGATGCTCTGCTAATCCCAGAAATGACTATTGAATGCAATAGGAATGGGACAGCTTTGTCTGAAAGACAGGTGCTTTTGTTCACTGAAATTATTATCATTTATTTTAGAAGAGAATTGGGCACTGTCCCACACCACACACCTACGTGGAGGTGCAGTCAGTGTAAGGCTGACCACAGAAAAACCAGAGCAGCTGGGGACTCCTAGAGAATGGAAGAAAGGGGAATCAGAAGGAGAAAGCAAGAAAATACCTGAAGAGTTCCATGGTCAATACAGGACTAGAGAGCAAGCATCTGAGAGGAAGAAAACTGATGGAAAATGGAAAGTCCATGATTCTTGACATCATGGAATAAAGACAAACCCGGGCTATCATAAATATTTCTAGTTTGCTTAGTTATTACCTAAGCACTTTATTCAGGCTTAGAATTTAGGAGGGATAAAACAGTGCATTAGTTCAAAAATTTGAGATTTAAGCACCTGGGCCTTTGATGGTGAGCATTAGGGCTCAGATGGTGTGGCTACTTCCTACTAAGGAGTGCAGCTGTTACTGAATACATTCATAAGTTCTGAGTTATTATCTTCATTTTCATTCAAGGGCTAGCTTGTTGGTTGTCACACACAGGGACAGGGAAAACGCAACATAAAGCATTTGCCCATTCATTCGCTAGGTGACACACATCATATACCAGAGGGAAGGGAAATTCCTTGAAAGCCATCTCTTACAGTTGCTGTACTTATGTGCATTGAGTAAAACAATAAAACAGATTTTTCTGCAGCAAATTTAACAGACATGGCTGAGCATGATGACAAGCCTGCCTAAAACAAGGCCATCACTGGTGGTTCAGAGGAGGGGACGGCTCCTCTTCCACTGTGAGAACCAAGCTGGTATATCAAGTTATCAACTGATGCTTCTAGCAAACTCGATTGATGTGTCTGTCTCTAAATTTTATTTGCCTGTTTTCCACATACAAGACTGCTGCAGTGGGAGAAAGAAGATGGTTTTGTTGCTGTTGTTTTGTTTGTTTTTAAACTAAGATTCCAATCTATTCTAAAAAAGACTCTCCTAATGATGAGATTGTACAGAGAGCAGTATAAGCATAAAGCTCCAAAGTCAGAGGCCCTCAGTTGTGGAATCAGCTAATGGGTTTCTGCCATCATGATGAATTGCAAGTTAATTTCAGGATGGAATCAGGACCCGGGCGGGATTTTCAACCACTGAAATCCCATCTTCATCCTACATGACAGACAACATGGTCCAAAACCACATCAGACATCCAGCAGCAGCTACATGTATGTAGCATCACAATCAGGTTGTGAACTGGGCTTACAGCTTTCTCCTCCACAGCATCACTCCTACTAGCTGTTACTTACAGCAGTAGGGGGCAAGAGTGGAGGCAAATCTGGACATTACACCTTGTGACCTTTCTTACATGTCCACATCTCCTTCTGCAGTTTCTTTTAGAAATAATAAATAAATAGGTCTGCCAAGCTCTTAACAATCTCTGAGATGGTATTTCAAATAATTTCAAAACCAAATGTCTTCCATTTTTCTTTAAACAATGCAATTAATTATATTGCTGTTAGTATTTTCCTCTTTCCTTCTCTATTTTAGAGCAATACAGCTCCTAAATGTCTTCTGCATACCAGTCAACATCGATCCATGTTCCACTCACAGCTCACTCCCTACCCAGAAAACACTGAATTTTGTATAAACGAGGGAAACAATAAAATGAAATCTTACGAAATCACCAAAACAAAACAAATCACTATATTTCCTGACAGTGATTTTGACAATAAGACTTTTCTGAAAGTAACTCCTGTCTTCAAGCACAGGAAGCCAGAAGCCTGGGGTATGAAGATCAGGATGGGAATAACCTAAACCAATGTGCTGGAGGAACTGTGCTTCAACTGCACACTGAATCAAAGATGCAGAAGTTAATAATAAGCCAGTGCTGTTACACTTGGGATTTCCAGGAGCCTTCTTCACTTTCAAAGTCCAAAAGTGATAGAGAAATCAGAATTCTGACTATACTACCACCAACTTTCCATATTATATTAGAAAATAAGAACTCTCTAAGAGCATCTGAACAAGTTTTCCAGACTCAACCCATTCCCAGCAATTAAAAGGAAGGCTATAAAGCAACAGTGATGTCCTCAAACTCACGTTTCCATCTGATAAAGCAGCTTCAATATCAACATTTATTTTACAAGACAGAGGGGAAAAAATAAATAAATTTGAAGTTCAATTCAGAAAAGCAGCATAATCTACAGTTCATTATAGAAACGGTATTTATGTTTCTAGGGCAATCATTAATGCTAAATTAAAAGCATCAAACAGACTTGAAGAAATACTACTTAATAGAGGATGTTATTAGCATTTGAAAGGCTCAGTTTAAGGATCTGAAATACTTAAATTGCATAAATTGAGCATATGACTGTGAAAGTTTTTCTACTACCTGGTCATATTCCAGTGCTCCTGGGTACAGTGGCCATCCGAGAAACAGCTCTGCAATCACACACCCTAATGACCACATGTCTATGGCTTCACAAAACGGCAATCCCAGTATGATCTCTGGTGCTCTGCAAATTAAATATGGTTATTGGACTTTTTTCCTCGTGGTAAAAAGGCAATTCAACAATCCAATGACAAAACCATCTGTTATTTGAAAACACAGACTAATCACTTTGTTAAAACCACAGCATCAGAACCTGCACTTTTCTTTGTCTACATAACCTGCTGTAATAATTGAGTTGCTCTGAGATGTTATTTATCAGTTTGCTTCCTATGTACATGAAAATAAGCAATATACATGAGAAAGAGAACACAACAGATTCAGTGTTTTTGCCTTTCCTCCAACACATCCTGAGCGACTCATTTGCTTGACGTTGTACACCTGTAACTACATCCTAAAGAAAACACATTGATTTGGGTCAAAACAAAAAATAACCAAATCTTATCTGAAAACACACTCTCATGCTTCTAACCCGGAAAGTACGCTCTGTTTATTTAAAATATCAGTTCAATTACATAACTGTAAATCCCTTATGCTCTCAAATTCATACAAGACGAGCCATTCTTAAACCGTTTCAATGACACCACTGCACCTACTAAATAGACCAGGTCTTATTTTTCCACTTAAAACAAAAGTGAATTATTTCAGTAACAACACTGAAATTTATTTCTCTACTCAACAACTGGGAGAATTGGTATTGACACAGCTGCTAAAAGGGCTTTTAACATTTCTGTTCACATTGAACAAAAGTCAAGTATTCCACAGACATCAGCTTTAATTACATTGGCTCTTTTTAAGCCTCCCCTCCGGTTTGTTCAAGCTATAATGTGATTTAGTTTTAAAATTACAATCTGTTGTTATCTTAGCACGTGACAGAACAGCATGAAGACAATCAAAACCAACACAATAATTCACGTTACAACTGGGCTGAACAGTAGAATTCAATTGACCACAGCACAGGCTGCTGGGAAAAATCCCAATTGCTCATCTGTGTAAAAGCTTATAAAAGTTACACTTCAGCACACGTTGTTGTGTCATTTTAATATTCCACAAACAAAACAACCTCTTAATGTAATAAATTCCTGTTTATTTATCTTCTCACGCATTTACCTTTATAAAAACACTCTTTAGTTCATAGAAATGCAATGTCCCAGGAACAAATTCCTACTTCATGCTATACTGGAAATCAGCTATTTTGTGACTGGACAGCAGCCAAGAGCTGGACTATCTTCTTGACTTTTGACATGCCTATGACTTAAAAGCAGCAAGGCTGGCCAGACATGTACATTGACGCACCTATGGGCTCTCTCTTCAGGCCCACCTGTGCTATAGCTTAAGTCTGCTAAACTTGGCTCCAAAGAGAGACAGATGTTCATCACAGGAAAGGCTCCTGAAATTCTGCCCCATCTTTGTCCAGCAAAAACCCCAAGGCTTCTGCTATGGGAAAAATCTGAGACTTTCCAGTGATAAGTAATTGACAGGGCAATGTCAGTGTGAAATGTTAACACTTCCCATTGGTGCCGATGCTTAGCTTCTCACTCTGCTCACAAACTGGGTGCAGTTATATGAAGGACGAATCTTGTCACTAGCAAGGAAACTAGAGAGGCTCAGTTTTCTGCTGTATTCAAAGACCTGGTTACATTTAACTTCTCGAGCTTAAACACGTATTTTTGCAATGCAGGATCACGACACCACAGTAAGTATTAGCTAGTTTTGTTATCTGAGAAATAAATGTCATATATCTACATGCCACAAGACTGGAAATAGCAGTAAGAAACGTCTGCATTCAACTGTTGGCTGGATGCCCTGCTGCACCCTGTTGTTATAGACCTCTGTGAAAATATACTTCCTTTTGTTGTATTGTGTTACAGCTCCGAATAGTTAATGAACATACACAGAGCCTATGGATATAGCAGCGTTAACAAATGCTTCTGCTAAAATAAGCTCTTCAGAAAGCTCTTATATTTACCCAGCAGTTAATATCTGTGCTGTACAAAAATAGCCACCGTCAGTCAGTCTGACGCTCATCTCTTTTGAGGGATAGGATTGCAAATTAAAGAAGGATACGGGCAGATACAGTGACAGAAAGCAGAAAATTTTCTTGCTGTATTTCCAAACATAAACATCCAAAAGTTCTTCACGGGCACCCAGAAGCTCTGCCATCCCACCATCAGTGCCATAGGCCTGGAGGGGGCTGGAGCTGTGCCCCTCACACCCTTCTGGAAACATCCACAGCAACAGCTCCTAGGCAGAAAGACATGAAATGCTTCTTTCTCCCTTGGTGCAGCACAACTCAGTTCATCTCTCCCAAAGCAGGCTTTTTCAATTGATGGAAATACTCAAATAGGCAGGAGATACAAGTGAGTATTTACTTTGGCCTCATTTAGATGGTTATGATTCTACCGATTGCAGCACAGATCATGAATATACATACTATTCCATGCATATCTTGAAAGCTTCTGAGGAAAATACCACACCATTTGTTTTATTAATTCACTTCATGATCAGAACTCCTCGTGAAGTGAGTGAGGTTCAGCATTAGCCAGCTTAGAACAAAGCAACAAAATAAACAAATAATTCGTCAAGAAGAACTCCTCCAACCCTCACAGTGAAGTTACAAAGAGCAAAAAAGAACAAGAATCAATAACACCTCAGGACAAAAGGTGTAAGAAGCCTAAGCCACTTCCAATGATCATTATCCAGAAAACACTGGTCAGAACTCTGATGTCAAGGAACAAGTAAATGAAAAAGCTAAAAGCCAACAGATAATGTACATAACGAGAACTGATGAGCAGTATAAACTACAATGAAACAGCAGCTTCCTAGCACTGCTCATATACGTAACATTCTGCTGAATGCAGAAATAGTACTTCAGACGTTCTCCCCAAAGGCCTTGCAGCAATCACACACCTCCTCACACATCAAAGACATCAGAATCAAGATGGGGCAGATTTTCCTTTTCTTTTTCTTCGGCAGTACAAAGGCTTTTGGTACCCACTGCCTGCCACGTGGCACTGCTGTATATATGGCACACTGTGCTGCCACACACATAAATAGCCCTCCTCCCCTCACATCTCCCACTCCTTTCAACACATCGTGGTTCTTTCCAAGACCAAACCTTTTAGCCACCAACCTCCACACCGGCAGCTGAAGATAACAGGGCCTTATGAGGAAAGCAGAGTCACTACCTCTCCCCAGGTGCTACCTAATATTCCAGAGATGCTGACCACTGGGAATTCTAGCAGGCACCATCATAGGCATCATAGCTTGCCTCTTAGTTACTGGTTTCACAGTAACATTCTTTTGCAATATTGTATTTTAAGTTTGCAACTTTTAAGTATCCTGAGTAAAAAATCTAATAGTTGTTTTTTTTTTTTCTTCTACACATTTGTATAGTCAAAGGCAAGTGCAGACAACATTTCTAACATAAGAACATAAGACAAAATGCATACTCTTCTTATATAGACCAAACATTACTACCCCTTCTTACCACTGTTTCATTTCACAATGCCTAATAATTCATCTGCTCTGGGTACAACAGTCATCATTACAACAAATACCAACACAACAAAGTCATCAAAGGGGTAGCGCATTTTTTTTTGCTAATGAACCATTCAAACCTATCTTACTGGGAAACTTACACAAGTTCAACAGCGACTGGAGTCAAAATGAATTACAAACCTGGCTTTTTGGAACTACAACTACTTGCAGAATCTGAGCATATACATTATTTAAGTTATAACTAGACAAGGATTGTGAGATGTGTCATCCTTATAAAGAAAGGAAGCCTAGGAGAAGAGCAAAGAGTAATCTGTTATAACAACAGGCACTCTAACAAATATGCTCACATCTAATTCCTTTCCAATAAGAGTCTGTCATAAATAGAGGAGCACAGACCTTTCTAGATCTGCAGGAATATAGCAAAGATTCAAGGCTAGAGAGATCCTGATCAAATCATCAACACTCAGTTATTAAGAAACATGTACACAAATACAATTAATGGTGGAGGCAATGAGACTGAATCATACAATGACAAAATTTGTGGATGATGAAGGTTCTAAACAACAGCTGGTTCTCTAGTGTGTTTGTGATGGACTTCAGAAGGAATTTCAACTATGTAATTACAGCAACACAATAGAGGCAGTAGCACATTCATGGTGTATAGTAAAACACTGAAAATTCATGTAAATCATTCATTCATGAATTACTTAACGGCTCACAAATTACATACCCAATGGAATAAAAAAATCTAGATCACTTTAATATATTTTTCTTGAGTAATCTATACACTGGGACCAAAAATAATCAGGCTATCGATACGTGTTTTTAAATGAGAAAGACATAAGCGTTATATAAAACTAGTGATATCCCCTCACCTTGAATAGTGTGTGTTCACTTTTGAATTCTGTGTTCAGATTTGGTCACCCCCATCTGAAAAAGGATACATCAAATAGAAAAGATGCAGAGAAGGATCATATGGATTAAAGAACTGAAGAGACTCAGGTGAAAGAAGAAATCCTGGTTAGAACTACAGAATTTCAGTGAAGAAATCAAATCACTTAAATTACATAAAATAATGGAAGAGAAGCAGTCAGGTCTTTCAACATCCCGCCTCATGACAAAGAACACAGGGAATCCCCCAGCCCTTTGAGATTAATAACTGATGCAAATATAAATATACCATTGTGGGGTTTTTGTTTGTTTGTTCTGCTTTTTTTAAGCCAGAGTTAAATTAGCCTTTGAATCATGGACTGCTACTGAGGTGAAAAATGTATACAGTTTTAATGAAGAGACTGGCAAAAAATAAGACCCACAACTGCCCTAGACCTTAAACAGTAAGTTTCTTACAACACAGGGTTCTTGTCGTATCAACGTACAATAAAACTAGGTAGAATTAGAACCTTCTGCTACAGTAAAGTTTCTAATACCAGATCCATGCACCTGGTGACATACATATTTCTTGTTGCCTGCATACTAAAATCACTACAACCACACAAAGATAAGGGTTACTCAAGCTACCCCCATAGATTGAAACAAACAAGTAATTGCTCTTCTTCATGACTCTTTTAAAAGTCACATTACAGGTCAGAAATTCACCAAACCGATTTTAAAGCCAAACCAAACCAGTCTCATAGTTCATCTCTCTCTTGTTTTTAAGCCCATTCAGATGTCAGAATGTAGACTGGTAGTGTTGTCTTAATGTACTTCTGGTCTTTGAAATACAAACATGGTATACAACACCAGATATATATATATATATATGTATGTTGCCAAAAAGCTAGTTTTCCTCCTGGTCCTTTAGAAGCATCATTGCTGTTGATCTGTAAAGAGAAACTGCATCTAAACATTCACAGTCTGGATTTCCCTGTACAATTCCAGTATACTTTCAACCATGTGACAATTAGACACCCAGTATCTCATAACTAGCAAGTTCTGATTATTTTATTTTTCAGCTCTAAAGTAAGAGGATTTAAACTGAGAACAAAAGCAAACATGAAACAGACTTTGGGCATCTGTGCCTTTTACATGGTAGGAAAGAATCAAAGATATTCCTTTACAGTTCAGGGCCATGTCACCACATATCACGAAAAACAAAAAGGACAAATATGTGCAAGAAGAGACGAGAAGTTATCTCTCATTCACAATTCCATTCCTCCTTTGAAGGAGTGCTGGAAAACAGCAGGCTCTAGTGTGGCAAGTGATAGTGAAGATGGGAGAAAATGAGTCACTCTATCTCATGCAAACTTCTAGGGGTACATTATTGCTATTTGGTGTTGTCCATAGTGTTGCACAAAACGAACAGTCATTTCCTGACAGAAGAGACTTTGTTTCAGCATCAACAAACTTTTCCACAAGCCAACATAATGTTCAATTGCTAGAGAGTCCTCCCCAGCACCACAGCCTTCCACCACTACATCAGTTACATATACATATAGGAACTTAACATGAGATTAACATGCAGCTGCCACTAACTTTGAACCCTGACCCTGAAAAAGAGAAAGGATTTAAAAACCTTATCGGAGAGTGACCCAACTATGTAACTATTGAGGATAAAAAAAGAAGCAATCAGTGCAAAAAAAGAGTTAATTTAAACGTAGGGTTCAAAATCAAGAGGGGAGAACAATAGAGAACAGGAAATCAAAGCAGAAACTACAAGTTTACTCGGTGACTTATTTATGTATTTGATGCACTGAACAGCTTTTGAATTAAATGAAACTTAAGCAAAGCAGATACTGATACAGGAATAGAAGAAAATTCCATGTACGGAAAAATTCTTCAGATGTTTTACTAGTGAATAATGTCTGCAATTTAATACCTTTTATCCTCGTTTTGGATAGTACAGTGTCAATATGCAAAATACCAACTGGGGTTACTTACCTCACAGTGTGCTATTGTAAGAGTGGAGGCTGGCAAAGGTGGGTGACACCTGGACGTTACCTCTGCCCTTGCCAGCAGTATGCATCTACACACAGCACTCCGCTCTTACAGACCACTTGAAGATGCTGCATGTAGTACATGATCATAGAATCACAAGGTTGGAAAGGACCTACAAGATCATCTAGTCCAACCATCCTCCCTTTGCCATATCTACAGAAAAAACACTAAATCATATGATGTTTGAAAAGAAACAAAAACCAACGCTTCCTCTTTCCAAGAGAGAAGTTCCCTCATCTCCTGCCTTCCTTTGGAATACATCATTACACACAAAGCCCCTCAATTTGTGCCCAGGTGGTGGAACAGCCAGGATGCAGAACCACCTCCATCTAGGCAGAGCTTGATTATGTGCACTTGCATGAAGCAAACACAAGCATTGCTCTCCAGCACTGAAAAAGCATGGAAGAAAAAATACAACGGTGCAGTCTGGCAGATCTGAAGGCTTCATAAATCAGAGTGCACTAAGGAAAAGCAAGATCTTAATTCCCATCCCTTTGCCTTGTTATTGATTTAGTGGGAGTACAAAGCACTATTTCCATTAGAGTGTGCATGGACTTGCAGTACCCAAAAACAAGCTGAAGATATCAAGGGTCATTTATTTCTTTTTTTTTCTTCTCTTTCCTTGATTTTAAAATAGGGTTCCCACTGTGGCATAGCTCAGGTATAAAGCCCAACATATCATAGTATCATAGTATCGTGCGAGTTGGAAGGGACCTTAGAGATCATCGAGTCCAACTCCCGGGATTCAAGCCCTCTAGTGTAGCAGAGCGGCAGTTTTACCCCTTGTGCCACAAGGGGGATTCGAACCCGGGCCCTCTGGTGTTGCAAGCGGCGGTTCTAACACCGTGCGCCACCGGGGGCACACAAGGATATACAACTGTCATGCCAAGAACCACATATGTCTTAACATATTATATTAAGTAGCTAGAAAACAAACAGAAAAGAAAAGAAAACAGGACCAACTCCTGCAAAAGCACTTGTATTCAGGTCCCACATCAGAGCAAGTGCACATGTCAGGCCTTCAGCACAGCCATGAGAGCCACAAGCCATTCTGTGAAGCTTCTTTCTAGCACTTATCTGTTGCACAACAGTTCTTCCTGTGGGCATACTGCACTGGAAGTAAACAAGCCATAGAGCTACCTGAAAAGGCACAAAAATCTTCTAGCAACCTCCTCTGTTGTGAAAAGTTTTTCACTGCTGATGTGCACCCATCTGAATGGTTCCCGGCAATGCTCTGATGGAGTTTTGCAACTGATTGACAACATTTGACTTAAATTACATTGTTTGAATTATAGAAAGCTCACAAAAAACTGGTCAGACTGATTTCACGTCATTTATCTGCCTTGTATTTGGAGGTCACTCTGTATTCACACAAACTACCACGTTTATCCTATTTACCTTCCTAATAACGTTCTACATGTATGAATTCCAGTATCTACCATCATGACTTATAAACTGAAGGTGGTTGCCCGTGACACAGCCTGTCAGGAGAAAAGGAAGCTGTAACTTTAGACAAAAGGTCAGTATCTTTATTACATGCATTTTATGCAGGGATACTGGATTAAAGAAACTGCCAATTCAAGCAACAACACCAACAATGTGATCCCAGGAAACAGACAGTAGACTTGTTAAGTTGCCCTGTTTAAAAAGAAAAACAAGTGAAAGAGCTGTAGAAGAAGTTATTATTTAGAAAGGATTATATCACATTAACATTTGATCACTTAGTTTTGCAATGTTCAAACTACAGGCCATCCAAAAACAAAGTGTCCAGCAACAAGAACTGATGCCACAGCTCAACACAGGAGATCCATGCCCTGTTCCCCAGATAAATGGAACACTAAAATCCATCTCACTTTGGATATTCCCCTATATAAAGTATTACCTAGTCACTTAATAGCCATGTCAGCTGCTAAGCGGAAAATAAAAAGAGTAAATGAACAGAAGCATCAGTTCATTTATGGCAAAAAAAAAATCCACAGAGCAGCAACTGGGGCAGGTGGGTAAACACACATGAAATTAAATCTGCTTTCTCAAGGTTACTGTGGTAGAGGCTTTTTGGTGAACAAAAATATTCTGGAACACTTTCAGGTCCTAAGTCTACTGCCTATACATATACCTGGCACAACATTTTATTCAGATCTATTGATCCATACAAAAAAAGAGCGCAAAAATGCTCTCAACATACAGTGTACAGTGATGTTCACCAACCTTCGTTTTCACTTGTGTAATGCTGTACTAATTTATGATGTTCTGGCAAGCGAACAGACTGGATGACCTGGTAAGTTTTTCCCCTTCTGGTTTCTATGATTAGATCCCTGGTGTAAAATATGACACCATCAGAACAAGTAGCGTTCTCATCGGTGTTTTAGTGATTCTACAGACACAATCACATGGAAATACTACAGAGCTTAAACTTTTCGGGCACCAGGGTAAGGAACTGACAGAATTCTGCCAAAACTAAAAATCTGAAAGGTTATTCTTTCCTCCCTCATGCCACTAAACCTATGGACCACCAGCAAGGAAAATTACACAAGTCTATTTTTGTAGGCTAGACTGTAAGACTTCAGCCTTCCAGCATGTCCCATCACCTGCTTGCCACCGTACCCACAGCCTGCTGAAAGAATCCATACACAAGTCCTCCACATATTCTTCTCCAGCCTTGAACTCCCACCAGCACCCGTATGTTGTTTTTGTTTTCCCCATTTTTTTCCCTTCTTTAGATACTTTGTTCTGTTTTTTCTCCCTATTTTTTTCTTCCCTGGTATCACATTTTAATTTATTTGTCCTTTCCTGTTGAAAAGAGAGCCACTCTATTCTTAGAAGAGTTTCAGATCCTAAAATAAACTGCTTAACTATGTATCCATTACATCCAGATTGATGTCATATCAGAACCTGACAGCATGCTGCAACAGGAATGCGACTGCAAAAAAGCCCAGCATTTCTGCAGGCTCCGCATTGCAAATATTTTTAAAGCACCATTGCACACAAACATTCAAGGCACTCTACCCAAATACTAAAGCATAGAAGTTCTCTTTGCTATTTCTTCTCACTACACCAGTGTTCCATTTTCTTAGCTTTTAGCTTTGATTTCCCTTTGAAAATGCTACTTGCGTGACCTCTAGCACCAAGAGCAGGCCCTCTACAGCCACACCAAAGAGGAACGCAGGCTAAACTAGAATCCACCAGCCATTAGTTTCGATCAAGTAGAAAGATATATTTTGCTCTCATAGCAAACAAAGGTTAAAAGCAAACAGCACGGTTTAAAGAGGAAAAAGTAGATAATAATGGCATCTTGATAGTAAATGGATAAAAATGGGAGCCTTTCATTGAAGCAAATGCAGTCCAGGACACCAATAATTGGGAGCAGCTCGTTACTTATAACTAAAACTCTCATTCTGTTCCTGCTACAGACAGCCATTCACCCAACAAAAGGACACACTTTTTGATGATATCAACAGAAGCAGCAAAGACCAGATCCTCAGCAAACTGGCTTCTATTGGCCTGCTGCCTTCCCAAGAAAAAGTAGATGTACGCTATTTTCCCTGCCAATTCTTCTCTGTATTTTGAGATAATACTTCACAGAATTTCACAAGGCTCTGCAGGAAACTCTGCTGCCCAAGTGTGAGAAGCAATAAACATTTCCTGAACTTGGGGGGGGGGGGGGGAAATAGCAGGAGTTATTTCAAGAACATGACTGTCCTTTCATTAAGCTATTAAGAATACATTAATAGAACAGAAAGATTATGAAGCATTCCTAGATACGTACCAAACCAAGAACTGACATAAATACCACACAACAGCCCTAATCCATATGATTTCAAGAGAACGCGCTGGCTTCAAATATCAAATGACCAGCAGCAAAATATGAAAGCAAAACAAACCATCTAAAAAATATACCAAAAATACCAATTGCTAACAAAATCTGCAAAAATAAAACCATTGGGAATTCTCCCTGTTTCATACGTAGTATAAACTTCCACTGAACTCTGATCACTTCCCTAAAGGCTAAGGTATTATGAGAACCTACGAGGTAGAAATATTTATGCCATTGAAAAGGTGAAAGCTGTAGTTAGCTTAACTCCCATGGAAAGGTATTTGTGATTTCCCTGGAGATGAGAGAGATTAAACTGGTTTGTTTGTAGCTCTCAGGACCTTTCCGAGGAAAAGCTTCCGAGTGGTTCTTTTTCTTAGTCCCAGAAACCATTTTCAGATTAAACAGTCACATAACAAATTAGTGCAGTAAAGGTTTAAAATCTAGCCCTGCAGCCCAGCTAAAGGAGCAAAAATCATTTCTGCAGATTGCTGAAGAAAGCCTGGTCCAGCCGGACTCTCCTGACCACATCATGCCTTCCACCTCCAGCAAATGGTCCCAACAACATCTCCTGTACACAGAAAAAAGGTGCACAGCATGCCACTTTGGTACCATATACATATTCTTTCACCAGTAGCATTGTCTTTGGTAGCAGTCTCAGGACTCATCTATAACAAAGGGTGGGAGCACAGCTATTCTGGCTTACACCCTTGCTTTTTAGTGAGGCTTCTGACACCACTGGCCTTGTTGTGCCTTCAGTAAGAGAGAGACCATATTTCCTTTAGCATCAAGTTTATGACATTCCTTTAGTTGTTTCTGGCCTCTGGTATTGGCCAAAGGTTATAGGTGAAATCAGACCAGATCACTGCCATCATCTCAATGGCATACAACATGAAATTTCCCCAATATCAGCTTGAATCAATGTTTACCTAATGAAATCTAGATGAAGACTGACGGCACTAAGAGAGGAATTTTTACTGACTAGATTTAAGAGATGATAGGCTAGCATGAACAAGCAGAGAAGCAATACTCAAGGAAAACCCTGATAGTAATTCCCGTACTTTTGCTTAGGATTATCCAGAAAGAACTGCTTCAAACAACTTTGAAGAGGCTCTATAAACAACAAGTATGTTAATAACTTTGCCAGGACATGAGTGAGCAAAATTATCTATAAGCATACAACCACAGAGAAGTTGGAATACTTGGGAGCCCTACACGGAAATAACTTCTTGAGAACTAAGTTAGAAAAAAAGAACTCCGCCAGGACTATATCAAAATCAAGAGACCAGAGACTTAGAGAATAGTACCATAACCTTAAGAGGAAAAGAATCCACGAGAGAATAATGACAAATATGAGTACTTTCATTAGTCATTTGAGAACAAGACTAGATGAGTGGCTTACTCTTTTCAGTATTATTTTCTGTCTCTGAAGCTGTGAATACCCTTGGGGAAATCAGCCTGTACTACAATCTAAGACTGTAGATTTTTTGAAAATGGAAAATAACTAAAAATAACTGACTGGAAAAGACATAAAACCCAGCAGACTTTTAAGACAAGCTGCTTATTTTTCTTCTTTTTGAAAGAATGATAATCTGAAGATAAAAGTCACTACAGTTTACAAAATGTGTGTCAGGGATTTGCCAAGTCTTGATATGGTACTGAGAGTAAGCGAAGACAAAAAGCTGCCCTGGTGAATTAACAAGGAAAGATGTCTTTACCTACTTAGAAACCTCAAGCAACAGGAAAAAAAGGACAAAGAAAAACCAAAAAGGCAAGATAGTCCGATTCCAAAACAGAGATCATGACATCCTGCCTACCTTTTGATGTTGTCTAAGGATGGCCAATGTAATATTGTAGCAATCACTTTAACATTTGTTACGCGTTATGTATCAATAAAGTATTATGATTACAAAAGTGGTTATAACTCCAGACATCGACAAGTGGTCACATACATAATTATAACAGAGGATTATATTGACGGACCCTGACTTATTTTAAACTTGATATATACAAATTTATACGAGTTATAAAACCATAGGTGTGAAAGCTTCTTGAAGACACTAGATCAGTTTCTAAACCATCTTCGTTATTTTAAACACAATAAAAACAGACTCCAATTGCGTATCTCTTAAGCTCATATGCATTGCATTTGAACTGTCCGAGAAGACTTTACCAGATTTCTATCAGCCAAGACAAAGCGTTTAACTTTGCTTAATTACTTTTATGGGAAGGGAGCAACACAAAACAAAACCCCCCATTCAGCCCTAAACAAATAGAAGCAATCTATGGCAGTATCTTTTAATCAAGAACAGCACAGTAATCTTAACAGTGCATCGTGTTACCAGCTCTACCAAGTCAAAAAGAGCTACCACAAACAGGCTTCATTCTACAGTATAAGCACATACCTCACTGTGTTGTGTATTTCTTATCCCTCACTGGTGCCAGAAAACCCACTGAAATGAGAGACAAGTGAAATCATAGAGTTTCTTTGTTTCACTCTTCCGAGTGGATAACAAATGTTTAAACAAAGTCTACAAGTTAAGTTGAAGTTAAAAACAGATGTTAACTGTATAAAACAATCATGCATGGTATCTCCTTGATTCTAGTTGAATTAAACTGTTGCTTAACTGTGAAATTACTAAACTTGTCTTTACTGGGGAAAGAGAATGAACTGAACTGGAGAACGTGATGGTAAAAACTCACCTCCAGAGACACCCTCTTAATAGGTAGACCAAGTACAGAGCACTAGCTTGATAACATTCAATTCATCAGTACGTGTTACTGCAAGCTAGCTATGATTTAAAAACAGTAGAAACACCAAGTGCAATTGGAATTGCCATATTGTTCACTGTTTGCTAAATAGTAAAAGGAATAGGCAAAGTTTAGCAAAGTTAATTCTCATATTTCAACACAGTTTCAGATCAGAACATTCCAAAATAGCACCAAAACCACACCAAGTGTGCTACCGTGAGTTACTGCTGTGCCATAAGCACATCAAAGCAATCATAAAAAATACAGAGGCAATGTTTACAAGTTCCATGATTACTTTAAACATAATTATTTAGCTAGAACACATGACCCGTATTTCCCTATGAAAGGCTCTCTACTTAACTGGATTAACACACTATTGATGGCTAAATTCTGCTGCCAGAGGCTACTGTCAAGTCATCATTTCCAGAACAAACCTATAAGCTATTTTCTTTATCCCATGTACGCTATTACAACAAGCTCATCATGAATTTGCTCCCAAAATGCTCTTAAAAATGCTGTAAAGAACATTCAAGAGCTGCGTGACACAGTATTACCTGTTCTAATGAAATCAGAACATGCATCAGTCACAGGTCAGAAGGCTAAATACATTGAGCATCTGATTTTTCTACATTGGTGATTTTTATTTTGAGGCTTTTTTCTTTTTTTAAACAAAAAAACAGTTCAATGCCATAAAAACTGACTATTGACTCACAATAGGTACGGTTACTTTCTCCAGCCACTTCTTAACACACACGTGCTACCTAAGAGATTTATTAATAGCTGGATAAGCAAGCTATAAGGAGAGAACTGAAGCAACCACCTGCTGCATTGCCACACACTCAGGGCAAGGCCTCAGGGAAACAAGGCCTGTGCTGCTCACCTCTGCAGAGCCCTCCCTTCCCTTCCCTTCCCTTCCCTTCCCTTCCCTTCCCTTCCCTTCCCTTCCCTTCCCTTCCCTTTTTGCAGGGCAGGAGCAGGAAGAGAAAGCAACTCAGAGGAGCTCCTGATGCCCTTTTTCCACACAGGGCCCAAGAACGATTTCAGTACAAACCTGCTTTTTCGTTAACTCATTTCCATTTGCAGCATCCAACTAAAAGCAAACTTAGAGTGAGCCCATCTCACACAAACAAAAGAACTGATTTTAATATTATATTTATTAACTGGAATAAAACAAGTAGTTGCAAACAGAGGAATTCTGAAGTTTACTTCCTTTTCCCTCCCCCAGCAGTCGTGTTTGTTTCCTGGGGTTAATAAAGCTCAGTGGAGGACAGAGGAAGGCCATTCCTAATGAAGGCAAACAGAATGCCCCTTAAAGAGCCAGAGGGGAACAACCATCAAGGTTAAAGTACGCAAGGACTGGAATCCAAAGAAAACACTTTTGCCAGGGCAGAGACACGCTGACTATGCCAGCTGCAGGCAGCAAGGGGCAGCCCCCAGCTCGGGCAGCTGGTCACACAGCTTCAGGAAATCACCTTTCCAACAGTTTTCCCAATCAGTCTAGACACTTGCCTGGCTCAGCAAAACCAGCCAGCAATGATTCCATTCTGAAACATGGGTCACTCACACGACGAAACTATCTGTTGTGACAGACCAGGACCTCTTTGCACACTGAGTATAAAACCTATTTCAGAAGACGCAACCAGACTGTGAGACTTTGCTGCTGGCTTTGGTCATGCTAAAAGTTTGCGTCTCTCAAAACAGAAGCAAAAGAATCAACAAAAGGAAGCTCATGAGCCGCAGATGGAGCAGCTGGGAGAACATCTGAGGAGCTACTGACACACATGTACCTTTTAGCCTTCACTACTGCACCACTACTTATGTTTTTACTGTCAGCCTTTATGTGAACTGGATACTAAGTGGATCTTAGATCATTCAGAGCCAGTGTTATATTTTTCAGCTGATTATTAAAGCCTGATGGACATGTTCCAAAGCCCTTTGACTTTTCCCACCTGTTATTGAAGGGTTATACAGGAGAAATAATGAGATTACGCAGAGGCAGACTGCCCCCTCTATGCAAAGGAAAGGGTATCCTACTGCCATCAAAGTCTAACAGTAAGACATTGCTATCTGGCAGAAATGTGTGCTTAATTTTGTAAAAGGCATTAGAAAATACCCCCACATACCCATCTGTAAAACATGCACATTTCACAAATTCCATTACAGTGCATTTAGAAAGTTTTCACATGCCAAAAGTGAGCTCAAAGAAGAGACCACGGCTAATGGAAGAAAACACTCAAAATGTAGTTTGAATATAAACAAAAAGGTGCAAATATTAACAATTTTTCCTTAAAAAGCTTAAGCTAGAAGTTAACATTCACAGAGACCACATTCAACCACGCTATGGATTAATACCCAGGAAAAAGGTAAGAATTCCTTTCAGCTACAAGTTATTTAGTAACAAACAGCAGCCTATTCCACCTGACAAAAGCTGCAAATAGAACAAACAAAAACCAACAGATTTAGAAAATAAAGAAAACTCAAAATTACACATTGTCTGCTTTCAACTCTTCTTGCATCTCTACCTCTTTGGCATTCTACAAACTAGCATGCCACTAAGCCTCAAGCCTTCAAGCCGCGTGGGAAGGCCCCAGTTACGTAAGGTGTTATTACAGCAGCAAAGCTGGCCGCTTACCTGAAGGTACCTAAATACTCCAAATAATCACACAGATTAGTGAGCAACTGTCAGAGAAAAGCATTACCTACCTGTAACGTAACCAAGAGTTCCTCTAACACTTGCACGTTTAATCTCTTGTAGGTATACGTGCCTTAAGGGCTTCATGTCGAAGATGTTGGGTCTTGCACATTTACTACAGGCCACTTACCACTATTCTCTGTACTCCCACATGGATCCAAGTTAAGGAGGATTCCCCAGCCACCGAACTAATTACATCAACAAATCCCATATGCCAACAAAAAAAACCAAACACCTAGCAGCACTCATATCCCAAATGAAGCATCTGCTCTAGGTGCTTTGGTTAAAGAACAGTACCCAGTGGAAATATGCAAAGAATCCCAGCCAGCAGGCCTATGGGTGGCAGGCATGGGAGTGCATTTTGGAACAAATCTGAGCTGGTTTTCATTTTTCAAATAGTTTCTCATAGGCTCAGTCTCACAGAAGTCTGCCACAAAAATTAAATACAGCTCTGAGAAGATTTTTGGGAGCAACGATACAGAATAAATTATTAAAAGTAAACAGACCTGCGATTCAGAAGTAACTTGGATGGCCCCCAATTTGCCCTCACTGGGCAAAGGAGCAAAGCAAGCACTAGAGAATTTCTAGTTGCATTTCTTCTTCATCAACAGAGCCTTTAAATACAAACATAACATCTCTTAATATAAGTTAAGGTTCTGTATCATTTACTTGGTCCAGCCAAACTCCAAGGTCAAGACTTTGTTGAAGTGTCAGACTACCGAGGACGCCCCCAACTTATCCAATCCATTCTTTAAAGTCCTGTATGGCCCTTCACTTGAAGACCATCCATTTCATGTATAGATCTCCCTCCCCATTTTTTGCATACTTAGGCTGAGAAAATGCACATATCCCCCTTGTAACTTCCCTTTCCTCTCTTACCTTTTTGCTACCTGGGACTCGAGAGTCCCATAAACACAGGCACACGCAGCTTTCCTCTCTAACTTCCCCGTCCTCCCAGCATAGTTTCCTGTTTTTCCTGGAGTGGAACTGCCAGCCATGAGAAGCGAGCACTGAGCAACAAGTTGGAGAAAACACTTAGAATATGTGCTGTTACACACCAATTATTGCCATTTTAGAGGCTGGGAAGCTTTTCACACATTACAAGCCTTTCTGCTAAAGAGAATCTGTTGTTATGCCACAATAATGTCAAACAAGCACACAGAGAAATGCTGGGCTTGATTAAACCTTGTTTTTGCTATTTTTTTGGTATTTGTACCACTTTTCCCCCCAGACAACAATGACCAATTTCAGATCCCTATTTTGCCTTCTTCAGCATCCTCAGAAGGAAACAAAAAGGTGATTTAGCCATCCCTTTCCTCCAGCTATGCACATGCTGATGACCAGGTGGCTACCACAAAACAACAAGAACAGCCACCAGCCTCCTCCTTGTCACCTCACAGTGACCTACCTACCTTAGGGCTGGATGATCTCCTTGTAGATGCTGATAACCAAATTAGCAAACAGGCATTTCACTGGCGTTAACCTCACGCCAGCTAGCAGCACCCAGCTGGCATCTCAGCAAAGACAGATTCTCCAGGCACAAAAACACTGAAGCTTCAGAAAAGCTACAAAGCTGTGCAGGGACACGAACTGCACCCAACCCACTGCTGAAATATCAGAATATGTTTTGGGGCTTCTCATTTGATTTTGCACCAGCTGCCTCTACGTTAGAAGAGTGCTATAAAGTCATTTGATATCATCTGTACGCATGCTAAGAATGGTGCTATAGGTAAAAAACACAACATAGAAAGTGCTCCCCATTTATAAATACTTCGTAAATCATATCCAGCAAACCTGAGAACAGCCAGAAATGAAGTGCTAATTAGGTTTAGGTGACGCTGAAGTCATTATTTCAGGAACACCACGTGGTTACGCAGACTTGCTTTCCTCACCTACTCCAGGTCCTGCTGTATTCCCTACCAGCACCACAGAAGTGGATTAAGAGAGTGCAAGAGTCCTCCAGGCACTATTAACTCATTAATTCCTGCTTATCCTTTTATTTAACACATCACGGTGTTACAATTTCCCCCCCCCCTTGTTAAACACCTGAGAATTTTCTGCTATTTTGGTGTGGTTTAAGCCCGCACAAATCAAAACCAGCTGGTTCCAAGATCAAACATTATGTTCAATAGGGAAATTACACAAGGCAAGACATAAGTGGCATTGACAAAGAAAAAACTACACTGCGTGTCAACCCTGTGTGATAAAAGACTTGCTCCATTCAACCAGCAGTTAGGCAGTCAGACCATAACAGAAACAGCAAGAAATAAATTTCATTAGGAGTTAAACACTTGACTTCTGCATATAGAAGTTAATCATAATCCAGACAAACTTTAACTACAAAGCTTTCCCAGCAATTCTTCACATAAAGCAAAGCTTTCGAACACTGAAAAGTGGAAGTCGTTGAAATAATTCAAGCCTAGATAAAAATCAAAGCCAAGTAAGAAGTCCTATTGCATAATCTACACGTTTCTTTCCTCCTGTTTCACTTTTTAAGCCTCACATTACCAAGAAATGCTGAGACCCACGACCCCACGTCTAGCTACCATTCCAGAGAGGTCAGGAGCGCAAAACTGATTCCCTCTCCAGACATCACTGTGCCCAGCATGATCCGCCCCACGAAGGGAACACCATAAAGTACTGCTATCAGTTTGCAACCCACAGCATACTCTAACAGCTCGAATCAGTTTTAGAACTTTTAAATTGATAACACTATGGTAATATTCGGTTTTTAAAACCATATAAGTTTTACTTAATTACATCCCCAGTACTTGTTTCTATGCCAGACACTTCTGCCATTTATCACTAGATGCTAGAAGTCACAAAAGACTATTTTTTGCTTGTTTTTGTTTTTTAAATCAGGATAGTGTGTCATGTGCTGGTTCAGAGCAAAACCAGCCAAGCATAAGAAGTTCTGCACACATGCACGTTGCCTGTTTGCAGTTGCCCAACCGGCCTGCTCTCTAACTTAGGCACTAGAGGGGATGATGAGGCCCCAGCTGTGGTGTAGCCCTGTCCCTCCAGGCTGCATCCACATATGAATGGCTGTCCCAGCCTGCAGGTGCACAGTCATACAGGGACAAGGGGCAGCAAGCCTTCTGCTGAGTGTCAGGTTCTCATGCAGAAAGAGCCCACAAAGCAGCTCACCTTCAGAGCAAAGGTGAATTCCACCGTGCCATGTGGAAAAGATGCAGACTGGGGCACAGGCTTCAGTTTCCATCATGTTGATTGAGATCTGTAACCTCCTGCTCTTACAACAGAAAAACAGAGCCATATTTTCAAGACAGGGACAGTGGGAAGAGTTAGATGCAGTATTTACAAATACAGCCTGACAGCTACCACTGCTGTTTTCTACAATTAAGGTATCTGATAGACACCCACACACGCACACAAACATGAACTGAAACGATGAGCAAGTCTTTGTGACCTATCAGTGCAGCGAGATAAATGATCACATTCAGGCACAACTGATGTGTAAGAAATAAAAGCTGCTTCTCAAAGTTTCACTGATGACAAATTTACCAGCTGACCCCAACAAATGGAAACACGACAAGAACAGAGCTCTTTATCCTTCAACATGATACAGACTTTCCCTTCTCTTCAAACTACAGACATTTGAACACCAGGAGAACTGTCATTTGTGCTCTCATTTCGGCTGCTGCACCTACCATCACAGCTAACTGAAAACACAGGCTGGAACTGCTTGCATCTCAGCAGATACACGGCACCTTCTAATGCTTTGTGTGCATTATGCCCAGAAGGCCGGCTGCTATTTAATTCTCTCCCACCCCCATGACACTCTGCTGGGTGCTCAGAGAGAACAAAAACAGCTGTAAATTTGCAGGAACCCCATCATTCTTTTCTACAGCAGGAAAAATAAAACCCTACCCCCCTCCCACCCCATTATAAACTATCCTTGTTTTCTACTTCCATCACAGAGAATAATAAGGTATGAGAGACTACAGAACGTTGACTAGAAAATAAAGAGGAGTGAAACTACATTTATTATCAAGTAGACAGATAAGCAAGGTTTGGATGCAGATAAGCAAGGTTTGGATGAGCCAAGATTGCCACTCCTGGAAGGCACTTTTAATGGCTGAGGCTGGGTCCCGGTTAATCACAAAACAGAAGTCCACAACAGGAAGTCAATTAAACAATTAATGAGCACTGCACACAAAGTGCAAGCAAAACACTTGCCAAATCAACAATTTGTTTTCAAGCACAAGGCACAGAAGCTTATCTTAACATTAAACACTGGCTGCTCAGATAAGGAAATAAACCAGCAATCACAGCCCTGCGACTTTAAAGGGGAAAAATGGTTCAGAGCGCCTCAATTCACTCCCAGCAGCAAATCCGTACATTATCGCGTTATCGGGACTCTCCTCTTGTCTGTAACGCTGACGGTAACCATGCTGGCAAATCGAGCAGCTGACTTTGAACACACTGACCTTGAGCAGGCAAACGACCTTAGCAGCATGTACTTCTGGCTTATTTCATTGCTGCAGCGGAGCAGCCTCACCATCTATAGTAGTCTAGAGCCTCTGGCCACCACCCCCGACTATTTTAAGATATCCCAATACACTTCAGTGATGCACAGTTCAAAGTGATAGAATAACATCTGCTAGCATATTTAAGTGTGAGTTGTTTACAGAGGAATTTTTAGCTTGTTCTCGTACTTTGCTTCCCTGACAGAACACTCAAGTTTATTAACAGAGCTTTACTTCCTATTTCCATATCTAAGAAATATGTGCTGGTGGGGTTTTTTTGAGCGGGAATTGTAGGCACTGTGAAAGGAGAAAAACAAGACGTCCCACTCCAGATCAAGCTTATTTCAAAGCTTCAAGTATGTGACAGCAACGGGTGGACTTGAAATCAGTTGCTTCCTGCATGACTTTTCCCCTTGATAAAGAAAGCTTATCCCCATGTTTATTTGTAAACCAGTCTCTAAAGTGATATTTTATATGTGTAAATTGTCTGTTGATCCGATGTTAGAGGTAATTAACAAATCACTCTGATGCAATGGATTCACATGTTACTGCTGACTGGTAATAAGCCATTATGCCTCCAATCCTAATCCACAAAAGGAAAAAAAACACTGTGGGTGGGTACTGCCAGTGGACACTCTTTGGAGTAACCGGAGTGACACAGAGTACACTTAATCACATTTAATCAAGTTACAAAGCCCGGCGAGAAAACAAGTCTGGCCAAGTGCATGCAGCCACTGGGATTATTTCTTCCTTTTTTATTAATTTCACAGGGCCTACAAAAGAAAACAAAAACGGCGTACAATGGAAAAAACAACATAAATTGTTCGTGTTTTTTTCAGAAGCTAAATACACCAGCAGGTGAATAGTGATGAGTTAAAAAGCAAGTCAAAGTGCAACCGTCTCAGAGCACACACATAGCTCTCAGTGTAGTCATGGACAGGAATTAAGCCACACAGCTCAGCTCTTCCCCCAAATCCTTTAAAAGAGAAGAGAGAGCACTGGACCCAGTCACTGCTCCCAGCCACAGCACAGCCGAGTAAAACCCACCCACAGCTCCAACGTTTATCATAAGGGCTGAAGGAGAGGCAGCCTGGAGCCAGTGGCAGATGAACTTACAGTTCTCTTGACAAGTATGCTGGGGCCGAGGAGGAGGGGTTGGGGATGGATTTATGTACCAGCAGCATCAGGACCGCAGAATGCAACAGATATCTCTTTTTCCATCCTGTCTGACTCTCCACGGGAGAGAAATGTAAAAGGAGGAGGGGGGGAGGGGAAAAGACTGCTCCCATCCAACAGGAATACATCCAGCCGTGATTCTTTCAGCTCCCTGAGCACTGCTAGTGCACACTAGTGACTTCTGGCATTTAGTCTGGAACAGCTCTGTTGATTAGCAACTACCCTTAGTTGGAAAGCAGGAGGAAGGATATCACTGACTGACTCAGGAAAGAGCAGACTCCGCTTACTGCTTCTGCTCATTAGCTTATCCTTACAGGCATGCTGCTGAGTAAATTGAGATTGTATTTTACCACTGTCACCACTAGAACAGAAAAACAGTTCCAAGCTGCAAGCTTTCCTTTACAATTGAATACATTCCAGTCTGCAAGCAACACTCAAGTGCCCCATAAGCCCACCACAGCTTCAGATGGTCCTCATTTTTAAAGAGAGATCAGTTATGCTGCTTCCTGTTCACTTCATTTTCCCCAATTACTTTGAGCAGTTTGAGCATGGATCTCTGGATGCCAGGGAAAGCATCCTTCCATCAGGAAACTGATTCTTTACTGTCCAATAGTATTTTTTTAATGATAAAATTTACAGCAGCACAGGCTGAACAGTATGATGGAGAAGATGCGTTCTTGGAAAGCAGGAGATGAAAGATAGGAAATTTAGCCACAAGTGCAGCTATACAAGCAATGAGAAAGATGCCTGTTAAACTGCCTTCTGGGGCTGCACATGAGGAACATGCAAAGAACTAACACGTCAGTTCTTACACCTGCACCATCTCAGGGACTCTGGGAACACTATGCTTTGTAAGGTTTCACTTTCAAAACCTCATTTTCTAGGAAGACAACCTCAAATCAAGTCAACTGAAGCTCGATTTCCCTTGGAAAACAAAACAAAACCAAATCCAAGCAATAGCTCCTCCCCATCAATGAGGAGGGTTTGCAGTCACAAAGTTCTGCCCACACAAACACTGATACAATGTTGCTGCTACAAACTCCCCCTCTGCAACCTATGCTCTGCTTACAATATAAACACGGAGATACATTTTACAAACTCAGCATTACAGCCAGGTAAAAAGTGGGAGGACAATAATACTGGAGAAGAATGAGGCTTTATCATTCCCAAACCCTGCCAAATAAATGCTATTAGACAGAACCATGCATCTTTTAAATATACATTTCTTATACTTGCTTTGAACAGCAACCAAATGCTACAGACAACAGTGAGATGCAGAACAAACCTTTGTCATTTGGGTACCACCTAATGAGTAGAACAGAGCTCCTCGACCCAGTACTGAGGTTGCACACAGCTATTTCAAAGGAGAAAGACCCTGCGGAAGCTCCAACAGAAGCTTCTCTGGGATGAGTGCCACACAAGAGAGGTCTGCTGTGAAAGCAAATCCAAGAAGCTCCCTCTGAGCACAACACTGAGGACACACACAAGCTCTTTGCACGACAATGGAATCTGCTAAATAAAAGTAAGTAGGCTCCCTGGGCAAGTCAGCAGAACTACCTGGATCATCTTGTAACAGCGATGCTGTGCAGATTACTGCTCCTTGGAATCCAACATTTTGAAGCCTCTCTTCTCACCCTCTTTTCCCAAAACACGTATAACCTTATGAGAGAGACAAAGAAAAGGAAAATGACTCCATGAGCAGAAGAATGCTTCGCCTTGGAAAAGCTTTCGACCTCAGTGGATGAGAATGAGACTAGAGACTGAGAAATAAGAGACAGCTGTTGATTCCTTTGCTTCCTAACCTACACTGCGGAGGCGAAAAAAGAAGCTTTTAGTCTTGGATGGAATGTTTGTTTTCCTGATTTGGGGCACTGGTGGTCAAGAGAATAGACAACCAACATGCTTATACCATTTCCATCTGTGACAAAGGCCTGATCACCTACGCTGTACATAAAAGGGTCTTTTTTTCCTTCCAAGAAGTATACACTGCTTAGATCACTCATAAAAGGTCAGCAGTCTTAAAGTGTGAGACCAACAGCAAAGAAAAGGTTTTAAATAACAGATCCCTCTACCCCATAAATACTAAACCCCAGGCCAGCATAAAAACCACATGTAATACAGACACTGTCTTTAAGGTAAACACTGCTTGGAATAACACTTCACCTTTGAAACAGAAAAGAAACCCACAACTTAAGATAGAGCCTTGCTGTTGATGTTTACTTATATCATACGCTCTCCTTGCAAGTAAATAATCTAATTCCTAGCAATAATCTCCAAAAGGTAATGCAACATGTCAAAAAGCATTTTTGTATTTGTTTTTAACCACTTCTTTCTCTGCTACTGAGTAAGAGACAGGGAAACAGAAGTCACCCCACTGTCCATTCACCTGGCTACATAACATTCTTTGCTTTAAAACCTAAATCTTGTATTATTACTTGTATTTCCAACTTATTACTCACTTCCACATACAGACCCAACATACTATACTACCACTGAAAAAAAGCCTAACAGAAGATTTTGCTGCCTCCTCCATTCCAGCAGCGCTTCATTCATGACAATCTCATACACAAGAGGAAAAAAAAAGAGAACATGGTGATAAGATAAGTGTTTTCATTCACTTCTGCACAGCTTCTTTACGTGTTTCTCTGGTTCACCCAACAATGATAGGCATGTGCTTCTAGTACTGAAAGGGCAAACCTCATCCTTAAGAACAGCTATTGCATAAGTAACTTAGGAACTCTACCAAGTTCATATTGCTTCCAGAAGAGCTCTTTCCTTTCCCCTGCTGCACTGTACAAGTTTAAAGGCATTTTACTCCGTTCCTCTCTGCGATCTCGGATCCTAAGACAGCTCTTTAAAAGCAAAACAAAATCCCTCGGCCTCATAATTTTTTCTTTAAATTCTTGAGCTTGGTGGAATGCTTTTGCACATCCAAGTAGTTCAAACTTCACATTACGCTGGCAACAATACGGATATTTCCTAGACAGTGTGTTGCACTCATCACTTAGTGAATCCAGACCTTATGCACTGTCACCTCTGAACAGATAGAAATCCCCACTGGTAAGAACTACAGGTGAAGCTCGTGATAATACATACACAGATTAGCGAAGTAATAACTCCAGATACAAAAATACAGATGTGACCACACTGTAGGAGAGGCACCATAAGCATTCCCCCTTTGAACTGTAATTGGGTTGACTTATTTTGAAGCTGTAAGCAGCAAGAAAACTCAGCTTTTAATTAGAACAGTATACGATCTAAATAAACTTATAGCACTGAAGTGAAGAAAAGGAGTTCTCAATAAGTCTCAATTGCAGCTCAATTTTTTTGAAGGGTTTGTTTCAACATGTCGTAAGTCAAACAAGTCAAACCTGCACCATCACTCCCACCCTCTCGTACAGTGTGTTCTTGGAAGGCTTTCTCACTCCCTGAGAAAGCATTTCCTCTCCAGAGCATTTCTTCAAACTCCTATTTTCCTAATATTATTTACCTTGGTCAGGTACTTCAAAACAATAAAACAAAGTCTGAGAAACTGCCAAGCTACAAAGGGTTAACTTGAGTCACTCAGTCAGTTGGGAACCACGCGTCCATAGTGAAATCCAACCTGCTAAGAACCTTTCCAGAACTAAACTTTGAGATGGAAAATAAACAAAGTAAGTAAATAAATAAATGAAAACCCCAAACCAAACAAAAAAGGCTGAACTTAAACCCACTTTAAAATGATCTTATTCACCTTGGAGATAATATCGGAACCATTCAAATAAATAGACTCTGAGCTAAGCATGTCAGACTCTCTCATTTGTATGTTTGCTTAAAAAATAATAATAATAATAAGTCCCAACTTAAATGCTACTTCACAGAAGGACTGTAAAACTACCCAGAATAAAGAGCATATTTCACTTAACAGTCTGAATATTTACAGCGCACTTTGGTGCCACTTAGTAACTGGGAAGTTTAGGTGCACGTGTTATATCTCTCTATAAAAACATCATTCAGTCTTAACATGGAGTTTAGCTAATGAAAAGTTCCTACCCTGAGCCAAGGAGGGTGCACAGGTCTGAAAGTTTATGCTTAAAAGAGAAGTGGAAATAATACTTCGGACCACTCATAACAAACCATGCTGGCTCACGCTTTAGAGTCCATAACGTAACACAATAATTCAACCCACACACGAGGCACAGAGGCCCTGCTCCATACATAGGTCAAAATTCTATATAAAGTATAGCTGTTAAGGAGCATAAAGCCAAACAAAACAATGCAACAGCTAAAAATGTGTATATGAGCAGCTGAATGCGGTTAACAATGCTGCGTGTGAGCAGAGAAAACCAATGTGAAACTAGACACCACAGAATCAAGTATGACAATAGGACCACCCAGCCTGGTTGACTACAGCCACCTCCCTTTGCTAGCTGTGAGGCAAAAGAAAGGCAAGAGAGATGGCAGCAGCTCACAGTCATCTGCAATCACATCTGTAAATCAAAAAGCCAAAATAAATGTGTTTTGGACTGCGCATCTTGAATATCTGCTGAACTATGGATGTACACACATCAGATGATGTCAAGACATCTGCACTAACACACAGCCTTGCAGAACTCACACTGCCCTTTCAGGACTTGCACATTTCTGTCTGAGGAGCTTGGAAATATGGTGACTTGAATGGTGTAGAGCTTTTTAACCTGAGAGCTCCCTTGAGTCTATTTCATTTGTATTTCTCACATATAGCGTGGGTATGCATCAGACAACAGGATTTCCCAGTTAAGTTTCCTGTTGATCTACTATGCATACTTTTTCAACACTGAACTGCAATTTGTAATTAAATAACATGGAAATTCAAGCGATTAATAAGAATATTTTACATAAGAACAGCACATGAAATGTTTTTGTTTACAAGCTACGGTTAAATAACAGTCAGATCCTTCTGGCACAAACTACAATCACCTTTGTTTCGTCAGGCCCAGAACTGCATTGCACAAGTTTTCACTTCCAACATGAATAGCTGAAGCATACTTAAAATTGTCTTTAGATTACTCATTGTCCTACTTTACCAGCTTCTTATTGACTGTGCGGAGACAGGCAATACGCAGGACATGTAACTGCCAACAACAAAGCAGAACTGAAGAAGGGGTTCAACCCAGACAAACTCAGCTTACAAAGGAAACAAAGCCCCTCAGATGGTAAGTATTAATGGCTTTTACGTGTAACACCGATGGGATTGCTTATGCAAAGAAAAGATTAAAAATAACATCAGAAATACACCACCATGTTAAGGCCAATGTAGAATGCAACCATTTACCAAAAGCAGTTTAAATGCCCACCTGGTATCACTTTAAACATTTAAGTACCCTGTCTAACTCAGCAGCTCACTGAAGTCTAAGCTGCTGAAAAGACTCAATCAGAATTAAGTTTATAAGAACAAAGCAAAATATTTACAAGCAGTGGAGAAAAACAGAGGAGTTTACATAATCTTTGGCAACAGTATATAAAATATGGCATTTCTAGTACACTGTCCAGCTGCTTACATAAAAGTTCTACTAGGAAGGCCAAAAAGGAACAAGCAAGTGAAGACTAATTTCTGTTCCAGTTTTCTTTTTCCAGTCTCATCCGAGGTCTCAAGATAGCATTTAGTGATGGATTCAGACAGAGCAAAACAAAACACACGTCTAGGAAAAAAAATAGCTTATGAAAATGTTCCAAACAAATATTCATGTTTAAAACAGTGACCAGCCATTCAACCGTGGCATGATCTACATTGCCTTTGTGTCTTCCAAATTATTACAAGTTAGCTCAACGAGTAATTATTTAAACCATTAACTTCATTAAAAATAATATCCATTACAAGTTAAAAAGAAAGTAAAAGACACCTACCTATAATACCGGGATTGTAAATAGGTTGAACAAATAGTCTTTGATACATGGCTGGCAGACCCAAAATCTATTACTTTAACCCGGTAAGGCTGCCGAACAGGATCCACCAACATAATGTTCTCTGGTTTGAGGTCAGCATGGATTAAACCAAGACTTTTTAGTTTTTTCAGTGCAGTGGCCACCTGTTGTAGAATAGGCCGTATTACTTTCAGTTGCAGAGGGCTGAATTTGTTTTGCTTCAGGAAGTCATACAAATTCTGTTCCAACATCTCAAAAACCAGACAAGTATGGTTACGATGCTGAAAGCATTCGTAGGCTCTCACGAAATTGAATTCATCAGCATTTTCAGTACTTAGCCTTGCTAATATGCTCACTTCTATTTGTCCTTGACGTGCGTACGAAGGATGATTCTTCAAGATTTTGATTGCCACGATCTCATTTGTCCCCCTTTTCCAGCATTTCACCACTTGTCCGAAGGTCCCTCGCCCAAGGAAATCAAGAACCTCATAAGTATTTTTCACAGAGCACAAAACCTCGTGCTGTACCAGCTGGTAGTCTCCGTCTCCGCTTGTACCAGTTTGTTTTGAAGTCGCAGCAGTTGTCACAACTGTCACTGGGTTTCCTACATTGGTTTGCAACATCGCAGGCAATATGGACAGCTCATCAACGATCTGCATCGTGCTGCTTTGATTATCTAGCTCTTCGCTCTTACGCTTCAATCCACATCGCTGGGGTCCTTCCAGTATATCTACTCTGCTTCCTTGTGTCCCAATCTGAGGTGCTTCCGACTGAGCTTGCTGCGCCTGCGCTGCTAACACTTTTGTAGCACCTGCAATATTTTTTAAAGCAACAGCATTTGACTGCAACAAAACGTTCTGTCCTCGAGGTCTGTCAAATGGGTTTTTAGTCTGAAGGAAAGCGCTAACCCTGTGGGGAGAGATTCCAAAGTTTTTACCGTTCACATAGATTTGTGGGTAGGCTCTTTCGTGGTACACACAACTGCTTGGTTCTAGTTTGAGTTTTTTCACACTACAAAAGGCACTTGACTGGGTTTGATAAACATATGGTGGATAGACCAAGACTTGTGAGGCCATACCTGCAGAGGGAGAGAAAGAGAATCCAACATTCAACATTTCTGAGGTTTGCAGCACTTTCCTCATTTAAAACAAGCAAACAAAAAAAGAATCAGGACAGAAGTATATCTGCCAAGCTAGCTAGCTTAATGCAATCTTGTCTTTAGTTTCTTGTGGAAAATGCAAGGTCATCAATCCTGCCCAGTGCAGAGTCTTCAGCACACAGACTGCAGCAAGGCTCAATATGCAACATTTTCCACTCACCGCACAGGGCAGAAGTGAGACAGTCTGCAGCAGGCAGTGCTAATGATTTTTGATGTGGAAGAACTACCTTTGTGCTTAAGGACAGCTTTCATTTAAAAATCTCCATTTCCACATACAAAGACACCATAGTCTTCAACAACTAAGGATAAATAACTAATTCAATTACCTATATATGATGAGAAATAACTTAAGGGCCCTTATTTGTGAGCTGATCCAGCCTATCATCCTACCTGTCCACCACAGGAACCAGCAGGCTTTTAAGAGAAGATGGCCAAACAACACAACAATCAGTACTCCAGGAATTTCACTGCCAAGAAAGCAGCAGTGCCTGACAGGGCCCAAAATACCTTCCATGTGTACATGCTTACATAAACAACTGTCATGTTCTGGATAAACTAAAATGTAATTATTCTACACACACACACAGACATACACACACTTCTGCCAATGCAATTACTTACTTGCTAAAAGAGAAGTCAAAATTAAAAGACTGCGGATCATTTTGACTTTGGAAGTCATAGGAAGGCTGAACCCAAAGTTTTGGCCTGATCAACTCTACGTGTCTCCAGCACAAGCCTTACCCAAATCCAAAGCCAAGTGAGCCAACAGAACATCAGATAGGAAACAATAGCAGTACCATGTCCACACATATGTCAAGCAATCTCAACTCCACCTTAAAACACAGAGATGGAATACCTCACAGATGCCATACCTCCCAGCTCTTCCGACCCTGCTGCGTACCACTCCAGATCTGTCAAACACCATCTTGAACCTTTGTGTCATGGAATGATGAATGCTAAGGCACTGACACACCATCTCAAAACACAAGCAAACGTCCTCCAGATTTTTTGAACCCTCTCTTAAATAACATGCCCTGTTAAAAAGCGCTGTGTTTAAATTGAGAAATTAAATTGAGAAACATCCCTGAGTACCACAAATCTTGAAATTCTGACCCAGCTCAGGAAGCGCTTTAACAACAAGCAGCAGGCCCAGGCACGGTGCTGCAGCTCTCTGCTGTCCCGACAGAAGGCAAACACTTCACCAAAGCACTGCTGTTGCTAAGTGAGATGATCCTGCTCTCACGTACTGTACAACCTTGTTTCTTCACGCTTGCTTAGCATAACCTAGGTGTTGTCTGCTCCGCCTCACTTCCACACCCCCGTAAAGCTTGGCTTTAGGTGAAGAGCATACAGGGACTAGGGAATAAAAAAGAAGCCTAGCATGGCCACTCTGTGTCAGGCCCAGCCTCCAATTTAGATGACAAATCTAAACATTAAGCAGACACAGCAGTCCAGCCACATCGCTAAGCTCCTGACAGAAACAGCTCCAGCACTCATGGCCAAAGCTGAGCCCTGTGCCCGACCCACAGGCTGAGGGCCGCTGCACTGTACCCTCTGTGTCCTCCTTGGGCCCGACCCCCACTGCCGCCCCTTCTGAAGGGATAGACGTCCAGGTGGCTGCTTGGGAAAAGGAAAGCAGCCCTCAGCTTACAGCTCCAGCTGCCACCGGCAGCTCTGCTCCCAGATCAGAAGTGTTTCTCGAGCTCCTAGATGACACGCCTGGGAGAACATCTTGTAACGCAGTTATGGCAGACTGAACTAACAGACAAATTTCACTCCAGAAAATGAAAAAAGGGTCTTCAAGTTCTTTAGGTGCATTTAACCTCTTGCTTTCCCCTGACGCTTCTCCCTTGCCACCAGTGTTTCATTGTTTCAGACAGAAGCGCACTCTCTGTACTAGAGCAAATGAAACGAAATACATGAGATCAGCACACAGCTTACTCAGCACAATGCTGCCGGAGGTCTCCACTTTGAGAAGCTACGGTTATTAATAGAATGAGCTCTCCTACACCAGCTGAAAACCCAGCCACACACACAGACAGCAGAGCAGGATGAGCCTTAAAGGCAACAGGAGAACGCCACAGCTCCCTTTCCTGAGACAGCACTGACACGGTGGTGTGGGGTTTTGTTTCACTGCGTTGTTATTTTGGAAGATATGGCTTGCAGTGTGATCTTACAGATAACTACACTGCAAAGAAGAACAGATTACCCAGTTACAGTGCTGGTTTTGTAGGTGTTTCTAAAAGAGCTGTGCTGGTTAAAGATAGCAGCACACTGCATAATTTCACCTGCCTGGATTGATTGCCCCCTACCCCAGCTTGTCACAAGCCATTTCATTGGGCTTACATTTCTTTCTGCTCCCACCTCCTCATACAAACTGCAGCTTGTCAGACTACATCTATATTAACAAACAGGACAGCACAACAGGACAGGGACCCATGCAGCAAAGCAGCTGGTGCTGAAGGAAGGAAGATCATGCCGTGCTTGTTTTGGGGAGCATACTCCAGCCTGAACACTGACGAGCAGCTGGAGTACATCTTCCAGTTACACTGCATTTAAAACCAAGTCCAAACTTGTACACAAGACCACCGCAGGATGCAAAGCAAACAAAACAGGCTGGAGAGTCACTGAAGAGCACAGTTTCCACACAAAGCACTGGAGCGAGGTTGAACTACTAGGGAAGCTTCAGACTTGATTAATATTAATAAATATAATAATTAAAAGAGCAAACGAGGAAACATGTTTTCATAAAGCAAAGAAAAGCAGGAGGCACTTCTCAGTCTGCCCCTTGCAGCCAAGCCCCCCTTTAGGCGAACCAAGCCATGAACCCACAGCCGCTGCCCTGCGGAACGGAACACTTCTGGTAAAGCACTGCTAATTTTCACCTAGCCACACCGATGCTCTTTGCTACATTCTTCAAACCAATTCTCCAGCCTTCCCAAGCAGCCCTAGACAAATCCATAAGCATGACAAATTTGGCAGGCTGTAACAGCCTTGAGAAGCACAGGCTGTTCCAGGCTTGACCACCATTAATAATTAACTTCAGAATGACATTTCCTCCTGATAGAGAATGGGGGTGGGGGAAAAGAGTAATAAGAGTTAGTAAAAGCACTGCGCTACAGCTCAGGAAAAAAACTGCCATGCTACAGCTTGAATTCTGTAAAACGAACAGGGCTTTCCAGTGCCCCAGCACCATAAGCCTTAAATTGCACCTTCTGGTGAAAGCCCTGCAGCACAGCCTGGCCCAGGACACAACCTAATGCTACAGTTACACTTTAACTACAGAAAACTTGTTTTCCCACTTCTTTCACCTCCCCGTCACGGGAAACTGCTGTCTATTTAACAGTACCCTCCTTTGCAAAGATCTGAATGTTCAGTAGCTTCCAGCAAACCAACAGTCCAGCAGCAGCACCCCTGAAGCATTTTACTTCATGCACCACTTCGAAATCACTGTGAGATTGCTATTATTATTCCCAGGTTGAAAAAAAAAGGGGGGGGGGGCTTTTTTTTTTTTCTGTTTTGGCTTTTTTTTTTTTATTAGGTGCCACCTGACTCTTGAAGTGATTTAGCAAAGGTGCAGCTAAATTAGTCGTCCTCTCTTTCTACTTTGGTGCTGGTAGCATCTTGGATTTAGGGGCACGTTTGGCTGCATCGCAGAACAAGCTGTGCTGCTGCGGGCACTTTTATCCCAGTGCCCTGTTAATGCCCAGGAACGCCCTTACTTCAACCACACTATTTGTAACAAAGCACCGGTAACCAAGATAGCTTGGAATGTAAAGAAGGAAAACACACCAGGAGTGCCGAGACAGACCCAGGGAACCCAGCTCCCAGCTACCCTGCAGCCATTCCTGCCAACCAGCGGAGCCCCAGCACGGTGGCACAAGGCAGCAAAGCAGAGGAGAACAAACAGAGCAGCTCACCAACAAACCCTACCTCAGGAGTCGTTTCCTCCCAGCCTTAGAGGTGCAGCCGGACTGGGACTGCATGCCCAGAGGGGTGCGGAGGCAGGCGCACAGCCAGCACCTACAGGCACCTAGTAGCACGGCAGCGAGCCCCAAGACAGCACCGCAGAGCTGGGAGTATTGGACAGAAATGACAGGCAGAACCAGGGAGTAAAGCACGTCTATTTGCAAAGAGACCTCTCAGAGCTTTGGAATCCTGGTGCAGCAGATGCCAACAAGGCTGCAGAGCGGAGCTGAGGATCCTTCACCTCCTGCCAGCGCCGCATGGAGTGGGCAGGGTAACCCAGGCTTCGTAAAAGTCACAGCACAAAGCAAATGATAAAGCAATCGAGTTCTGCAGATGCGAGATATAAAGTTACTACCTGCTCCTGAAACACGTTACAAGGCTTGTTTGTGCAACATCTGGGCGCTTTGACAGGACTCGGTAACAGAGCTGCAGTGATACCAGAAATCATACTTCAATTGCACTGCTGCATTCTACCACAAAAGAAAACAAAAGTCAGTGTTCTTTGACCCATACAGGGCGTTCAATACGGGGTGCCTTTAAACTAAATTATTGGGTTGATTGAACAGCTGGTTTTGGACAAAAATACCCTGAATGAGAATGCATCAGATTCTGCTTCTAACCTCTGAACTCGTGACTTGGGAAACCACAGAAAGATATCAGCAACTGCAGCAACAGAGGGCTCTGCTCACAAACACATTCGCATTGGTTAATAAAGAAGAAAAAGCAAACACCAAAACACACCTCAATGGAAAGTACATGTTTGGCCAAGTGTGATAACAACAAGTCACAGCGCTGCCACTTCACTGCTTGGAAACTGAACGCCACGTGGTATTTAAAACAAATGGATTTGACATAAAATATCAGCGTGAACCCATGAGTCGATGCCACCGTTTGTACCAGCAGTGAAACCGGAGAATACAATCACTACATTCATATTTTCTACAAATACCAACAGCTACATCTTATGATTCCAGTATGACTGCTATCACGGTTAAAAAAGACAAACGGAACAATATTTAAAGCATCTATTTTTATGCGAGGCAAGGAGCTGTTATGCAACTGAAAAGAAAGGAAACAGAAGCTGTATCTGCTACCAGCTCCCAATTAGACTACGCTCCCTACATCAGAATGTGCCACCATCAACACAAATGGCATACTGCAACCGGCCTGCGCTCCACCGGCCTAATCTCTTCTTTTAAGAGGTTAATTCTGTTTGAACCTGGAAATAGGAGACCCACCGAAATAAAAGTCTGTGAAGCCCTGACAGCAGCAGAGCCCTCGGTTCTCTATGTAGGCATGAGAAGCAGCACCCGGAGACATCAAATGGAGCTCCCTTGTGAATACAAGCCTACATGGCTATTGTCCTCGTTGCTACTTCAGCTTCGTGCCCAGACTTCCAACATGGTGTGGAATTTTTAGAAGAGTTTCTTCTCACATTTCTGAAGGTGGAAGTAGCGCTTCCTGTGGGTAAAACCCCCATTAGCAATGTATACTCTCCTCAGAATGCTGTCTTTCACTTCCTAGCAAACCAATAGCAATATTAAGCTATATTGTAATATTTCCCAAAGCCATCAGTGCAGCAAATTTCTCCCCTATGTAGAACTTAGTGATTTAACCCTACAGAATGACGTGCAAAAGGAGAGCACATAAGATCCCAACAGCTAGAGCACAGTACTGCTAAGCTCAAGCCAAGTTTTTCACCTGCTGTGCTCCTATCCATGTAATGATCTTCCTACTTGTAAAAGAAATGAGCTTTTGACTCGAGCCATCTCTTCAACTGAGCTTTATAAACACAGTCTCAAGGAGCACTTGCCACAGAGAGCTCCCAAAACAACCCTGGCAGTCACAGCAGGACATTAACTCACAGCATCACATTAACTCACAGCATGACTTCCAAAACCACAAAGAAAAGGTCTTCAAAAACACCCTTTTGAGTATCATGAAAGCAACACGTTCCTATCAGACTGAACACCGATTAATTCCTTGCCTCACAAAATAAGTTTATATTAGTAGATAAGGAAATGGGAAACAAAGAGCCTTTTTCCTTCTCTTAGGAATGAAGCCTGCTCCTTCAGAAAGGACCTACAAGGCTGCCAAGCACCAAACTCCCTGCACTGAAGAAATAGAAGCGATGGGGGAGGTTCCAGTTTCCTAGAACTATGTTTCCAGGAAAACAGAGGCAGGAAGGCATTTACAAGGCAGCGATGTACACCAGCAGCTTTTCAGTCTAAAGGCAAAAAGACATCCTTAGAAACAAGCTGAGAAAAAAAAAATGCCCTGAAGATTGCTCAAGTTCCACCAATTGTTACGTACCAACTGAGGCAGAACCTGCATGACACAGGAGAGAAGAAAACACTCCGGCCCCACACAGAGCACTGCTGTACCATGACTGCAGTTCCAGCTGCAGGCATCTAAAAGGAGGTTCTCCCATCCTGGACTGAGTTTATTCTCTCCCCTCCTCAATGCCAAGAGGCGAGGTGAGACCTGCTTCCATTTCACAGCTCACGGTCCACCTTGGAGTAAAGCACAGCTCAGGTACAACTCCTAAAGCGACTCAAAGCAAACCATCTCAGGTAGCAGACCCCACTCACAGCACACCTTACGCTCAGCAGTACTGTGCTCTGTTACTGGGGTCATATATCAAGCTGCAGCCATCCCCTTGCATTTGGTTGGCTTTATTCTTAAACCACGATGATGCAAATGGGACCCTCAATAAAGTGCTAGGACATGGCCTTTCTTGTCCCAGAACTTTCCACCTTTTGGAAAATGGTAGAAGAGTCTGCCAGCTACCTGAATAGGGAACTGCAGTCCCCACACATGTATCTGGTGAGTAATGGTTATACAAACAGGAAGGGATTTTCATTTGATAATAGCCCTTGTTTTACATGAAAAGCATTTGTCATGTTTGTAACATGCTTAAAAACAGTGCTAAAATAGGGCTTTTTTAGCAATGGTAAATTATATTAGCACTAATGGAAAGAGCCATAAAAACGTGAGATGACTCACATTAAATATAGTTTTTCTGACAGCAGTGTCATTCATAACACACTATAATAAATCGGCACCTAACAATCCATTTAATTTTTAATCATTAGGATAGTTGCTGTAGCTTTGATGATACTAAAAATATACCCAAATATTTGCTCACCTGCTTTATCTGTGGATATTTAATTCTCTCTTATTAAATTGCTGTGTTTTGGAACCTGAACTCAAGATTCTGTTAGGCTCCATCCTGTCGTACCCAAATGCTGTACAGCACAACAGAGCTGGAAGGCTGGTCATACTTTAGAATCAAATAACTTCTAAAGCTTCCTGAAAACACTGAGTGGAAAAATATTACATGTATAACAAAAAACCCACATATTTCTGGGCCTACTGAAAATACACGGTTAATTATACTGGAAGTGTTCTAAGACAGAGCAAAATTTCAGATTGATTCCAAGTCACTGAATAGGAGAAATTCAGAATCAGACTCCTTGATTTCCCTTGCTTAAGAGATGCTCCAGGTATGCGGCAAATCTTGTTTTTAAGCAACACTGCTAAAACAGAGATTGGCCTCGTTTTGTCAGAAAGTTACCCACTCTGGTAATTAAAAGCAGTTCATCTGCTTGTCCACTCTTCTGAAAAGAAATACTGCTTCAGCTTCTCTAATGTTAGAGACTGAAGCTCTAAATTAAACAGGTCTCTAGAAGGGGGTGGAAAAAGCCAAGAAGAGGTAACGGGATTTCCCAAGCCTTATGCTCCATTCTAGGTTACTTCAGGTCGACTAGAGGGTGCTCGCTGCCTGCAGAACAGAGAGAAGGTAACCCACTGCTTACCCATTTCATAGCACTGCCTACTGAACCTTGCTTTAAATGTTGCTATGGAGCCAGCAGAGCTCTTGAAGGCACGCTGCCCACTCATCGGCCATCTCTAAAATGCTCGGTACTTATTCTTGCTAATTGCTTCCCATTTGGTTTTGTGTGTGACCCCAACCACACAGTTCTCAAGTGTATAGTTCCAGATACCTGGAGATCTCTTACGCATCACCCAAGAACGAGCTTTTCTTCCAAGTCTTGAACTAAAAGTAATACAGACGTTCCACTTCACCTCCCGCTGTCAATCAGGAGAGCTGAAGAAGCAAAAATACTATTCCAAGGGCTTATGAACAGAAACATAAATCTTGCAAAATTTCCCACCACCAACTCCAGCTCTCACCCCTTCATTTTCAAATACAAGAAAGTGTAAGGGCCTGCCTCAAAATAAGTACTTGGCCAGCTGCTAATTTATATAATCCATCTGGAAGAACTTCATAACTTTGCTGAAGAAGCGCAAGGATGTTTTCTTCACCAGAGGAATCCTATGCCAAGAGTTCTGGAATTCTTGTGGAGCTGCAAGGCAGTACAGTCAGGGAAGGGGAGAAGCTTGGAGAACAGAAGTATGCAAGTCTTTCTGAGGTAAGGGAGCTAGACAACAGTTAACAAAACTCAGCAGTGAATGCATAACAGAGAAGCGTTGGTATTGCCACTGGGACAGCCTACTTTCCAGTCCATTCTTTTCCAGATTCCCCCTCAGGGACCAGGCCGGTGTCACCTGCCCCATCCTGCCACCAGCCAGCAAAGCAGGCCGCCCCAGCTCTGACAGAGCTCTCTCCCCACAGAGCCCTGCTCACAAAGTCGCTACATGCACATCAGTTCTACTCCACAATGGCAGCTCAACCAGAAAGTTTTCTCTGGCATACAGCTCTGCATTTAACATCAGTCCGAAATACAGGGCACAGCGCTATCATTTGGGACTGAATATTATCAGTGCACTTTTATCTGGCTTGCACACAAAAGCCAACAAAACTCTCGTTTCTAAAAGCGAGGCTTTGTTGAGAGCATCTCTTTTTATATAACCGGCCCACTAGCAGAACAGAAACCAGCAGAAAGAGGATATGTACTTAAATGAAAGTTAAAAAGAAAACCCATGTAAGAGCGTGATCCCCTAAAATAGCAAGGACAAGAACATTCCTAACCATGCAAGTTTAGGGAAGGAGAGCCCAGTGAGCCTAAGTTTTAGGGCGAGGGTCAGCAGCTGCCTCTCTAACCCCTGTTCTACCCACGGGGGGTTGTAAACCAGCACCATGCCCCCAGATGTCCCTATGCAAGGTGGTGGAAGCTAAATGGGAGCAATCAGCCCCAAAACATCTTTCTGAAACTCCTCTCCAGAACACAACGTTTGTTTTGAAGCTGCTGCTACAAGGCACAGCACAAGAGGGGCGGCACATGCCAAATGCAAGATCTCCATGAATGATGCTGACTGCCAGATGAAGAGCTGAAGACGGTTCCTCCCCACACCCTGTCTCTGTTTTGTCTCCGGCACCTCGTTATGTAGCCTCTCTCATTTCCCCGTTTTGCCAGGGAGCTGCCTGGGAGGCAGGAAGGAGGAAAGAAACAAAACACAAAAAGCCTCAAACAAAAGCAAACCTCAGATGGCAGCAGAGCCCTGCATCGGGGGCGGCCTCCTGAGCAGTATTTTAACCCCACTTCACCGCAGGGGATGGCAGCCAGGTGACCCCGAGACACTAAGACACACCGAGCCGTGCAACACCTCGGTCCGAGCATCTCCCCAAACACAGCCCCCGGGCACAGCTACGCCACACCCCACGCAGGGATCAGAACCAGCACCACAAGGCAAGAAAAGCACGGTGCACAAAAACCCATTCCTGCTTCATGCGGTCACACGCATCTCAACGCGCTGCTATAAATGGTTGGGACAGACTGCGCTGTCACCGCTGCCCCGTCCTGCTCTGTGTTTCTCCTGGTAAGCTCACGGTAACACCTCGCTCGATTTACTTGCGATCTCACCATGCTGCTTCGTAATACAGCCTTGACCTATTTTCCAGATGCTTAATTAATCTCTTTGCTGGCTGCCACGCTTAAAAGACAGCTCGCTCTTGTGCGAATTTTAAACTTAGAAGCCTCCCACAGATCATTCCGTTTAGGAATTGTTATGTCAGAAATCAACTCAGAGTCCGAGCAGTCCTGGCGTTGTTCTGAAGTCAGGGAGGGCATAAACTTTTCCCGCATGATTTAACGGAAGGCAACGCAGAAGTGAAATCACCGAAACACACGTTGCTATCGGCAGCGTCACCGCATATAACCGCGTCGCCGCTGGCATCGGCGCTCCCCGCAGCCCGAAGGCACGGCGGTGCCGAGAGGGGCAGGGCTGCCAGCGACAAGGTGGGCGCAGGGAACCGGAGTGTCGGGAAGGTTTGGCACCGCCGCGCCGGCACGGCACAAGGGGAGCCGGCCCGCCTGCTGGCGGCCACACCTCGAGCGGGGCACGGCGCTCGTACAGGCGTACAGCAGTACAGCCTCGACAAAAAAAAAAACAATGATTTCTAAACAGGTAAACACACAGTACTCGCGAGTGAGAGAGGGACTTAAAAAAAATAATAATAATTAAAAAAAAAAAAAAAAGGAAAAAAAAAAAAAAGCAATAATAATATTATTTCAAAAACCCCCGAACCACGCTGTTTCCAACGGCACTAAACACACGCAGCTGTTCGGATTTCCAGCGAACGGACCAGTCCCGCAGCACAGCCCGCGCTCACCGCTTCCAGCCGCAGCCCGCTCCCCTCCGGCCCGCAGCCCCAGCCCGCCCGGCAGCCCCGCGGGAGGGGCGGCCCCGCGCTTGTTTACGGCAACCAGCGGCCAACGACGCGCCGCGCAGGCCGGTAGCGGGCACAGCGGGCGCGGGGAGCCGCCTCCCGCCGCCGAGGAGCCGGGAAAGAAGAAACTTCGGGGCGAGGGCGGCGGCGGAGAGGCTGGAGAAGGGGGAAGCGGAGCAGCCCGGGCCGAACCCCGGGCGCCGAACAGGCGACGGTCAGCGGCCGCGCCCCTCGGCCCCTCGCGCGACCGGGCACGGGCTGCTCTGTCGGGCCTCGCCCCGGTGCCCCCCGCGGAAGGAGCAGCACCCTTCCCCCCCCGCCGCTCACCTTCATAGATCGGGCCGCGCTGGCGTCCGAGCCGGAGCTGCCGCCGCCGCGCTGGGCATGTCCGGGAGCGCCGCGGGGAAGCGCCGCGCGGGCCGCGCTCAGCGGCTTAGCCCCGCCGCTCCGGCCGCCGCCCCGGCCGCTGCCATCTTGTCCTGGCGGCTGGGAGGGAAGAACCCCGACTCAGCCCGCTCGGCAGCCTGGGCCTCCGCCTCATCTTCCCGGGGAGGGACCCAGCCCGCCCCCGGCCGCCGCCTCCTCCGCCTCCGCCTCCTCCCGCCTCCGCCCCGCTCGCGGCGGCCTAGCGGCGCCCGCCGCGGCCCATCGCCCCGCAGCGGCGGACGAGGCCCCGCCGAGGGGACCCGCGGGAAGCGACGCGCCGGGCTCGAGCCCCGCTCAGCCGCGGCCCCGCGCGCAGCCCAGGGGGGGGCCCTTCCCGACGCCGGGCCCGCGCCTCCGCCGCGTCCGCAGCGCCCCCGTCCGGCCCCGGCGCGCCGCAGCGGAGCCGCCCTGCCCGTGCGGAGCTGCCCGCGGGGCGAGCGTCTCGGCGGCGTCCCGCGGCTGTCTCGCTCCGGCCCCCCAGCTCCCGGCACCGCGGCGCTCTCAGACACCCTCTAGACCCGCAGATCAGACGATAACTACGTGAGGACGAATACAAACCCCAAATTGGTGCGCGGACGAAGGCAGTGCCCCGCCCGGCCCCGGGGTATCTCGCACCGACCTTCTAGGCGCAGCGTGCCATCGGAGGAGCGGTCCCCGCGCCTTAGCGGCTGCCGTCAGACGGCGCAGGTGCCCCGAGCCCCGCGCTGAAGTTTAGCACTCTGCCTCGCTCGGCTCCCGCCGAAGTAGCGAGGTGCGTGCCCCGCAGCAGCGCACCCCTAACGCCGCGCATCGCTGAAGTAGCAGGGGTTGGCTGCAGGTCCGGCTGCCTCCCGCAAACGGTATTCTTCACCCTAAATAGCCATTAGCTGATGCGGGGAGAAGGAGGAACCGCTGCTCGTGTGCGGAGCGCTGAGCCGCAGGAGAAAAGCCCAGCCCCAGCCGGGCACCGTGCGCTTCCCCACCGCCTGCCCAGGGCGGCCAGCAGCAACTGCTGCACTTGCACAGCCACGTGCGCTCCTGTATTCTTCACACTTAATTTAGGGGTGGGAGACAATGCAAGCAAATTATAGCTCTGAAGAGCTGCTCATTGCATCTTTTTCTAGAATTATACATTTTAATCCCACTTGTCTTCACACCGCTCCTCAAACAATCAGGTTCCTGTGGAATTGTTTGCATACGCATTTCATTCACGTGCCATCTCCGTGCCTACATTTGGAGAACCATTCTCCATTATTTAAGCACACGAACTCTAAAACAACTGAAGGAAAGAAAGCACTCAGGATACGCTGATTCTAGCCCTATGTGTATTTCATCCACAGCAATGGAAGCTTACAGTCTACTAAATATATATATACACATACCCCTTCTCAGCTACTAATTTGTCTTGGCGTATTTCTACAGTTGGCTTATAGGAACTATTTCAAGCATTTCCCTTATTTTTGTCATCAATAGTAAACACCCCTGTCCTGTTTCTCCAGGCCATACTGCCATGCTGGTGGGCACCTGAGGGGTTAAAGAAGAACCTGCTGTGACACCTGTAAGCAATGCAGCCACCCATCCAAGGGGTGTTGTGTTTCAGGGTACTTAGGTAACCTGGCGCAAGGAGGCCCCTGGCATTTACATTCATTGATAGAGTTCAGCGCTGAAACGCACACCTCCATGAGCTCTTTGTTCTGCCTCCTTTCCGTGATGCTGCCCAGGGTAAAAGTAGTTAGGTATTAGTGCCCCAAGTGGGACTCGGGGAGAAACAGAAGCCATGGAAGAAGATATTTCTAATAGATGTGAAAATATCTTGCAGTAAAAGAAGCTGTGAGGACAAACCCAGGCCCTTGGCAGCACACTTACCAGTGACACTCTGTGCTATTTTAGTTATCAAAATCCCAAGTGTAGACAGAGACAGAAAATGCTTTGGCTGGAACAATTTGTTTTACTCATTGAGCTGCTATAAGCTACATTGCCAACTTCTTTTTTTTTAATGGCCATTGTGAGTTGTTTGTATCAGCTCATGAGTTGTTTACATCTGCCAGACTCTTAATACTTGAATGAACCTGAGCGTCAGAGTCCTGAACAGGGCTGCTTCTATCAGAGCTGCTGAGGGAAGCAATACACAAAAGTCAGGCCTGCAGAAGGCAGGGCTCTGGGGCCATGCTTCCATCCTTTGGGACCTTCCCAGCTGCTGACATACGAGGGCAATGCCACGAACCAGTGAGCTGCTCTCTTATGATTTTCATGACTTTCCCTCCCCACATCCAGATAGATTCTCCCAATGATCACCCTCCAGCACTGAATCTCACTTAGAAGAAACACACCCTGCAAAAAAGAAGGCAGCTTTCTTTAGTGAGTCCAATGAGCTCAGAAAGAAGCCCAGCAAGTGTCAGAGCTAACACAAAGAGGAAGGCAGAGCTTTTCACAGCGCAGCGGTTAGAGCTGCACAGACCTCAGTTTGGTTTTCTGGCTAGAAATGAGGAAATTCAGAGAACCCAGAAGCGTGATGGTTGGAAACACACTGCTATGAGCACTGCAGCAGTGGTCACCCATGCTGTGTGACCATGACAAGGAGCAGGCAGGGGGGTTGGAACTAGATGATCTTTGAGGTCCCTTCCAACACAAGCCATTCTATGACTGTGTGAGTTACTAAAATTAAGCCACAGGAACCCTCTGATGTTCCCTCTGATGCAGCCCAGTGGAAGCAGTAAGTTTGACACTGCACATCTTTTAACTTGTTGGTTTCAGATGTGGTCTGTGAGGGTCTTTCACATAAGCGTACACCATATCCACACTTTTCCTCTCTCTTTCCAGCAGCAGAAGAGCCCAATAAGATGAACAAAAACTCAATAGATACCAATATGCGATGCTTCTGTTTTTTAGGTAGACATTGAGGACAAACTGGATATTTGACAGTACCTGAATACTACACAACAAAACTGTGAGGATCTGAAGACATGCTCCTAAAGCACTCAGTGAGAAATAATTCTAAGAGTTTGAATCACACTGCTGGGTTCAAAGCAACAGAAAAGGAAGCTTTAGCATTGCTGATTTGATGACCTAAATTTAATCCAGCAGTCGAGTTGTAACAACTGGTTACCAAATGAGCAACAGCAAAACACTGGACAAATGTATTTGTACTTAAGAACCTACAAACACACTGAAACACTTTGTTCTATGACAGAGAAAAATCACTTTCTAAAATAAAATAAATTAAAAAAAAAACAAACTACTTATTTCAATCTCAAATTCCTATGATGTAGTGCTGGCTTGTAAATCTTTTAATAGAAAATATTGTCCTTTTTACCGTTGTTTCAAAAGGAGCATCATTTCTACCCTAGCCCTGTGAATACTCACAGGCTGCCATCCACTAATATTACCAACCAGTTCATTTTTACTGTTGAGTAATGGCTTCTTTTTTTAGTGGCTGATACATTGCAAGATCAAGGGTTGCAGACAGATGAACACCACAAATGTTCTGGCTGACCTCACTTTCCAGAATGCATCATTCCTACAAACAAACGTCATTAAACAGAAGCAGGCGGTCAAACTACTGAATTTAAACATAATCTTGTGTTACTCAATGAGTAGATGCCAATTAGTAGTTTAAATGACATCAGTAAAACCACCTGAATAAGGATTACGGGGATGCACTCTTCTTAGTGTATATTCCAAAGCATTTTGAAGGAAATACTCAGATTCACCAGCTCCAAGCAGGGGCTGATGCTGTGCTGTGATAAAGAGGAGCAGTTCTACCTTCCCTGAGACCCCCCCTCCCATGCAGCCTACTGTAAACAACCTGCTATAGGAGAAAACTTGGACTGGATGATCTCCAGAGCTCACCTCCAGCCCCTACGATTCTATGCAGTGTAGCTGGGCCTTGGCAGCACTGAACCACATCCACACTTGTTCCAGAATCACCTGGAGGACAGCCCCAGTACCTCACCACAGACACATGTGGGCATAGCCAGAGTGTGCCTGCAAGGTCCTGCTACTCACCTGTCTGAGGCTCACATCTTCCCTGAGAGGCACTGCTACCATGTCAACACACAGAAGGCTTCCAGCCGGCCACCAGCAGCCTCCTGCAACAGTTTCACCCACATATTTTTCTACTTTTAATAGCAGCTACATTTTAAAGCCTTCCTTATTTCCCCCCCCCCCCCCCCCCCCATGAGATGTCATTAGAAGATATTTTTAACTGGCATTCGTCAAATATTTAAATTACCACATTAGAGACTCTGGTCTGGAATGAACAACAGAAAAGACACGTTCTAATTATGCAACTTAGGAAATGAGATCAAACCATGGTAAAGAAAAAACATTTCCTTGTTTAGCAAAGAATGTGTTTTCATATGAATTTGTTTATTCACATATACGAATATTCCAATTATTATTTTCTCAAATATTACAAAACCAATCCGCACTTCTGTACTTGTGTTGCATTTTAGTTACATTCGTTGTGAAGGCAGTCAGGAAGTCGGTTCATTTTTCTGGCTTTAGCACATTTTGATATGATTAGCACTCTGTTATTGGAACAGAGACTATTACCCTGCACATAGATGCTTTGATGTTTAATAGACGACGAGGGTGCAGAAGTGCAAAGGAAAATGGCAAATCCATACCTATATATAAAGACATGGTTACAGACATCATGTCATGTCCCACACCACAGTGAAGGGCGATGAGATGCAACAGGTGAGAAAATGAAGGAGCAGAGACTGTTTCCTTATAGAAGCTGCATCTCTCTAGAATAAGGTAATGTGCTGCCACCTGTTACATCTGTCAGGGATTGAAGAAATTCTATGTGTGCGTATTGTGCCTCATTTGAAAAGAAGAAAATACGCAGCTATTCTGGGCATTAATTATTCAGTGTGTAAATTAGTTTAGAATTCCCTGGTTTAATAACAAAAAGCACTTCTAGAAACTTATTTTACTACATGCAGTGTACAAATTAATGCTTAAAATAGGGGAAAAAAATCCAGTTTGAACACATACAAACTTTTGAATTAAAGAACTGCATTGTTTTTCAATTCAGTTTTGTAAATGTTAAACACTGTTGTAGTAAATGGTCCATGGTGCATGAAGCACAGGCATTTTTATTCTGAATAATCAGTCCAAATGCGCTGACAGGACATCGTGTGAGGAAGCCTGTCACCTATCACTTGTGTTTCACCAAATAGCTACGAGCAGATCAAGGTTATAGACATTTAGGCAAGGCTTAGGGCTCAGATTGGAATACCTAGGTACTGCAGCGTGAAAAAGAGCAATAAGAAAGCACCAGTTGGTCAGCAGGGATAGGTGTTTGAATGGAGTTTTCTATGTACATGAATTCCTTGAACAAGTTTTAAGGTATCTCTTTGTAAGTCACAAGTCCCTGCTGTACACGCTAGCCTGGTTTCTGTCTGGCTTTACTCACTTGCTTCCCATTAATCTATGAAATGTGGAGAGGAGAGATGACAGGGAAAGGAAGGTGGCTGAGGTGGTGGGGAGCACAGTCCCAGGCCATGGAAGCAGAGGGTGCAGGTGCCTGGGCAGCCCTAGGCATCCAGCTTCAGCAGTCACCATGGCAACACCATGGAGATCACACACAGCACCAAACCCTACCTACAGCAATATACCGAAAGGAGTATTCCTGCTATCAGCTTCCTCTTGCTTTCCTCTGCATGCCTCGCATCTCCCCTTACACCTCATTTTGCCTTCTGGATTGTTTGTCATAGAACATGACTATCATCACCCACAGCACTGCTGGCCATAATCACAACATCCTCCGGAAAGGATCAGGGGGATCAGCAGCATCAGGGCCTGAAACTGCAACACCCCACTGAAGCTAATGGATGGCTGTATACAACACAAGCACTGCTGGCTAAGTGAGCTCCTGATGCAAACCCATCATGGTCGGTACAATTATTTCCAGGATGAGAAAGGCTCCAGATGTTTACTAGTTCTTGAAGAAACTCTGCACACATTCTATCCAGTTTGTTACATTCTCAGCTATTAAAAGCAGAAAAGCTCCAGAGCAGGTATCTCCTGAAGCTTTGTGTACAACTACTATGTAAAATTCAATCAACATCACCATGCATAAATTGAATTACTAACAAGAGTCACTATAAATGCCTGGGATATCAGCATGAATTTTAAAAGGCCTAGAGACAATAATGCTAGCAGAGCAGCCCAAGTTAAGGACCAGAATTTCAGGGTCAGAAGTCACCTAAAATACAAAACGAAAACAGTTGCTTAACAAATGCTAGAGAGCTTGCTATCTAAGTACTAGATGAGAGACAACAGATGGATTCAGATAGAAAAAGTGTATATCAGGAAAAAGGAGCCAACATTGGCCAGCACTACAGGCAGAGCCTACCAGCACACCAGCTGCCCACCTGCCTCAGGAGCCCTTCCCTGAACGAAGGAGGACTGCCACAAAAACATGGACGTTGGTTTTCTGTAGTCCAGCATTATGGCAGCTATGTGCTGGTGAATTTAAAAGCACTGTATTTTGGTTTTAACGTGTGCAACCATCCATCAGCAAGCATTCTTTACGATTTAAATGCATTCCTTCAACAGATGCAAATTCATCTGTTACACTAGAAACTAACTACTCTTTCACAGCAGGGTGTGAGTCGCTCTTCATTCATATTTTATTAAACAGTTGTATCAATTACATGTGTGAAAGATTGCTCTAGCTGCTTATATAAGGCTTTTAAGCCAGAATAGCATTCCACTCAGCAGATGATATGGAAAAGCACAAGCTGAATTCAATAATTACTTTAATTTTCTCGTATTTCAATTCCAAGCACAAAATATCAGGTTAATTAAAAATACAATAGTTATCCAGTTCTTCAATGGTGTGCTTCTTAGCATCAGGCACTTAAAACTAATTTAATCACTGTCTGCAGCCTTTGCACTAAGTGGTGCTTAAAATAAGCTGGTTAACTCCTGTCCTTTAACTGATTTGGTTTGCATACCTAAGAAACAAACAAAAAACCCACCTAAAACCCAGCGCCTGGTTGTATTTCACATAATGATGATGGAGTATCAGGATTGCGGCAACTTTGTCCTTTATCCTATTCCCTTTCATCTCAGTACCGGTGTATTTCAACAGCAGCTTTCAGAACACCTTTTGGACTAGCAGACTCAATGTTATCATTTCCAGCATCAATTGCATTTATGTTATTTACAATTACTTTACATTGACTTTTGTGCCTTATCATCATTCTCACTAAGTGGCTGTAGAACCAAGCTTACTCATGAAAACACCTTTGGCAAAGCTCCTTTCTGTATATTACCCTTCACTTAGTTTCCTTCCAGGTTTTAATCTTTACAGCTTGACATTTATTATACAACCAACAAAGTTGTGGGGCTTCAAAAGTGATTTATATTTCAGACCTCTTTCTAACCTTCTAATTCGAGTCTTAATTTTGTAACTAATTTAACACAAGAAAGTGAAATCTGTTTTTCACCCTGTTCCAAAGAAAACATTAGCTCAGAAGATTGTTTTGTCTAATGCAGAAACCATGTATTTTCACAATTAAAAGTAAACTATGACATGAATGTAGCCAGTGCTGTTTGAAAACTAGTTAACTTCAACTCCCAAATCCTTATTTGCACTGATAACCACGAGAAGTTTACTACTTTTTTTTTTCCAGAAACCTTAAAATAATTTGTTCTCTCCAATCCTCTGCTTACTAGCCTTGCCTGGTTGGCACTAACTGGTACCTAGGAATGAGCTAACACATCCCCAGATAGACTTGCCTTAAACAGCCAAGAAAAATATCCTTCAAGACATATCTAGACAGCCCCCAGCAGTGATGGAACTGAACTATATTGGGGAAAAAAAAAGTGATTTACATGCTACTGTTTGATTACGTTGCAACATGTTGACATTATTTATTGTGTCTATTAAAAAAATCACTGTACTTTCATGAATCCTTCCAATTTAGTTGATCTTTCTCAATGGAAAACCAGGTTTAATCAGTATTTCCCAGCAAAGAATGGTAAATGCTGCAAAGCATGCTGAACCTAATTTAGGTTTTAATCAAAATAAAAACTCTGCTAATATTTTACTCTGTATGGGAACCCCTCAGACATAAACCCATCCTTGGCATTGTGCGAGTACTGCAAATCATGTGCATGTGTTAACCATGCTGCTTCCCCTTCCACTGATGGTCTTTTCACTATCATTAAAGCTCTAGAAAATGAGCGTCTCAAAAGAGCAGCTGCCCCAGCAGCTAACCAAAAATGCCTCAGTACCAGGTTCTGACCAAGCAGTAGGTCAGCAAAAACACGTTCGATGTCAATCATGCATTCACCATATAGCTCAGTTCTATCTAAAGCTTCTTAGCAGGACAGGAGCGACACCCACTAGGAACAGCAGACCTGGGGAGCTGCACCCAGCCATCACCTAGAAGACTTACCTTGCTCTTCCTAGTAGCAAGCTGACAGTATTTTACCAAAGCTGTGGTCTTTTGAATGATTTTCAAGCAGCCCTTTTCATGGCAAAAGAGATGTAGAGACGTACAGTGACAGGTTTTTCCATCACACACAGCATTTCCTCTCACACTGTCATTTTGAGGGATGGCCAGACCACACTCCCTGTGTCCACAGTAGCTGTTGCTTTATGTCACTAGCAGTCCAGCAGTGGGGCAGGACTGAAAAGCTGCCAAGGAATCAAAGAGGAATGATGGAAAGTCGTGCAATTTTTTTTCCCATTAGTAAGCTTTACTGTAAATTCACTTCACAATTCAGGGAAATAGCAGTGCCCTGTAGCAGTCTGGCAGGATGTACAAAACCTGAAGTATTATCAGCAAAGTTTTGATTTTCACTGAAGGTATTAAACTTCACAGCCCTTTAGAGCAGCCAGCACTTTAGAAATCTAGGACTGTTAAAAGTAATCACATTTAATCATTTTTTATCCTGTATTAGGAACACGTTATTCTCCTGGGCTGTGTGACTGCTATTCAGCGTTCAGAGCACTCAGTCCTGCATGCTCAAAGGTTAAGCCCCTTTTCTTGCTCTCCCTGTACCATAATTCTGATGTATTCTGGGAACCGGGTTTTCTCCATGCTGCTGCCATGGCTGCCTCCCACAAAGGTGTGTGGGGCACAGGCTGTGCTCCAAGCACACTGCTGCTGCAATGGTCACTGATGGGTTTGTCAGGAGGGAGCAAACTGGAGTAGCTCTCATCCTTCACAGGAACCAAACAAGCTCCTGCTTCAGTTTTAGGAACAGGAAGGCTGTAAGGGTAGTATTTCCTCACCTTCATTTCCTGCTTTTCTATTAGCTCTAGTGTTCTGGTTTGTCTTTTTCTGCAGGTTTCAGAAACACCATAATACTCAATCGATTCTCTATTACAGTGCATTGTATTCTCAGAATTAAATTTCTATTATAATTAAGTTTTACTTTGCTTCGGCCTTGGAACACAACAGCAGCCAGCCCTATTCATTCTCATAGCTCATATTAGATGAATCACAGATGAAGACAAGTTTCCTAGGTCATTCAAGGTGAAAGAGAATTTCAGATGAAATGCCTTCTTATAGAACAAACGATGCCACAGAAGAAATACCCGCAGTAAGTTATAAATAACAAAATGCACTTTAGAAGCTGTAGTAAAAACTGTAAGATACTGATCTTTTAGACTTTATGCTACATAGATTCCATCCAATGCAAAGCCTTGCCCTGCAACACACAGAACACCGTACACCTGTATGAAAACCCAGCACCAATGAAACTAATCAGCACCCAGAGAAAAGCCCAACTCTTCCTATATCTTCTGGAATCTTGTTTTTCTTCCTGTTATTATTTTGCTGCACCATCTAGCTGCTCTCCTAGAATGCCCATTAATTTCTGTGTGTCGGGGTAGGGGAGCCATTGAATTTTTTCCTTCTCTTCTGCTTTCTCTCCTTTCTTATTCCTAAGGAGTAGCATATTTTACAGTGAAAATAAAATAAAATGTAAAAGCTTAGTTATTTTGTAGTGATTATATTACAAAAGCTCATTTTATGGAAATAAAAGAATCACAGTGTAATGAGGAAGAAGGACGATTAAAGCGCAGGCAGAAATATCAACAACATAGGCTTTCTATGAAAAGCATGCTGCAAGAATCATCTGATCTCCATGAATAAGCATTTACTCACCCCTTGTTAGCAGATACATATGCCTACTTGTTCTGTAATTTACCATCAAAGGCCAAATAAGATGATGCAATTCATCATCTGCTGAACAAAACAGAAATTAACTGCATGCAGATTTTCTTATTAAAAGGATTTTTCTTGAATTGATGCCAGGTGTTATTGCGCTTATTATCTAGAGGACCATAAAATTCATTCAGTGGATCTTCGTTTTGACACAAAAAAGGTGAGATGCGAAACAGAAACTAGAACAATCAACTTCCACAGAAAGAAGTCATTATTAGGAGCAACCAGTGACAAACTGAAGTGTAGATCTAAGCAATGGCTAATCAAACCTAAGAGGCTTTACTTGGTTAATCCTGTGTTGCACAGCCATCCAGATTGCTTTTCAGTCCAATCCATAATGCAACTACTCATTACTTACTCTAAGCTTTCTAGAAACAAGTGACATATCACGTAACAAGCTAAACAGCATCACCTATTTTTGAACTGGTTTAAATGCATTGCAAAAATAGTTCCAGAATCCCAAACTCTTTGGTATTAATTTCTTTCTTAAAATCACAAATCAAATGGTAACCACAAAAATTAACTACTTGGACAGCAATTTTCACCCTGCCTCTAAAGGAAACTGTGTGTGGGGGAAAGAACCTATGTCTGCATACCTCATGTTTATAGTTTTGAGTTTATCAAAGCAAACTCGCGGGCTAACATAAAGCATATTGTCAAAGAAACCCAAATGGTTCCAGCTTAAAGGCCGCTCTAATTGATGCATTTAAGCTATCTGACAAAGAAGCTTCAGAATGTGGCAGGTGTGTGTCATGTATAGTTTTACTGTCTAAGTAAAGCAAACATATGAACAGATTAAAAAAATAGATTAAGTGTTTTAGAAGCTACTGCTAGCCTACACTAGCCAGCTGAAGGCTTTAAATAATTTAATCCCTTCGGCAACTGCCAGTCCCAACTGCATGACTGAAACAAGGTCTGAATTCAGTTTGATACCCAACAGGTGCAGCCTAATACTGCTTCCTTAATTCAGCTACTGATCTACGTTTATGCTTGCAGGGGACACCATATTCTTAAATTCACCATGGCATTAATTAAATTAGTCTAAGTGCTCTTGTTTTATCCCATCTTCTACTATCAAATTTACCTCAGACAGTACTCTATTTCTCTCCCCTCCCTTCCAGAAATGCACTTCACGCCAGATGGAAGACACAGCTCTTAAACAGCTTTTAAAATAGCTTTTTCTTTGTATGTAACCTACATAAATGTACAAAACAGGCTGGGGAAACTGAACGACACAAAATATTGAAAACAGAAACCAGCAGCTTAAATTCCAGTATTGAGGAATGACAAGTCTCACAGCAAACAGAGCCCCTAAAGGTGGATTCATCACCTGCACTCGGTCACTTGGGATAATACTGGCAATTTAAGTTGCCTAGCTATCAATAAGCTATTTCTCCTTTTATATGCTTCTTATTGTTACCAACATCTTCTAGTAGCACAAGCTCATGTGTATTGTCAAAAGTAAAAACTTAGCAGGCAATAAAAGGTAAAATGAAAAGGTAGAGCTAAGAGGGTTGCCCCAAAAGTAATGCCTCCTATTTTATGATGTTGGCCCACCATGTCAGAGGTGGATGCTGGAGGAATGACAGTAAAGGTTGAACCTTCCAACAGTATTCCATTACATACTGTTGCCATGAGACAGATGGCAGCAGAGAGGGGCACTCTGACAGAATGGCACACGACATGGAAGTGCAGATGAAACAATGGTGTGGAACTGAATTCCTCCATGCAGAAAAAATGACATTCACGGATACTTGCCGAATGTTTATGGAGACCAGCCAGCGGATGAGAGCACCATGAGGATGGGTGGTGTGTTTCAGCAGTGGCAACAGTGGGTTGCCTCTGTTGGTGAAGATTTTTACAACTGTGCCATGCAGGCTCTTGTTCATGGTTGGTAGCAAATGGTGGTGTCTATGGTTGAAAAATAATGTTTGGTAGCTAGGAACTTACCCAATCAAACAGTGCTGTTGTGCTCTTTGTAGATTTAGTAGTTTCCATGGAAATAAATAGGAGGCATTACTTTCAGAGCGACCTATGGAAACGGTGCCTCATACCCAACTTCCCACAGAAGTTTTAAGGATAACCTGCTTTTTTTTTTTTGTAACTGTAAGACAAAAGAAGAGCAACTTCCCTCTGCCTTACTCACACTCTCAATCGTGCTGGATCATGAGACCATTCAAGGCAGAATTTCCTTTCCCTTTCTTGCAGCCTGGGGCATGTTCATACTTGGGATGCACACAGGGAGTTTTCTCTCACAAGCAATTAAGCATCGTGTTTGGCGTATGCAAATGAGAGAGTAGCATTATCTTTTAATGCAAACTTAATTCAAAACTTTTGCATGCTAAAGTAGTGAGCCACTGGTGTAGCAAAGCCAGCTCAGATAGTAGATCATACATTCAACGTCATTCATTCAATCAATCCTATAATATGCCATGCAGGCTTATGAAAATAAAAACAGATTAAAGGAATACTAAACCAAGATATTTCCCTAAATCCCAAGATGCTCAAGATACTAACAGCTACCTAAAATCGCAAAGATTCCCATCCACAAAAAAATATCCCATAATTAAAACAACAAACTGAACTTTGGTCTACCAGCACAGACCAATCATTCTATCAGCATACAAACAAACCATATTCTTAAGTGCATTACAAGTACCTTTGAAATCAGATAAAGCATTATTACTTCCACTTTAACACTTAATAGCTAAAAATACTTTTAACTATAATAGTTCAAGTTACTTCTAAATACTAAGCAACAGTTATTCTTTTAAGCATAGAGAGCTGTATTCAGATCTAGACTTTTCCTATAACTTGAAACTCAGGCTCAAAACCAACTATTCCAGGATCATGATTTTCCAAAGAAGGAAGAGTCATGAGAGCACTAAGGACAAGACAACATGCAGATCATGGGAAGGCTCCATCAGCAGTATTAGGATGTATTAATAAAACCTAGAGTAAAAAAGAAAAAGAATTCAAAAATCCCTATATAAATCCTATATATTTTAAGTTATTTGGTATCATTTTAGCCCCATAAAAATGTATTTACATTTAAAAATCACCACAGAGGAATTCCCAGTGTAATCTTTTGAGGGCAGTAATTTGGGGAATCACAACTTGTTAAGTACTAAACGTACAGATGCCAATTCATGCTTCCAAGTGTGGCACTGCAGTGGTAAAATAATACATTACCTCAGAGAGGTTTGGGGGGAAAACAGTGTTTTCATTAATACACTCCTGTACAGGGATTATCAGTATGAGAAGGCACGTGAGAGCTACCATGATACAGAAAGTAAATCAATTAGCCAGCCAGGCAAAAAAATCTCAGAATAATAATAAATAATGGACTAATTTAAAAATACACAAGGCTTGGAATTTAAGTTCACTTCTTTGCTCTCTTTTCTAAAGCTGTTACTTAAAAAGAAAACTGAACTTATCATGCATTTTTCAAAGCCAGATACAGAAAAAAATACCAACTGCAGTGAAACTTGGAAGGGAATCTCAAGTCCTGCCTTTTATCAGAAGACACTGCAGCTTTCCCCTTCCACACCTTGTGGAGGATTGAAATGAGAGAGAAGAGTCTCCTCAGCCCATCTTCTAACTCAGGACAGAAAACAACATTACTTGCTAGAGGCAGAAACGACCCCAACAGATACAGCATAAATTTTCCACAGAGTTCTGCCACTGTGCAAAATTACTGACTTGCAATGTTTCTGCTATTCTGGTCCACGGAAAACTCAGGATTCCAAACTACCATGATACAGTGGTGTGGACATTTGTCCATGCTGGTTCTTACACATGTTGCTTTGCTGCACAGCAAAACATAAATAGCCTTCTATTGTATTAGGATTAATTCATGAAAGCCACTGACTTAACCAATCCACAATTGTTTACTGGAAATAATGTACTTTGCCCTTTGTCCTTCCATGGATGAACAACAATTGGTCTGTGTTCAGTCTTGGAAGAAATCACTGCCTGAGTCGGAACAATTTAAGATGACTCTGGGTGGCAATGCCCAGCCCACTGTTACACTCCTTTGGACCCATTAGTCAGCATTCTGGACCATACAAGTTTCGAAGGGAACAGACACGACTTCTCTAGAGATTCATGATTTCATGACAAATACTCTACCGCAAACTAAAGGGTGGCTCTAAAATGACAAATAATAATACTGTTTGCTTTTGTACAGCATTTTCTAAGCCTGTCAACAATTTTGCAAATACACACCCATGAACTTTAGAAGACAGAATTTGTCAACGTAGAGAAATCCAGCCGTGTCCTACTTGCATCAATGTGAGCTCGATTGCTAGTCCTTTGAAGTCAATGGTGAAGTCCCAAGTGTCCACTACACCCCTGTAAGAAAAGTACTTATTATACAGGTTAATTATTAGCCTTGTTTTAGGGACACTGGAAATAAGATTAGTAAATCACTGCCTGTTGTCCTTGGTTTCTCATTCTACACTCAGTCATCTCAGCACATCTTCCTGGAAGGAAATAAATGATGGGACAAGTATTTGTCACATACAGCTTGTTTCTTTGTCCCCTCCAGAGGAGGAAAAGGGAACTTTAATACAGCTTGTGCTCAGAAAAGAAACTGGTCCATTTTCTGTTAGTTCTTCATTACTGTGAGAACTAATTTCAAAGGCAAACAGCAGCCCCCTGTTGTCAAGGGGCTGTAAGCGATACATGGTAAGTGATACAGGGAACGTAAGTAGTGGTCTGTATCCAGAATCACATTACTGCAACAAAAAGAATGACACCAAAGATAAACCAAAGCCCTATGACTCCATCTATTAGCACGGCCCTGTAGCCTGCAACTGCCATAAAAACATTACGCAGAATGCCCAGGGTATGTATTTTGCTCATTACATGTTCCTAGGGAAAGAAGCATCGCTGACTGCACGAGCTAACCCTCCCCCCCCCCTAAGAAACCCTTGCTCAGCCCACCTGATAGTTACTATGTACCCAGTTTTCAGCAGCTGACTCCTACAGCACTCACTCTGTGTGAGTATGTGATTACTACATCTTTCCTCACACAGCGGCCACGTGGCTCTAGGGAGCACCCTGCTGACAGATCAGCCAAGCCCACTCTCCATGCAGCAAGCAGCAAAACCCTGCTAAAAGCCAAGCAGAGACAAAAGACGATTCCAGAAGATGGCAGTCCTGGTCACATGCAAAATGGGGCGAAAGGAGGAAGTCATAAAGAACTTGCAATTTCATCCAAGCGTGCATTTCAGTTGTGTAATTTCACAGATATCTGGCACTTAAAACTACTGTCTTTCCCTCTTCTCCCCACCATGATTTTCCACTGAAGCTTTCTTATTTTCACTCTGCAGAATCTGAACCCGATTCTATTTCAAGTTGTGAGTGTAGGGTTTTAATCACCCTCTGCTTTGGGGCATTAAAAGATTCTGAATCATCCCACCTTCTGGAAGATTAGTAAATAAAGCAATTGCTAACAAAAATGCCGCTGAATTCCCATTAACCATGTTAATTATTCAATTTAAAAATATGCTGGAGTCATCAGCAGGACATTTCCATCTGATGGTAGAACAGAGGGAAAAGTCTTTCAAAATTGCTCAAAAGCAATTATTTTAAAATTTGTTTTTCAGAGCTAATCTTTCTCCTGTACCCACATCCTGCCACAATAAAACCTCTGCAGGGAACTCCATAGAGATAACAGTGCGGGAAGAAATGGCTCAGTAGTTATGGAGGCTCGCCTTGGACACCACAGCTAAGATGAAGCCTTCATACGTATCCATGTTTCCCTTTCCACTGTTTTGAGCAGAATACATTTTATTTCTGCCTAACCTTCAGACGCAGTTAAGTCACCAGATGTTATTAAACATGCAGTTATGATTAGGAATAAACCTTTTAGTTTAACCAAGCCGAGGTTCTGACTACAGTCTCAGATGAGTTCACTGAGCTGGTGAGGAGATCCAGTGGCAGGCAGAACACTAGAGCATGAAAGAGCCCTTTCCTAACAGATGTTACAAACACAGGCAATACTTTCACCACAACGCACCTCCTGTGTCTTACAGACATGGTTTAGTGGGCATGGTGATGGTGGGTTGATGGCTGGACTAGATGATCTTAGCGGTTTTTTCAACATTAGTGCTCCTATGATTTCTTGCGAGTCTTTCTTTAAGCTGGCCTTAAACTCATATATGCCCTCATACTTAATCACCGTGGCAAATTAACCTACTCCAAAACACCTCCAAATCCTACTACCGAAAGCCTGAATGCACTTCAAAGGAACCTTTCACTTCTGAGATCCGTTTGTGGCACCTGTGGAACATAATGTGGAGTGTTAGGCAACAAACAGTGGTTTGCCAAAGTAATTTTGAAGTGAGTTACCTCAGCAAGTACCTCTACATGGAGATCTCACATGACCCGTCTGAGGCCGTCATTCTTCAAATATTTAGTCATAGTAAATAAAGGTGTTCTGGAACCTTTCTGCTCTAGATCCGAGCAGAAAATACATCAGATATAACCCATGCAGGCAGTGACTTACAAAGCTTCACTGCCCGTTGCAGCTTTTGTAGGATTTTCAGGAAGACATTCAAATGCAAGCCACCCTGCAACAACATTGATACACACCCTGCTTTAAGGAAGGAAGAGCAGATAACAGGTGGCATATGCAGGAAGCCTGTGAGTGCAGAAGTGCAGTGTGATTCCAGTTGCACGCTGCCCAGCTCACCAAGAAGAGAAACATGACTGTTTAAGTACAAAATGGACTCTGAGGGACAGCAGATTAATGGAAGTCAGCTGTGCACGATGCAAACAAAACGGGTCAGGGATTACCACTAACGCAGCCTGTACTACATATTTATATACATATTTTTATACATATAGTGCTTCAAAATATAAAGCAAGGGTGAATATACAAGCTTCAGACTTGCTATTTTCAGGTGCACTAGCATCTGCTGTGCAGACGCTAAAAGTTGTAAAGGTTAGACAAACAACTTTATGCTACTTATGACTTAATATGAAAGAACTGTGTCTGCTGCCTGTCTCCGAGGACTCTTTATTTGGGGCTAAGTGAAAAGGTTTATGCTTCCTATTTCTTGCCAAATGTGCAAGATTTTACTTCAGTAATACTGCTTCAACCCTCGCAACATCACTTGTTTAGAACAACACACCCTACCTTTCATTGAGTTGCTTTGCATGGACACAACGCTGGTGTCCCATGAAGAAATTCCTCCATATAAAAAGGATAAATAGAAAGGAGACATAAAGCCATTCACCCACCCACCAGCACCTCACCAGCTCATGTCAGCTGATGAGCAGTACTGCCCTCCTCTCCGCTATCCAAAACAAATAGATACAAAGGACATGAAAGTAAAGTGAAATGCAATCATTTTCTTAAAAGCTTAAAGAATTTACATACTATTTTCCTCCAGATTTTCTTTTCTCAATCACTGAGGGGCTTTAACTAAAACTAAGTGCCATTTTCAGTCCATCACTACCATACATGTAGATGCCTGACATACCCCAGTGACCTGTTTTTACGGGAGCCGCACAGCAGTCCATGCACTGTCACAGTAACAACTCCTACACTGGGAAACTTGAGGTAATTAGGGCACTATTTAATGAGTGCCATGGCATGTAGCCTGTAGTCCTAAAGCTGCTTTAGGAGTGGCTAGGATGTGGCTGTTTACTTGTTACCTTGACATCTACAGAAAGAACACGAAGCAAACTGTCAGCCATGTCACACGTGCAAATCCCAGTGCTGTGGGAGCAACATGACCCACTTACTGGCACAAATTATACCACGGAAATTACCACAGTACATGCATCGAGTTTAGGGTTTCCTCCTAAACCTCACCTATGTTTCCTCTTTTACCCTGCTTGAACTCCAATTATTAAATCAAGTGTCCCGTATGAAAGAAGAAACACAGAGAACAAAACAGGGGACAAAAAAAACGTGATGAGCCATTCACAAGAATAGGGAAGATCTTGCAAGGAAAATGTCCCAGCTAAGAAAATACCAGACCTGCCAAGTTTCACAACCCCCAGACCATATTCCAGATTCTACAGCTGAATTGCCAAAGCAGCAAGGAAGAACTGGAGAGCTGCAAGTGCACCATCAGCAGCACACAAGGACAGCAATGAGAAAAGCAGGGCAGATGCTTTATGAATACCAGAGATGGATGTGTCAGGATTCTCAGGAGCTGGTAGGGAAAGTTTAAAAACTAAATTAAATGCCACACCAGTCTGGACTGCCTGCTCTTATTTGGTTGGTTTTTTTTTTCCTGGTCTGGAAGCATGCTGAGGGTGGAGGTCAGAGAGCTAATTCTATAACCATTTTACAGTATTATTTTTCCCAATGAGAATGTCAGATAGCCAACTCCCAAAGAGATTTGAAGGGCTAAGGGATAGGGACAAGATGATGCTGTTCTTGCAGTTAAGGGAAAAACACAACACCGGTAGATCTGATGTGCAGAAAAGTGATGCGCTTAAAATGGCTCCTGTGAATATGCACTTACATATTGGGCAACCAAAATTCTGACTGATTCTTAAAAGAAATCCACTAGTAAAATCTCCATGAGTTTTACAACTAACTTTTCTAGGATCAGAATGTCACCCAAAGACAAAAACAACCCAAGAAGAAACAAGGATCCTTCACTTAATATGAGAGATGATATCCACATAGAAAATTTAAATTCTCCAGACAGTAGGTCTGGACTCATTCCTCCTTTAGTAATGGCTATCTCAGCTACAGCTGTTTATTGTATTTTTCAAATTACATTCCAATTTTAAGAGGCATTCATTACTCTTTAATTAGAGGTGGATTTGACTGTAAATGTCAGCTACGGTTCAAAAATGTTTAGAGCTTGAAGGAGGATGGATAAGCAGTTCCTTCCACACAAAGAGACAGGCTTTGACATGTTGAAGATGACAGCTTTGCAACTCAGAGTTTAATTTATAAAATTGGATAAAGAGGAAGAAAAGATGGGCTATTACTCCTTCCTATATTAATAACTTTGCAAACTTTCTTCTCAAGCGCTTATTAACTGCTTCAGCCTATGGCGGATTTCATTCTTAAGCACGGTGAAGTGCATGAAATATTAACATTTCTGATGATTTATTTTCAGCATGTACCTCCTTCTCCCCCCCCCCCTTATTTTTTTTTTCTTTCAAACAGGAACAGACCACACAAGTCTCTAAAGAAAACAACTCAGAAGGCCAACAGGTGAGTTCTCTTCATCTCCAGAAAGAAAGCTGGGCAACTCCTATGTAGGGTACTCTACAGTTATTTAGTCCTCTGAAGGATACTCTGCAGTGATTTACAAGTACTGACCATAAAAAAAGTCACACAAAACTTCATCAGATTTGTATCGCTTTACAAGGGCTTGAAGCATTGCTTCATCCTCTCGTAATACAATTTTTATTTGAAAATAGAATTGGAGAACTTGTTTATTCACTAGACAGCAACAGCACCAGAGAGCTCTGTCAAATCTCTCTGAGACAACATGCTATCACCTTAGATGCATGTAACTTATGTCCTACATTTGGTAACAGTACAGTTTATTTTCTAGAACCCTATATTAAGTAACTGAACCAAGAGAAGAATGCACATGCACACGCTCTGAGCACACAGAAGAAAAACCAGCCCAAATAGTTCCTAACACCTGTCTTAACTAACAAGTATTTTTAATGTAATTAAATGTTTTAAAGAGATATTAAAAAAAAAAAAACAAAACCAGAAGATTTCTAGATGCTGATCTTGCCTTTTCACCTAATCACCTTATATCTGTTTTATAAATGCCTTTTTTCTGTTTGATTTTTTGTTGTTTAAATGTTACTTTAACACACTATATTGCACCCATTTTAATATGAGTTAGATACAAAAATCAAAATGAATGAAGTACAGCTGAAAAGAGAAAGGGTAGGTAATTCTTTGATTTTGTGTGTGTGGATACAGAGACAATACAAAAAGCTGTAGGGGTATTTTGAATGTAGTTACTCTAACCTATTAGTTCTCAGAGAGCAGAGCTCCTGCTTCATCATTAATGACATGATGAAAGTAATTTGATAGGAAAGGAATAAAACTGCTTTTAAGAGCTCTTAACCCACGATTTACTTCTGCTTTGAAGAGATGAGAAAATATGTTTTCAGAATCTACCAACAATTGTAAAGGGTCACTCCTGACTGTGTTTAAAATAGTGATGTTTTTCCTCATTAGCTCTTGGCATTAACTTACATTTCTCACGGAGTTCTCACTTTCCTGGTGCATGCAGCAGTTCTTTTCCAAACATATTTAGGTTTGTAGGGAAAAGAAAAGATACGCAATAATTCAGTAGATAGTGTTGGCAGTTCTTAACGCTGGTAACTAGTTCAAAGAGCTGGCTTCTGCAAGAAAAATGTGGAAGAGATCAATAATTCATCACCCTATGAATTTTCAAAGCAAAGCTGAAAAGAAGGATAGCAAAAGGAAGGAATGGGGTTTATTATGAAAAACAGCAAGTAATTGTAATACAGGTTTATTATAAGAATGAGTCATACAGGAAAGGAAGAAACAAAATGCCAAGGCAAGGATAAAGATACAGCTAAAAAAAACCAACAATATGTTGAGTTAGACAACATACCCAGAGCACTAAGCCTTTTAACTGCTCTAGCACAACCAGCCAAACCTGCTGTCTTTCAGCTTCTCTAAATATGATTGCATCCTTTGAAGAGCAAATAAGTTACTAGACACCATTATGTGTGCCATCCTTCAGCCTATCACATATGCACACAGTCATCAACCTGCCCTGCTTTCGAAACATTTGTCTTCATCATGTGAACCATAAAGAAAGCCATCCCATGCTTTTTTAACAGGGCTAATATACCCTTCCAAGATACCATGTCGTTGTTGATCATCTCCATGCTGTTGCCATGCCCTCAATCACACCAGCACGCAGACAGAGCTACCTCACCCTGCATTCTGAGAGAAACAAAAGCATCGCATCCCAAGCTATTTCTAACCTGCACCAGAAAGAAATCAAACAATAAAAGAACAACTTCTCTGTTTACTGGGGGATCATGAGATAAAGGAGGCCCTTTTGAAATTAATCTGTCTGTAATAATCAAGTCAGGAATAGGTCTTTTTCTCACATACAAATAGATTCTGTTCTAATGACTAGGATGTTGCTTTTGAAGCATTCAGTGCTTCTGCGTGGGAGTTTCAGAAGCTGTTGTAGAGCAGAAGTACACAGAAGAATCAGCAGCAGCTTCATGGGATTTTGTGACACGGACGGGTGGACCAAACTGGTTCTGTTCCAATAGACCAGTGACTCCTACACAGGGTACGTTAACACTTTGCAGTGTGAGCACATATCGTAACAAGCACATTTGGATGGAAGTATGCTTAACCCACAGCAAGTCCAGAGATTTGTATATATATGGAGCTTTGTGAGAGAGACCCCTGGTAGGTTTAGCACCCAAGCAATAGCCCAAAGGCTTCCTTCTATTGTTCTGCAACAGTGATCCCTAAATTGCTGCAGAACTGCTGGCAATGCGTTTGGAACAGGAAAAACTACAGTTGTCGCATTGAGCAGTTCGGTTTTCAAGTTTGTTAGTACTGACAATATTCCCAACACTGTCACGTTCGCCTGGATTGGGATGCATTCACCCTTCCATGCCCTTAATTTTGAACAAAATACTGAAGTTAAAGGCAAGCTGTGGGATTCACCCACTCCATGTCTGGCTTACACCAAGATTTCATGCAGTGGAACAGATGTACACTTTTGAAACACAACAGCTACTGTTCTGCCTCTCCAAGGAACGGAACCAGAACAAACTAGTGCAAGTGTGGTAATACAGTGGCAGATCACTTCTGGTCAGGGAGCAAACAAATAGTAAAACCCATGAGGCAACTGAATTTGTGTTAAACACAGGATCATTACATTTTGGGTAAGGATACACGATTAAAACTGCTTCATGGCCTGCCTGCAGTTGAACACTGGGGGCTGTAACTGCCTCACTATGTAACCACAACAACTCTCCAGAAGTAATTGATAACATGTACCATAATCAGGGAGAAATTTTCCCCCTAGGAATTGTCCCCAGACAGTCTCTGGAAAATTACTGCTTGGAACAAGAGCAGCAAATATGTAAATATGACTTCTGTTGGACATTTCTTTTTCCACTTCATTGCCCTCAGTATGCTAACGAAAAGCAATGACTTATCCTGGAGTACACACTCACACATTCATTATTTTAAAACCATCCAAATAATATAAAGAAAAAAGAAAAATGCACAAATGTAACACAAAATGAACTACAACAGAAGATTTGTTTCAAGTACAATCAATATGTAATTAGAGCAGCAGAGAAGAGGCAATATTTCTCACACTGTTGACCAGAAGGATATTTTTCCTATACTTACGTCGAGACATTTCCTTTAACTAAGATTCCAATGCCACGTTAATTTAGAAAGAAAAAAAATACAAAACAAGTTCTCTTCTAGCATGTGGTGGCTGAGCTGCAGTGTTGCTATGAGGTTCAGAAGCAGTAACTTCACTGCTAACTGCAAGGTTAGTTACTGAAGCAAATTAGAAAGCACTTCCTTCCCCTTGTGTACCTATTAATCTGCTAAAAAACAGTGCATGTTTAGTACCTGAAATCACCTGTTTTACTAGAGAACACAGCTCTGTTTATACGAAGCTGGATTTCTAATGAAGAGAACCTTGGCACTGCCAGCTTGCATTAAGTGCAAATTTCACTGTCTGCTTGTGTGATCTAATCACCATGGCACCCAAATGCTTTATAGATAACTCTAAAAACATAAGCCTTAATTCAAAGAGCATGTGATCTGCCAAGGTAAATTTACACAGGGATGAACTCAAAGAGAGCTGTAATTCCAAGTGCAGCATGCAGGTCTAAACCCGGACTGGTTAAGACCACTGCTATTGAGGGAATCTGCACTGAAGTCAGAAAGGTTTGTTAGTTCTTCAAAATAACCTTTGATAATCATGAACTCTGATGGTAGCTGCATTAAGAGATGTACCTTAAGGCGGGCACAACAGTCCAAGCAGGTTTGGAAGATGGACTGAGGCAAGGAGTGCTTTGGGGATCAGGTTGTCCAGCCTACAAACCAAATGTGGAGAGAGGCGGTGACTGCTATGCTAGCACCTGGGGGTACCATAGGTAAGATCTGCTAATCAACCCTGCCTAAAATAAGGAGATTAAACAACACAAGAATTTGGTTTTTCTTACAGTTTTCCTATGATTCCGAGGGATTATGATATATTTGGTCCACAAAATCAGTTTTCATTTTGTAATACAAGAAAACAAACTTAGAAGAAAGACTGATTGATTCTTAATGCAAACCCTGGTTTCCTGGAGCTGAGCTTTCAAGTAAAACATCAAATAGTACAGTCACATAGCAACCTCCTTGCCCTGAGTACAGGTGGACAGATCTGCCAGTTCCACCTTTCCTGTTTCTCCAGGCTGCACAAACACAGCACTTGACTAAGAATTTATGTCAGCAGGGTGAGCTTCTCACTCATAGAGTTTGTACTTCAGAAAATGAGGGTTCTGACCAAAACAGCCTGAGATGGAAACCTGTGGTGTTCTATGCTTGCGTATTCAAACACATCATAGAATCATGGAACTGTTTGAGTTGGAAGAGGCCTTTAAAGGCCACCTGCCCCAACTCTCTGCAGTGAACAGGGGACACCCACAGCTCCACCAGGTGCTCAGAGCCCAGTCCAGCCTGGCTCTGAATGAATGCCTCAAAGGACGGGGCATCCACCACCTCTCTATCCTTATGGTAAAAATCTTCTTCCTTACATCCAGTCTAAATCTCCCCTCTTCTACTTTGAAACCATTTTCTCCCATCCTGTCACAAGAGACCCAGCTAAAGAGACTGACCCCTTACTTCTTACAGCCCCCCTTTACCTACTGAAAGGTTGCTCTCAGGTCCCCCTGGAGCCTTCTCTTCTCCAGGCTGAACAGCCCCATTTATGACAATTAATAGCATACAATATCTTCAAAATATACTTTCACACCCTCAACTTATTACTCAACTAAGAAGAAAACACCTTAGTGAAAGTAACACAATGCTTAGACTGACCATGCTTACTTGCATTTAATCACTACCATCCTCAAGGCACTCCAGCATGATTTCTGGTGATCGCAATTAACAATACTCTTAGTCTCACTGATCCTATATCAGAAATAATTACTAAAGTCCACACTGTGTTTTTAAAAGGCTTTGCAACCAGTATAAACATACACCAGAAAACAACTGTGGTTGAATGTAGGTGAAAGCATGCAACACCAATTACAGGTAAGAATGTTCTGACCCACCTCACTTTGTTCTCCTCATTATTTGTCGGATGACAACCACTATGCTAAATACCGGGACGTTCCCCCTTTGATACCTGGGTTTCCCTTCCATATTTCTGCCATTCTTTGCAATAAGGCAACTCTAAAGCCCTTTAAATGGAACCGAAAGCGACGCGGCGCTCAGCTGCCACCTAGCGACCCAGTGCGGGATCTTTTCGGGCAATAAATGGACACAGCTATATGTAACCATATTGGTGTGTGGCTGTTTGTCCCAGCGCGCTGACCTTTTGCCTTCACATTCACCAACACTTGCTCTACATAAACGGGGATTATTCGTGCTTAGCTTGGAAAGCTGAAAAGCTGCTTACAAAAAATAAAGCAGGCAATATTGTGTTAAATAAATGATAGCCAATTCAAGCAAAGAAATTCATGTTGGGAAACTGGATCCATCATTTAAACAACTTATTACACCATCTAAATGCTTCACTGCAACCATGCAGTTTGCTACAGCTGTTTTGTGCTACTCAAACCAATCATTCACTAATCCATCCATCTTGGTTTTCTGCTTACTAATAAGTTCCTAAATTGCTTTCTCTCCCTTAAACTAATTTTAACACCTGACAAATTACCACCACGTGTCATTGATTCCCTTCTTTTTAGTTCCATAGCGGACTATGAACGTGAAGTCTGACTCCCTGGCTAACAGGAGACATGCAGTTCCATAAGGTGATGCAAGCCTTGTTTCCACTCCTGTAATCCAGGCCCTATAATGACGTGACCCCTCCCTCCCTGTGCACTTCCCTTATGGTGAACCTCTAACTGGAGGATAAACACCAGCACCTCTGATTGGCAGCAGGAACAAAACACACACACACACTATATGCCCACCGCAGTTTTCTTGGCCTACAGTAATCAAAGGGAAAAGCTCACAACAGAAGACATGACGTGGAGAAAAAGAACTAGAATGAAGCAAGACACCTCCTCTCAAACAGATTCAATGCCACAGCTCCTACCAATCACATACTGACACAAATGCCCTCATACACTGACATTCCTGATAGCTGAAAAGCCCTTATAGGTCCATTTTCAGCTGAGCACTGCTACATTCTCATCACTGCCCATATCCCCATGGTTGCTTCCTTCTCTCTTCAGTATAAACTCCAGCAGCACCAGAGCAGAGTGTAAGAAAAGCCTAGCAAAGCTTCTCAGTTTGGGTTCTACTTCCTCATCTTTGCAGTTGGTGCGACCAATCTGAGGGACACACCTCGCTCTAGAACAGTGGATGTCAACAGGGAGCAAAACCAGTCTGACAGAAACACGACATTTATTCTTAATTATAGCCTACAGAAATAGATGTTTAGACTATCGTTTTTAGTTCAGAGCATCCCCATGGTGTTGTCAATGATGAAAGCCAAGGGACAGATTACAGGCTCAACAGAAGCACTCGTCTCCTGCAGAATTCTCAGTTGAGGCAACAACAGGGCCTGGCACCACCAACAACACCAGTAAGTCTGGGTCTCTCAGTGCCCAGGTGAACATGTCTTCACCCTACCCATGCTGAAATCCATCTTGTAGAATGGGTGATGGGACCTACAGCTGCCGGTGATATGATGATGGAGTAGCAAGGTCAATCCCCTCTGCACTCAGGTAGCTCGAGATGGAGCACCAATATACAACTTAATGGGGCAGTTCAAATCTAAGAGCTGTTAACATTCTGTGTTTGAGCAGACAGTCAAACCCACAATTAATCACACTGAGGAACCTTTCTGAACAATACTTTCAGTAGGTACAGAGTTCTGCTAAAAGGGTTACACAAAACCTGGGATTTCATAACAAGTAATACGTGATAATTTGCTGAGGCAGCCAGCATCACATAGAAGACACACGTATTTGATAACCAGTGACTGAACTCTGTGAAAGCAGCCACCTTTCAAATTTGATCCGCTTTATGACTGGCCTTGTAAAGTTCAACATCCGTTTGTTTTAAGATCTGATTTTCTTCTAGATGTTTTTCAATTTTCATTTATTTTTTCCCTGACTAAATTGCTATATGAATAGCAAGTCTTCCATTCTTGGTCAGTTTCAGATTGTTTTCAATTTCCAATGCATAATTTCAGCAAGTCTCTCACTGAGCAGTGAAATCCACAACATTTCACTCACAGCCTGTCATTCAGCTTCAAATCAATTACTGAATCAAGCATGAATCAGAAAGCATCATACATATTAGCAATGCAATGCTGCTTTCATACCACGAAACATATGAAAATCAAAGTGTAGCATTTTGGAGCAGGCAGCCCTGTAATCATATACTCAACACATCAGTTACCTTGGTTGGACTAGAAGCTCTAAGCTACCTAGTCCACGCAAAGTGACGCAGCTGCAGAACAAATAGAAGGAACAGTCACTTTCTACAACAACATTTGAGTAATGCAGAAGGAATTAGCACTGAAGCAGTTGTGGTAAGCTTAACTGATGCATCCCCATTACTTGCTCCCACACCATCAGCAGGAAAGCTCCGAATCAGCCTGTCAAATGGCTCTACTACCATGACACGCTGCTCCACTCAAGACAGTAGACTTTCACACAAGGCCCTAATTGAAGTCACAGCAAGAAAGAACTTCAGCTAATACTCTTCTATGTAAACACCTGATCTATAATCATGGAACACTTTGAAGCTACTCTGAAACATAACTTGCTGTCTACATGTAGGCTTTTGTAAATGGCATTGCCTCCTCACAGATTCATATGAGAACACAAACATCTTGGTTAACACTCAGGTGTGAAAAGCTTCACATTTAACTGCAAGCCACGGCAAGCTTGAAAATGAAGAGCAAAACCAGCTGAGGAGACAGCATATTTATTTATCTGGGAGGATGTGGGGAAGCACAGGAATGAAGCTCTCAATAACATCGTTTGTTTCCCTTTCTACTAATTCGTTCTAGGAGGTGAGCAAGATGTCACTGGTGATCTCATCGTTCAAAAAGCACATCAATCATTTGACTGAACAAAGCAGTCCCTCAAATAAAAACCCCAACCAAACAAAAAGCAGATAAAGTAGAAATATATGTAGCTTTAAAAATATATACACAAAGACATAGATCAAAATTTCACCAAGGCCACTGAGTCAGTTGACATCCTGCATGCCTATAAATAATGCTAATGAGCAGTTTCACCAGCATTGCTTTAAGTAATTCCTTACAAGGAACTGGTTCCAAGGCCAGAAGTGGAACAATATAACACAGCTGAATCAGAAACACGGGATTTTTTTGGATGAAATCATATTCATATCTCAAACAGTTTCAAAATGGAAACTGTTGTGGAACGGAAGAGCCAATGCAAAGCAAGTTTGCCTGGTATCACAGACATCATTCTTTAAGAAACCTGAGAACGCTGCTCATGTATCAAACCAGATCAATAAGCGTACTTGCATTTCACCTCTGGCAAACAAAATAATAACTACGCAAAACAGAACAAAAAACAGAGTGGTGAAATAAATGCTTACCATTCCCTCTGCATACTTTTACTTTAGGTCATGCTTAAGGAAAGGCAATCTCTGTTTTTCTTACTGCCTTTTTCCACACGACTGCAGTTTAACAAGGAGACTTTTGGAAGACGAAGCAAAGGAACGCAAAGTTACTCCAAATACTTCTACATAAATATGACTGTATGACACAAGTTTAAGAACACTTACGCTGCTGTTGTGAAGGCAGCCAAGTCAGCTTTCACCTCGGTTATCTGCCAAGTTTCCTTCAATGGGTTTGCCTCCTACAGCAGCAATCTGTGCCTCAGCAACTGCCGTTCCACAGCCCTTCTCTGACGGACAGACTGCTAGTTACTTTGTAAATAGGAACTAAGTCGCTTTAGGGGGAGCTGCCTCTTGGATCCTTGAGGTGTTTTCAAATGAAGACGTCTCATCCTGTCCCTTAAACTCACCTCCTCGGTTAACGAGAGCTCTGGTGAGATAGAAGCGCTTGGCCTGGCGCTAGCAGACATTGCTGGCGCTATCTCAACGAGGGCAGTGTCAGCTGGCCGCAGAGGTAACAGTTCAAACGGCAACGCTTCGCTAATGGGGAACACAGGACGAAACCCGGGGCTACAGGCCTCCCAGCTGCTGCCCACTGTCCATCGGGGTTCGGACAACCCGCACTCTGCCAGCAGACGTGGAGCGAGCGACAAGAGATAACGCCCACACTACGCTCACTACAGGCGCCATCAGCGCGACTACCATCCTTCGGGGAGCAGCTCCGGGACATCCCCTGGCGCCCTACAGAGCCGAGGAACAACCGCGGGGCCCAGACGGCAAACACGGGCAGCCGCCACCGCGGAGCTCCATCAAATACTGCCGCCACGCACCACTACGGCGCGCTGCCGTGCGCTGTGACGCACTTCCGCTACGCGCGCTCTTTCGCCCCACCCCCCGTTCCCGGCATGCCCCTTGCGGCTCCTCCCCCCGCAGAAAGCCGGGCCGGAGGTGCCGAGCTGCCATTTTGTCGGTAGCGCTGCAGCGGCGGCGGGCTGTGGCGGTTAGCGCGGCCGAGACGCTGCCCGCAGCGGCAGCGGCGGCTCGGGGCGCTTTTTAAAGGGGTATTGTTTTGTTAGGGGGTGGCGGCGCCCCAGCTTTGATTTAATCCGCCATGTCCGGCGAGGGAGGTACCGGCGAGCAGGTGAGCAGCAGCAGAGGCAGCCCGCAGGTCGCTCCATCACGAGTTGCGGGGCCGGGCTGGGCCGCGCGCGGGGTGCGGGGCGTCCCTGGGCTTGGGCGGCGGGAACGCGGCCCGTCCCTCAACCGCTCGGCACGGCCGGAGGGCGGCTCCCTGATCTCCCCCCCTTTCCGAGGCCGCCCTGGAGCGCGGCCGTCCGCCTGCTGAGCCCGTGGGGGGAAGGGCTGCGGGGTGGCTGCCCGGGCCTTCCCGCCCAGCCTCGGGGTGAGCGGCAGGCGCTGCGCTGAGGCTCTTTCTCTCCCCATCTCGTTTAACGTGTAAGGCTGTGGGCTTCTTCGGTAGCGATACAGTTTTTCTCCAGAAACATTTAAACGTCTTCGAATTCGAATCTATAGAAGTGTGTTTACGTAATAAAGGAACCTTTTATTTGTGGGGAGGTGTGGTGTTCTCTCTCTGAGGGGGAAGTAATTCCTCACTTAGCTTTGCTTTGGGTTTCTTAATGCACTGAAACACACACGTTCTTGCTTTCTAGGTAGACGCAGTCAGCATTCTATGTCCGATATTAAAGTACGTTGTTACTGTGAGATATTTCCTGCTTACAGATAGATCTTTTAGCTGCTGGGGTTATGTTCAAAATGCCCATTAGTTGGGGCAGTGGAGGTTCCCAGCTGAGGGAGAGGTGGTCAACATGCTGTGAAGTGCCCACGTAGCCTGCAAAAATGCTTAAAATTTAACTGCCGATTTAATATTCCCTTCTTTAGAAGGTCTTCCTTTAGAATAATGTCTCTTCAATAGGTTTGTGTGTGGGCCTGCATCGCAGAGGGGTGCTGTGTAAATTCCTTGTAAGATCCAGCACTTCTGGAGGGAAACATTCAGAATGTAAAATAGTCATTTTCTTTCTCGTTAGAAAGCTATGCTTTAAGTTGCTGTCCTGTATGCTCAGGACTGCTCAGATCAATAAATAGGTTCAGGTGACAGGTCCTTCAAATAGGTTTACTTCGGCACAGGAAGAATATGTTACAATAAAATGTTGATGATGCCGATGTGTAATAAATTTCACATTTAAGCTACCCACTGCAGTGAGTGGTCTTGTTTGTTTGTTCAGTTTACACTGACAGATAATGGTGTCATTAAAAACTCGATTAAAGCAGCGTGCTCATTTCTGGAACATGTAATATGTTACTATTTTTGATTACTATTTTCACCTTGGGTTCAGTTTGAACCCATCAAAGCTTAATTTATTTACTTAGCCGAATCTTTGTTTATATACCATGCTCGTAATGAAGGCCTCTGTATTCTGTTCTCTGGAGGAACTCAGGCCGTGTTACAGTCAGCTCCTTCCATCAGTTTATTTCAGTTTCAGGAAGTTGTCCTCTGCAGTGTTATTGTTCTCACCCTAGCAGATCTGAGTTCTTGACTCCCAATAAGGTTATAATTTTGTATTGATGTTTTGAGCAATAGTACCATGGAGGCTCCCCCTTCCAGGTTAACAACCATCCAGTTGTGTTTTAGGGCAGGTGTTTTTGAAGTAAATGTTTATCTAACTGTGGTCTTTACACAATTATCCATTGGCAGTGCTTCTGCTGGAAAAAGAACAACAGGGGGCTGAGAGTGGGGCTGTGCCTTGCCCTCTTAACCCACATTGCAGCTGGTAGATATCACAGTCTTGTGCTGTCTGGAGGTCTCTGTGACCTTGCATACACAACATTCTTATGGCTTGAAATGTAACCTTTACGTGAGAAGCTGAAATTAGGCAGAGGTTGGTGTGCATCTGGCATTCTTTAGGGCTTTCTCTGTTGCCTCTCTGACCAGGTTCTGGGTTTTTTGAGTGCCGTTATTATTGGCAGTCATATATCAGTTTAAGTATAAGGGGTGACTATACAGTTAACCTTAGAATCATATAATTGCTCAGGTTAGGAAAGACCTTACAGATCACGGAGTCCAACCACAACCTAACCGTACTACCCTAGCTAACAACCCACCGCTAAATCACATCCCTGAGCAACCTTCATCTGTGTTGTGCACTAGTTGTGCATGTTACTATATGATGAAGTTAAATAACTGTTAATGCTCTCGCCGACACAGGCACGTCTGCGTCTTGCTTTCCAGGCCTTAGGTTTGGAGAGCATTTCCAAAAGGAGCCAAGTGAGACAGATTGCCGTGCTGTCTCTTGCGAGCACAAAATTATGGCTGTGCAGGAAGGAAGAATAAAGAGCAGAGTGTTGGGTGTAGATATTGTAAGGTTAAAGGCCCTTCTGCAGTTTCAGAGGTGTGGTGCAGCTGAAACATGTTTTCACTGCCTTCAGGCTGAACTAAGGCACTGTTAAGCAACATGTAGGCTGTGTAATGGAGGTTGTCTGCTTGCATTGCTAGCCTAGAATAGAAGGGAAGGAGGGTGTGGGATAGGGAATATGGTGCAGCCACCACCATTGTGTGAACTACCTTTGGAGTCAGAATAGTTTCCATTTTAGCACTGTTTGTTGTGTTAGGCCCCAACTAATTTCTGCAGAAACAGATGGAGTTAGTTGTCAGGCCTTAAAATCTGTTAGGTCTCTGCTAGACTCCTGGTGAGGTCTACATGATGCTTATCTAGACACAATTGCTAGGATTGGTTTCCAGAGCATCAAACTTCTATATCCTAGAAATTCACATTTTGTAGATAGAGAGGCTGTTACTGTTTGCCATAAAATTCCCTCCTTTTATTTGACAAGCTGTTTTCAGTCTCTTCTTCTGTCGGGGTTGCAAAGAGTGTGCTAGCTGTGAGAAACTGAGTTTCTCTATGTTTTTCTGGGCCAGAAAGAAGCAGTAAAGGCTTCCTGTAACTGCAAGATATGCCTCAGTCTGTGATGCAGGTCATTTTTTATAAGTCTGCTCCAACTATGGAAAGAAATGGCAGCATTGTCTCTGTGTCTGTAGGAAAGCCCTCTAAAGCAGTCTGCTCAGCTTTCTTCCTGCTGTTCTCTGTCCTTTTCTACTCCTGTCTCTCATTCATACCTCGTGTCTGTTTGGTACAGCGCGCTATACAAGGTTTTGAAATCAAAGTGCAGTAATAAGTGCTAAGACAGCTAACTATTTTAACAAGGTGTATCATTGGTGAGCGTGATATTTTGATGATATTGCTTTGGAAAGCAGAAGGTTATTATTTCACGATGGATTGAACAGCTCAGGAGGGGTCATTTGGAAAGAAAAAAAAAAGTCAAACCCCTCTATGAGCATGTTATTTTATATAATACATAACTGGGATTGCTGTTACCGGTTGCAGTCACTGTAGGGACTGCTTGTCAATAGAACGAAAACAAGGATGGATGGAGGGAGACTTTGGACTCAGTTACGCAGATGTCTTCAGATATACAAAGAAGAAATGAAAGTGAAAAATATGTCTAAATGCTGACATCTGGGAAATAGTTTCAGGAAGGAAAGAACAGTGATTCTAATTCTAAAGCTCTGATTTGTACAGAGATATAAAACAGCCCGGGTTATGTTTGTGGGGGGCTTACATGTAAATGTATTTGTTTAATAATTATTGGAGTAATTTACTGAGTTACGTTTGCTAATAGTGACCCACTGTTAAGGGGCAAAAATTCTTCTAAAATTGCATTCACAGTGGAATTTACATAGAATTAAAAAGAAGACAAACCTTTAAAAATAGATTTAAGTCTTGTGTATGAGTAATCCTCCTTTCTGGTGTCACTGCTGTTTGTTGAACTAAGGATAGGCAGGCTAGTTTCTGCACTTGCAGAAGGTGATCTGGCATGTAAGTGGCTGTCAGTGGTGTAACTCCAGGGTACTGAAGTACTGGATGTGGAAGTGAAGATAATTAAGAACTTGCTCTGTGCATGTATAACTGCAGCTAAACTTCGAGGAACCAGCCTGGGCTAGTCAAACTGTCAAGTAACCAAACTGAAAAAGCAGCAATGCTTGCTAAGTTGTGTGTTAATGCATTTGAAGTTGGATTCATTAGCTGTGTTACAGGCTGAGCTGTGCTAAACTACAGCAAGTAGTCAAAACCTCCAACAGTTCATATCCTTCCAGATATGAATCCACTTGACTGATATAGCTGTGTTGCAGCTGCTTTCTTTTTGTGCACAGCAGCCTTTATGTCATGTTTGTAGGAGATCTCATTGCACAATAAGTTGTAGTCTTACAACATCTTAAGGCATTTCACAGGTGAAACAGCTGTTGAAAGAAACCTTCCTTTTGCTGCAGAAATACCCCCTTGTGGAAGCTGGGTGCTTTAAACAATTGGATGCATTATGTTGTGTGAATGTTTGAAAGAGGTGTTTGTATATCGTGTCTCAGAGGCCTGGAGAAAGTCTTAACTGTTACCTTTAGTAGTAAGGTATAAACTGAATTTCTCATTGAAGGAGTTGAGAAAGAGCTTGGGGTAAATATGAGAAGTTCATTCTGTTTCTTGTGTTCTTATTCCCTCTGACATGAACATGACATTTATCAATTCAGAGGTGGCTTTTCTACAGTTAACTGATTTTGTTGGTCTTGATATCTTTGAAGCTAAGAATCCATGGCCATTTATTTGTGTATAAGTGATAAAAGCCATGAGTCAGACTAGGTGTTGTGAATGCAAATACTTACAAACTGTGAGTGCTAAAATAATTCAGTGACCTTCAGAGGATTGTGAGATAGGAGACCAATTACATGGGATGTCTGCTGCATGTATTTATCAAGAGGGGGGGGGGAAAGGTACTTTTCCAGTTTGTATGCAACAATTCTTGGCAATATTTTTTTCTAGATGTTAAAGAAGTGTTAAAAGCTAGTATCAAATAGGGTTTTATAGTAGTTCAAGCTGATCTAAGCTAGAACTCAAGTCCTGTAATTTTCTGCTTTCCTAACTGTGTGTGTGCTGATTTAACTCCCTGAACTGACTTGTTTTAGAGTGAGGCAACTTGGTGTGTTGTAACCAGAGGAAGGAACCAAAAATGCTTATGTAGGGGCAGGATCATGACAGCGAACAGCGCCCTGTGATTTAGGTGTTTATGCTGTTGGATGGTGACTGTTGTGCAAATAGTGCCCTGCCAAGTACATAATGAAAGTGACATACTCCTAAACTGATTAACAGCAACTCTAAGCACCATGTTAATGTTAAGGTTGAAGGTTTCAGCTCCCTTCACTGCTTGCCTACAGGCAGTATTAGTCCTCATAGATTTGATGTGTCTCTGAACACATGCATTTACTGGCATGCCCTGGCAATGTAGTCCAGCCTGGAAAGCCTAAGCATTGGTTTCTCCAGTGTCTTAGGAGTGATTGTGTGAATTACAGAACCACAGAATGGCCTGGATTGGAAGGGATGTCAAGGATCATGAAGATCCAGCCCCCTCTGCCACAGACAGGGCCACCAACCTCCCCATTTAATACTGGACCAGGCAGCCAGGGCCCCATCCAACCTGGCCTTGCAACACCTCCAGGGATGGGGCATGCACAGCCTCTCTGGGCAGCTGTTCCAGCACCTCACCACTCATAGTAAAGAACTTCCCGCTGACATCCAACCTGAATCTTCCCTCCTTCAACTTAAAACCATTTCCCCTTGTCCTGCTATTATCTACCCTTGTAAAGAGTTGACTCACCTCCTGTTTGTAGGCTCCCTTGAGGTACTGGAAGGCTACAATGAGGTCACTCTGCAGCCTTCTTTTATACAGGCTGAGCAAGCCCAGCTCCCTCAGCCTGTCTTCACTTGTATCAATTGAGATATAACCAGAGCACTGGTTTCCCTGCAGTGCACTTTGTTCCTCTGAAACATGGATGGATCTGATAAAGTATAGATATGTGTTTAATTTACCAGGAAGGCTTACTGCCCTTGAGAGGGTGGGTGTTTTCTTGAGATGTTAGATGTAAGCAATACAAAACACTCAAAACCCCAATTGTATCTCATCTGTCAATTCCACAGAGCTCCTGTATTTTTCTTTTTGTTTGGTTTAAAAAGCTGCCTGAATACTGTATGTGCTGATCTCAAGTGAATATTTACAGATTTAGGAAGTCAGTCTTAGTTTGTCAACCAAAAGTCTGAAGGTTTTCTTACATGAATTAGGTGTCCTGCTTTAAACAAACAAAACTAATGTAGGATTGCTTAGGATTATGCATCGTGTCTAGCTATTTTTGCACTGGCTTAACTTATTTTGGCCTTTCTGAGATTATTGCCTTAAATCTGCTCCTTGACTTGCAGGAAGCCCGAGTGTTTCACTGCAGTGTCAGCTGAGTGTGTGTCACATGGAAGGATTTGCTGTAGTACAGCTGAACTGCTATGAAGCAGTAGAAATGGCTACAGTGCATTTTTATTTATTTTTTTTACTCTTCTTAGTTTAGAAGTGACTACAGAACAGAACCCTGTGCTTCAAAAGACACTTCAGTTGTTAATGTAGGGTGTTCTTGCTTGCTAGCTTTGTTGCAGCCAACATTAGCAGCAACCTGAAAATGGGGCTTCAAGAGAAGCTGGATTGAGAATAATAACAGTCTTCATATATAAACTCCTACAAAAGAAGCTACCATTTGTTTTTATTACTTTTTCTTTGTAACGTTTCTGATTTTTCTGTTTTAGAATTAAAAATGCTCATTTAAGACAGTATTTTAAAGGAAATACCTTGACTCATATCAGTAGGACTGACAGAACGGTTGGTAGACAAGTATTCCTAAGTGCTGGGACTTTTTGAAGTGGTGAAGGTGAATCTTAATGGAGAACATAAGCAACTGTTGTCTAGTAGTACATCTGTAATTATTAACACAAATAAATTGGGATGGGAGAAGAAGAGGATCCGCTTTTGATAGTGATACGGAGTTCATATTCGTAGGTAACTTGGGCTCACAGCATTTGCTATCCTCAACTTATTCTTGTATTAAAATCACTTAGTGAGCTGTAATGATACTTAGCTGGCAGCTTACCTTCCTGCAGTGTCACTGTAATCTTCTGCTTAGTTTTTCATTGTGGAATTAATATTCTTCCAGTGAAAGTCATTAATACCTTGGATTTTTAATCTTGGCATGTCTGTTTGACAGAAGTAGTATTTGCAGTAGAGATACTTGTTAAAGTTACAAGAAGTTGCACCTCTGCAGTGTTGTGTGTCTAGTTGTCCTCTTTCCTTTTCTAAATGCACAGTGAAACCTTTGGTAGAGAAGAGTGTCAGTTGTCCCGTATAACACCTTTTTAATTGTCACAGCTATATATTGCTCTATATTCAGCATTTCTCTATTAAGAATTGATTTACATGAAACCAATCTTAAAACTGACTTTATGTGATTTGGGACTGCTAACATCTACTTGAAAATTACTCAGGTTCAGGAAGTAAATAGCTCTTTTGGAGTGCAAATCAGAACATTATTTCCCATTTTATGCAAAATTCATGCAACTTATGCGTGTAACAGCCGTGCATGTGAAGCTTACGTGAATGGGATCATCATGGATCATTTATTTCCATTTAACTATGAAATCTAGTAAAATTGTGTTATCTTACTGATGCAACCTGTTTTTACAACACAAATCCTGACATCTGGAACATTACATTGCGTGAACGCTGTCATTAGCTTGATCTTTTAGCTGGGATTGTATTTGAGAAACTCTCCCTGTGATCTCTTATGTCTTCTCTTTAATTTTTCTAGGCTGCCGAATATGTACCAGAAAAAGTGAAGAAAGCTGAAAAGAAACTAGAAGAGAATCCATATGACCTTGACGCTTGGAGCATTCTCATTCGAGAGGCACAGGTTTAGTGACATAGGATTACATTTCCTTATCTATGGTCCACTCACACTATTTGGTTCTGGAGTAAAATCAGCATATTCATTTACATAAGTAATAATATTGTAAATGCTGTTTTGATTTTCAATTTTTAGAATCAACCTATAGACAAAGCACGGAAGACCTATGAACGCCTTGTTGCCCAGTTCCCCAGTTCTGGCAGATTCTGGAAACTGTACATTGAAGCAGAGGTTAATATTTTAACATTCTTTCTTATATATAACATTTAGTGGGGATTTAAGTTTACACTCTCATATGCATAAATAAGATAGGCACATAAAATCTAGGGGATGGTGGGATTTTAAGTATACCTTGCATTTATTTTGTAAAATAGGTACAAAGGAGTAATTAAAATGAATTCTAAAGTATTTGGGTCTTTTCTGAGTTGATGATTGTTGCATTATGGAATTGCAACAACATTAAAACAGTTTCAATGGTATTGGAGTGCTTTAGCCTTTTCTTTACTTGTCGTGTCAATTTATTGCCTCCCGTGTCATTTATTTAGAGGACTTTTTTTTATTCATACGTACAAACTTATTTGAATGGCTTTCTGTGGATGCTTGGATCTTATAATATCTTTTCTTCCATAGAGAACTGAATATTTCTATGAGTCGTGTTCAGGGTGGGTGTGGGATGGATGCTGAGTTCTGGAATGGATGGGGAAAATGTGTTAGTACAACTCATTAGCTTCTAGAGACCCCAACAAAGTTGGGATTATTTACTTATGTAAAACAGCAGCATTTGTGTTCCCTCTAAGTGCACTGAGAATGTAAACAGAGTGATGTGCTGCCAAATCCACTCTAATGTGGCTATTTTTTGTAGTTTCCTGTAACTGATATTTATTTATTTTTACCAATACACATACTTTTTATGGGCATCTTTTAGCTGCACATTTCTCTTGTGTCAAGTCTTCTACCTGCTACACTATAGCGGTGGGGTCCTGGGTTTCCTAGATTAAAAACTGAGTTATTTATTCTGTTTCACATGAAGATCGGTAATCAGAGATGAGTGGCAAAACTGCATGGTATAGGTGTCCTGTCTTTACATTAAATTACATCTCCAAGTTTATCCTGGCAGTAACTTTTTGAAGCTTCTGAAATCAAATTGGGATCATGGGAACGTAACAGGAAGTTGTACGTTACAGTTAATAGCCAGACATAGTAGTGCAACCTAAATGATGGATATACCTAATGAAATACCCTTGAACTTGCACTATTTTGTTTCTAGTCGTCTGTGGTTAGCAGAGTGTCGGTGACTGGATATATTTGGGAGATTGTGAATGCACTAACACATCCAGGTGTGGGTTTCTCCTTTTAGGACTCTACATCCAAATCTGTTAGCCTCTTGAACCCTGCATAATTTGCTACAGAGTCTAGTCTTTAGAATCTTAACTTAGTTTGAGGATTACATGAAACTCTACCTGATTTCTGTGGGATTTAAGACTTACTTGAAACTTCTATTTTTCCTGTTACTCAAATTTCAGAGGTGAATAAGACCACCTCGGAAAGTCTGTGCTACATTGTAAATCTTTCATCAGAAAGTACTGTTACCAGTATGAGGTTTCTTGTCTGAGTCTTATTGTCTTGAACCACAATCTGAGACTGAAGGGCAGACATTACCTTCCTTAGTCATTCTAACTAATTTATAATCAGTACTGTGTTCAGATACAAATGGTGACAAGGCTTAAGCGGTCCAGGATATAATTCTTAAGTGCTTCTTCAAGGAATGAAGATAAGCTTCTATCCAGGTCATGTGTTAACCGCATAAAACAAGGTAAACTTGAGGAAGAGGCAGTTGGCATTAAGATCACTTCCTCATGCTTGTGTGCATGTGTATCTGTCTGCAACTACACTCAAAATATAAGAAAAGTAGAATATATTATTCTGTTACAAAGAAGAAAAAGGATAAATGTGACCCATGGAGTTTTGGTAAAGGTTGCACTTGGAAAGAGCTCTATCTGAAAGAAATGGAAGAGATTACTGTTCAGAAACCTAACTAATGAGGAGGGTTTTTTGAACTCCAGTTAAAAGTTAAGTTTTCAGCTGTAGTGGTTCCAGTAACTTCTCTCAGAACTCAGAGTTACTGATGTAACTGCTAAGCAACATGCTTATAGCTGCTTTTTTCCATATATCCAACCATTTATAGCTTTAAGATGAAATAACTTCCTATTTCCAAATTCTTCTCTGAGGGGAGGAAAAAAAAGTCCCGTAATTGTGCACTGTTTTCAGTGTTAAAGTTGTGTGTGTCCAGTACTGTTGAAGTAAATACAGACAAAATATTTCCTCAAATGTTCTTTTAACCGTGTGAATGTAAATTAAACTTTGTAAGTTTGCTGGAGATAGCTGGAGAAATTATCTGGATGCTTCTTTAATTGCAGCTTTAAAATGTACAGGGAGTGTTTTTCCCCAGAGCTGTATTTCCTTGGGAATCTTAGTGTTCTGCTGTCAAGTTTCCCTTGAATATGTCTCTTTGCAGCTTTGAGCTGGGAAAGTACGCTTGGGGTAGATCTTTGTTTGGCATTGCTTTTGATTGGCTTTTACTGTTGTGGCTATTTAAATCTGGAAACTGCTAAATCTTCAGTTATCTGTGAGCTACATCTTTCCTGGTGTCAAAACAAACCTATCGCTTTCCTCTTGAACATGATAACTTATTTCCTCTTTGCGTCACAGACAAAAGGAGAGAGGAAAGTGGGAGCTGTTTCCCGGCATGTTGTCTTTAACTGGAGAGTTTTGTCCACCGAACTACCTAAGTGTGAGATAAATACCATTACATAGTGATGTTCTATTACTGGGAGATGAGCTAGGGTGAAGGTTTCGATTGCAGCCTTGTGAAGAAAAGATGTAGCCCTTTAGCATATTTTCTCTACAAAATTGATAGAAATCTCTAAATTTCCCTTTGCCTATCTTGAGGAATGTGATCTTTTTAGTTGCTTCCAACTCTTTGGGTAGAAATCGCTGTTTATAAGCTATAAGTGAACAAAACCTCATCTTGCCTATGCTAGTTTATTATGCAGTACTAAACTTTTAAGTGCAGACCATACTGCTGTGGTTACTTCTTTTTTATGACAGTGTTTGTTACTCGCTGTCTGCTTTCGTTTTCCATATGGCTTGATTTCCTAGTGAAATAGGTTGTAAAGCAGTACTCAGCACTTAGTGTATCATCTGACTTATTGCCGTTGATGTACACAGACCTTGCTGAAGTAACTGAGTACTTTGTGTTTCCATTTTATATGCCAAGCACTGACTTCAGTACTCTGTTCTCTCTTATGTCTGTTTGGCAGACAGTCAGACTTGGAGATGAACTGGGGAAAGTGTGCTCTGACAGTTTGCTAATAGGAGCTGTGATATTATAAGTTCAAATTGGTCAAAAAGAAATGTTGGTTTTGAGACTGTTTCTTATCACTTCTGCATCTGCTTATTTAAATATCAGAAATAGGAGAGCTGGATTAAAAGTCTGCCAGCTCGCAGTGTTTAGAGGTCATAGCCTGTAACACTTGTGAGAAGAGTTTGTTTTAGTGGATTAAACCAAGTAGTCTATTTTTATACGCTTTGGCAAGTGAAAGTAGTTAGCCTGCTACTGTATTTAACATCTCCGACAATGGAGGAATTAGAGCAGTAATGTTACTCTTGATACTCAGGCTTTCTGTAGTTACTCAAAGCATATTTTTCTCTTGATACCTTTTCCATTAAAAACCTACTTACGGAAAACTTGAATCAATTCACATCTCAGTGCCTCTTTCACAGTTTTAACAAGGGTCACGTAAGTCTTCTGTATGTGCTGTAATGGTAAATTTATAGCTCACATGATGTGGATGCTAGCCTGCTCTGCTGATTTGCTCTGACTTCCTGGGTAAGTTATTTAACTGGTTTTACCATGATTAAAACATCGATACCTACCTACCTCACAGGGTTGTTGTGAGGCTTATTTTACACGATTAAAGGGCTTTTGGCATCTGGCTAAAAGGTGCTGCACAAATGTAAATAATAAGAATAAATTCTGTTATAATACACCCTATGATTCTGTAGGCCCAGCTGTCTATTGCTGTTTCTTCTGTCTCTTTGACTGTTTGACCCATCTTTTAGATGCAGACAGATCTGATAATGCCTTTCACTTTCACTTCACTGGTGCTGTAGGGGTTTCAGTAGTTCCTCAACAAGCATTTGACACGGTTGCCTTTTTTACCTCTAGTTTTCCTTGTGAAATCACCAGTCTTTTCAAAGCACACTTATTAAACCACGTTCATATATTTGCAATGCTTTCTATGAATTTTTAGTTCCTGTCAGGTTACTTTAATCTGTAATTGTCCTGAACGCTTCAGGTCAGTTCACACCACACCTTCTTACCTTTTCTGTTGTTGAACATACCTTATGATATCCTGGTCACTTTGAACTGTTGTTAGTAGATCACAGAATCTCACAGAATTGTAGATGTTGAAAGGTTGCTATAATTAAAGATTTAAAAAATCAGAAGCACAAAACAGTTGTGACAAATACCTTCCCCCCCAAAAAAAACTAGAAACAATAAATACAGCGCTGGTAGCATGCATGTCAAGTGTTTGGCTGTTGATATGTACTTTTTGTTCTGCACTTTTTATTTATTTATTTTTTTCAAATAAGACTCCTGTGTTACTGCATGTTCTAAAGAAATGGAACTAGATCTGTTTGTTCAGATAACTTCTATCTGATATGAACACTTGGGATTTTAGATGTCTCAGTAAGAAACAAGATGCTATATGATGGTTCAGACGGTGGGACCGAGGCTTAGGGTTGATTTGTTTTGCATTTCATCATATGCAATACATCAGTATCTTTAATTCATGTAATTCGCACTGGTGTGGATACTAGTCAGAATGTATCATTTAACATACTTGTATATGAAAAATGTAAATAAAACCATTTAGAAAAATGATTGTTTTCGTTTAAAATGTTTGTGTTTCTTCAAAGCTTTTTCTTCCCCCGTTTTGCTTTAATTTGTTTCCAAGTTCAGAAAAAAATGTCATTACTTATGCATATCAATATACTTCTCCTTGGGGATAAGTGGGGACTGACCTCTGTCAGGATGAAGTTGGAGCGATCAGAAGTCAAAGTAAAATAGACTTCTTGGCTGAGGTTCTTTATTGGTACTTTAAATTGAAACGATTGTATATATCCATAGCCAATCTTAGTGAACTTCTTAATGGAAGATATACGCATTATAGGCCATGCCACCCCCTTCCAACTCTCTGCCTCCACTATTTTACTACATTTCTTATCATGAACTTCCAGTGCTGAGAAACTGTTGTACAGGTGCTCTGTGCAAGCATCCGTATTGCACGTTCTTGACTGCTTCAGTCTGAGACTCTTTTACAACTGTATTTATGATCTTTTCTTATCCGTGTGTGGGCTTGTTCCATTCCTGTTAATAAATGTTGTTCTGTCTGTGTGATTATTGTAGACTTGCACTAGAAATCACGTGCAGCTTCTTTTCTGTCTTTTCTATTCAAAATGTAATTACAGGCACGTATACCTTGCATAGTTGCCACGGTCCTACGAGTTATGTAAGTAATATGGAAGCTACACACATAGTTGATGTCTTCTGTAGTTTCAGATGACGTGTGGTCCAGAAGTAGGGAATTTATTATTTAAAATATCTCTGTATTTGAACACGAAAATAACATCATGGGGGAAGCGTTAGGAGTTTTACTTTCTGAAGAGGGAGCGATACCTGATGAAGAGATGACTATGAACCCTCTGGTATATGTAGTGTGTTGCTGTTCTCACGTGAATAAACATGGACTGCTTCCTGTTCTGTCGTATTCTTTCAAGTTGGGGTGACGGAAACATCTTTATCAGCAATACTAGTTATATAAAAACACTTTTTCACAACACTTTTGAAATCTCACTTTTAAATGTAACGACGACAGTGAAAACTATTTTCTTATTGTGTGCTTTCTTTCTTTTTGAGGTCGCATTTATTCTTCCACTCATGTTTTTGGGCTGCGGGGGAAGTGTGCGTGTCAGGTCAGGCACAAACATTGGCTGTTTTCTTACATCAACCCAAACGAACCTACAGCAAATACGGAGATTTCCTATGGACCCTGTGTTAGCTACAGATTGGTTATTTTCATCTTCATTGGTAAAGGAAGCGTCATTTGAAGTAGTCTATCATAATTCTGCTTTCCTTCCTACAGCTCTTCCAGCAGTCAGCTGGTTGAGTTACCTGTTGGTCTGTCTGCAGATTTTGAGAAGCCCAATGGCTGTGACAATGCTTTCTGTTAAACCTTATCTCATAATGCTGTGGCCTAAGATAGTGCTTGACTTTTGTTTCAGAATATCTTTGCAGGCTGTGAAAAGGCTTTGAGTCACTGCTGCAATGAAATGTAGTGGCTTCTCATAACTGTGAAGGCAAGTCATTAATTGCCACATTCCTGTGTGCTGTTAGTACGTGTTCTTGGAGCGTGCGTTGTTTTTTCTCCATAAGCTCTTAAAGTGGTCAGAATCTGATTCATATTGAGGTTTAACTGTCATTTCGTAATAACAGATGTTTGTAAAAGCATGGGAACGTTTGCAGAGATCATTGGATCTGTGCTGTTGGAAATATCTCAGTTTAAGGGTAGGCGTTTTGGTTAGAAAGATGTTCTTATTTAGTCTGTGGACAGTTCTCAGTAATGCTGTTAGAGCAGTCTTAGTGTATTTAGATATGAGACTGACCAAAAGGGCCCACTTCTAACCCAAAGTGTGAGCACTGTATTGGGCTTTAGGTCCGTTCTCTTGGAAGTACACTGCAGTAAGCCCTCTGACCCACATGCTAATATTAGTTTTCACGTGTTCTGGTGAGCACGTTACTGCTCACAGATTAAGAAACGGGCTGTAGTAGATCCTGTAACCAAAGGCTTTGCAGCCAGGCTGAAAACCTTCACAGTTGAAACATACTCAACTTCCACCAAAGGGAGGAAAGCTAGAGTTGATGGGGATTGTGGTGGTTTTATTTAAGCTTTCACCTTTGCTGTGCTTCAGCAGGGCAGTTCTGGAGCTTATGGTTATATCTAATTTGTATAGGCTTTATGAATTAATTCAAACTTTCAATCAGCTGATTTTAAAAGTTCAGTCATGTGATGATGGGTCAGCCATCTTACCTTGTTTGGTTTTTATAATATGACTACATAAGACTTTCTAATGGGGGCAGTTTGCTCTCTTCATATCCCCTATGGTTTGCATTAGCTTGTGAAACAGAAAACAGGGAAATAAGTGTGAAACCAGAAAGGAACTGGTACATGCTTTAAAGCAGTACAAACTTAACGACAACATGCAGACTGGTTATTTCATTTATCAAATACTTTTGAAGTCATGCATTGGAGCTAGAAAGATGACTTGTCTCGTTATGTGATGTAGTACTTTCTGGGTCTGGACTGCAACAGCAGGAGGATAACCTTCGCTGTGCTCAGCAAAGCTGCATTTTATATGTAAAACTTAAGTCTGTTTTAAGTATTTGAACCATGACCTATCAGGAAGGACAACTCAGCTGCAGCTGAGTCTTTGTTCCCTTTTCCTGAAGAAAAAGGGAGATGCCTTGTCAAAGAGCAAACATCCATAAATCTTTTTTCCCTGTTGTCATACAAAAAAGAAATCTAAAAGGGCAGAGCAGTACAGATTGGCTACAGGTAACGTAGGTTATTTAAAAATAAAAAGTTGAATATACTTAGAATTTCAAAAGTCAATGATTTATATGATATGCAACTCCAGACAGTGCAGTGCGACAACATAAGTTGGTGCGCTATGGAAATGAGTGGGAAAAATTGAGCTGCTTTTCCTGCTTTACTTTTTTGGTCTTGAAATTGCAGCTGAGCGTTATTCTTCCTTTTCCTCTCCCTGTGCATCAAAAAGCATTTTGCTGTGCTTTCAGAGTGGAGAGTTAGAAGCGTATTTGCTATAACAGTTGTCACCTCTATCACTTATTGCAGTAGGAAGTGTCACGCAGTGTGCCCTTACAGCACACCCTTCAGGTGACAAGGAAGTCCCAAGAATCCTTATGAAGAAGCTGTCATTGGACAGTTGAGGTTTAATTGGAACTTAAGAAGAAGCATGCTTCTGTTTTTGATGGGTCGGGAGGGGAGGGAAGACTGCACAGAAATTGAATAATATATTAGTAATATTTTAATTCCCAAACTAATCTCTGACAAACCTCTCTATATCCTCCATTTTGCAGAAGGAATCTAGTGCTCTTAACAGCATTTAATTATGCTCCTGCATCTGTGTGGCTGCTGGGGAGACTAATCATATTGTATTTGGAATAGGTGCGCAGTTCGCATGCAGCATGTGGTACAAATGGTTCAGGATTCAGGTTAACCTTTCCTTGAAATTGAAAATTATCCTGAGATCCCTCAAGTTCAGTGACTTTCTGCAAATTGTACACAAAGTAATGGAAAGAAAGTACAATTTGTATGACAGAATGTCAAGTCTCAAATGGACCGTTCTTATACTGGCATGAATCTTCACAAGTACAAATACGTGCCCCTGCCAGCCTTACTCTTTTGTTGTCTAAGTGCCCTGTACTTTGGTTCCCAACGCGTGACTTTTTGGTCTCTAGTTAACTGAAAGAATGAATGGATGCGAACCAACACATTTTAAAGAGTGTCCCTGGTCCCTTCCAAAATAAACAAGGAAAGGCATTGAGGTCCTGGTAAGTGTTGGTTATTGCCACCCCCTGGCTGGTGATCCTCAGGGAAATACTATGAAATGCTATTAGTGTGTTTAAACACTGAATGCAGCACAAGAGTACATGAGATGAGCAGTATAAGTAGTTGTTTACAATCTTAGAGTATTCCACTGTGTTTGCCCTTGGTAGAATTCCAATGGTGGTAAACGAGAGCAAGGAACCGATTGTAGCATTTGCTGAGGAAGGTTGAAGTTTCATTTCTCCAACGTTTAGCTGTAACTAAATGCTGTTTTATGCTTTGCATTTCTTGTAAATGTGACAGTGTTAGTAGTACAAAATGATACCACGTTTTTTCTGTGTTAGAAACAGCTATTAAGAAGGAATTAGTGTGGAACAGTAAAGTTGATGGGCAGTTTAATTGAGCAGAAGTACTTTTTGCACTAAGAGCAGATGGAGGTAAGTTTCTTTTCTCTTAGTTTTGATGTTCCGTAAGTTCAGTTTTCCCACCAGGAAGGAGTTTTGTGATGTTTATTTCTCATTATGCAGGAATTGTAGAAATCCAATCAGTCTGCAGGGTTGGCTTTTTTAATTTCCAAATGAGAAAAATACAAGTATTTCTTAATCAATCCAGCTTGGTTATTTTTATTGCTCTGAATGAAATGAAGACTGCATTGCTGAATTGTTGCCATAAACCTGCGTGATGAACTCTTGTCAGTCTGTCATTTTTGGAAAAGCTTCACAACTGAAACACAGTTTTTAGGAGGAGCAGCCAAGGGAGCTGGGATTGTTCAGCCTGGGGAATAGGTTCAGGGGAGACCTCATTGCACTCTACAGCTTCCTGAAGAGAGATTGTAGTGACGTTGGGGTTGACCCCTTCTCCCAGGTAATAGCAGTAGGAGAAGAGACAGTTGCCTTAAGTTGCACCAGGGGACATTCAGGCTGGACATTAGGAGAAATTTCCACTTAGAGTGGTGAGGTATTGGAACAGGTATTGGAACAGGCTGCCCAGGGAGGTGGTGGAGTCTAGCCCTAGTTTTCAAGAAGAGGGTAGGCACTGCCTAGGTTGATGGTTGGACTAGATGATCTCAGTGCTCATTCCAACCTTAATGATTCTATGATTTCGTTGCTAATACTGAGTGCTTCTGTTCCTCTAACGTATAGAATTCTTGACTATATGTCGAGTTGCCCTAACTGCTTGAATTCAGCACTGTATCTGTGTTTTGTTTTTGGCAGAGTTGCCAAAAGCTGCCTAAGTCCTAATCTTTTTTCAGTTATGCAAGTAGTTTTGTGCTACAATCTATACTCGCTGCAAGTTTTCTGCTCAAGTGTCAGCTGATCCACAGACATCCGTGATCTATACACCAAAAATAAGTGCAATCACAATCTTCTCTGACACTAAGGTTTGAGTGAGAGGAAACTCACCTCCTTCTCTTAGAACTGTGTCTGCATTTGAGCTCTGTCTCCTCAATTTGGATAGTTTACCTTATGTTTTTGTTGAGGTGCCCTGTATTTTACTTAGCCAAGTATTTTCTGCCAGTGATAAGGGTGATCACTTAAGCTATCGTGTTCATGACACGTCACCTCTACAGATGCTGGTAGTTTGGTGTTTCTGTGGCTCAGTATGCTTAGGTGAAATCAGATGCCACTCCTGCCATCTCAGTTTAAACCATCCAAATAAAACAAAGGAGAACCTACCGTGGTTTTATTTAAGCTGTGCATCAGTAAATTAGATGCAACAACTCAACTGACATTTTATACTATTTTTTTTTAATTCAGTGCTTGAAACTGGCAGATGTTTTGCATTCTTTAATGCAAATCCAACCTGAAAGCATTTTCTATCCAGTCTTTATCAACATAGCAATTTGTTCTAGCCTAGGAGTCAAGATTAACCTTTCTTTGATGAGTCTAGGCATTTATCCGTGCAAATATTCCTTTCAGTTCCTTACTGGATCAAGACATACTGAAGAGTTCTGTAAGCTGAATAATGCAGTTTCTGTGTGTAGAGCTTCTGGTGTAGGTAGCCTTACATATAAAAGTTGAAAGTTGTTGGCTTGCAGTCAGCTAATTCTAGTAAGTCCTTCGGCTCCCCTCAGCAAAGATTTTGTGTCAGCTGATTATGTAAGTCTTTTAAGTGGATTCTCTGTAAAAATATGCATTAATGCTTGTGCCTATTTGTATCTATTTTGATGCATGCCGTTCTTGTTTATGGGCAAACTACAGATTACACCATTTAAACTTACCATCAAGTTTGGATTTGAAATACCTTAGAAGGTGTTTCATACTATTCTTGTGTGGGCAGCATGTTTAGCTTGAATATATGTCACCAGCGTCTGGTATCTGTTCTCTGTGATCAGTGGAAGCTGTGATGTCAGTTGTCTGTTCTTCCAGACTGTGTAGGCCACAAGTGTCTGTCCTGCTTTTATAATGGGCTTTCACACTTCATCTTCCTCGTGAAATAAACTGTATGTGCACCTACCTGGCTGTGGGTTAAATGTCTGTAAGAACACGATGTTTTCATTTGACTGAAACTGGAAGTCAGAGCAGCCCTCCTCTGTGCTAATCCGGTACTGATGGATATCAAGTAGGAGCAGGGCAATGAATCTGTAAAGACAGTTATACAATTGGCTTAGATAAGCTTTTATCTTACAACTGCACGGAGTGTTTTTAAGAACACCTTAGTTGAGGTGTAAGGGGGGAGGGAGGAAGAAGGGAAGCCACTTGAAAAGCTTTCATAGCACCAACTTTAAGTGGAGGGAGAGCGTAAATACACTAGAAAAGTGTTGTCTGTGTGCTACGTGTTAGGATCATTAATTGACTTCAAATAGAGACATTCCCTTTTTGAACACTGTGGATGTCGCTTTTCATAACCAGATGTATCCTCAGAAAGGAGAAAGTGGAGAAATTCCTTCTGTTTGTAAAAGATGTACAAAGGATTTTGATCAAGGCAGCTGCCTGCGTTAGAAATATACACCGATTCCCTGCAGTTGGAACATTTCACTGCTGTAGAACAAAAAGCAGCTCAGCCATGGGGTTGACCTTATGTTTTTGAGGGGGGGGGGGGGGGGGGGAATCTGTGGACCAAACATGTTGGTTTTATGCTTACTATTTAATTCAACTTTATAACTTCAATGATCCAGCCAATAGATAAGGCATTGGGTCTTTATCTTGGGACATTTCGTCATTGAGCCCTATCAATTTGTAGAATGCAAACTAGGTAAAAAAAAAAAAGCACTGCTGCTCTGTGAGTAGCTGACTTCACTATAAGGAGACTGATAGATCTGTTCATGTTAACGGTCTGAAAATGAAAGTGTTCTACAATAAAATACAGACCAAACTAAGAAAGAACACTGCACTGTCTCATGTTATGTTGATTAGAAGCATCAAGTTAGCTGCTGTTACTGAAACACATAAGGCAAGTCCTTGTTTTCTCGAGTGCTGCTGAGCAGATAGTATGAAACTGATGCAAGTATGAGGCCTTGGCTCTGCTAGTTAAGATGTGTATGTCAGTAGGCTTCTGGAGTTTTATGGGCAGGTTTTAGAACATGGAGAGCAATGTGGATGATACTCAGTGACTAAACCTGACTGTAATGGGTAGGATTGCAGAATGGCCACGTGAAGCTGTTAAATGCAAAAGATGATAAGGAGAAGGGGGGAAATGGGCTGAGCAAGAAGGAATTATGTATCAGTGTTTCTCCTAGGAATCTTAAATAGAAGTAACTGTAGTGATAACATGGTCAGGATTTCCTGTTTGCAGTTCCCAAATTATGGCATAACTGCAAATAGGAGATGGTGTCTGTTAGAGAGTTTGTGTGGTCTGTTGGCTTTTAAATAGGCTTGTGAGAAATGCTTATGCTAAATAATGAGCAATTACAGAAAAAGTAATTGGGGATGCATGGCTGTGATTATGTGCCAGTACCAGGTTCTGTTCAGGACAGCTGTCTTAACTGTGCTCCTAGAGGAAACTTCTTCATGATTTTGCAGTGATGGAATGTGAGGAAATAGATTAAGAAAACAAAGCCCGTACTGGAAAGAAAACAGCTCAGTAGACTGAGACAGAACCAACAGGTAAAAGAGACCTTTAGAGATGCAGCAGTTCCTGTTCACCCCCCCTTTCTGTGTGTGCAGTTTTAAAACGCCGGTTCTGTAGGGCAGTGAAATGACAGGTAACTGAAGCTGTCCTTTTTTTGTGTAACATGTTCATCATCATGAGCTCCAAATGCCTGTTGCTGCACTTTGCCTGAGTTACAGTAATCTATAAGAAATACTTGCTGTAAGGGGAATGAGTTTGTTGAGAACAGTTAAGAACATGAGTTGAGTTTAGTGCTGAAGCACGAATGGAAATCTGAAAGCATGTCCAGGGCTTGAAGGAATGAGAATTGTTTTAAAGGGCATTAAAACATTAAATCAAAATGGAAGGACGGCTGTAGAATGAAGTAGGTGGGAAGGAAGAGAAAATACGCTTGAGAAGTTGCTTCTTCATTTTCCTAATCCAGACTGAGAAAAGAGAAACGTACGTGACGTTAGAAATGAGGTGCTGAGTGAATGGGTGTCTGTAATTCACAACTGCTCTCCTACTAAAAAATCATCTAATGCAGTTATGCACAGAATTTTGTTTTATGGCTGGTTGTGATGAGATAATTCTTTCTGTGCAGCCTCTGGCTGGGTTTTTGACAATGGTGCCCAATAGTTTTGCCTGTTTTCCAAATGATTAACATGAGCAGAGTCCTCACTGCAGAACTAAGAGGCCATTATGTTTTGTAAGGAAGTAGAGGTAAGTCGTAGTCCTAAAGATCCGTCTGTGTGTGAAATTCAAACCGCACCAAGGTGTAAACTAACGTGGATGATGTGTTTAGAGATAACTCAGAAGCCATCTGGATGTGGTCCTGGGCAACCTGAGCAGGGTGTCCATGCTGAGCAGGGCAGGAGGACCTTCTAACCTCAGCCAGTCTGTGATTCTGCAGCATCTGTTTTCAGGTCCCAGATTTGGAAGTAGTTGGGTTTCCTGTCTTTGACTAGAAATATAACAGAAGTATAGAAAACTGATGTTTGCTGTCTAATGTTTGTGGGATAATAAGTGATAGCTGGATTTAAGGGGTTATGGGTTTTGTTCATTGGCTTAAACAATAGGAATAGAGATGATCCTAATTACATCTTGCCAGGTTGGGCAGTGGGTAGTTGAGTGTTTGAAAGGAAAGGAAAATGACAAATGGTCGGCACACAGGGATTCAGTCGTGGTCCATTTGGTATAGCTGGAGCTGCTCTTCAGGCCATGATTCCCAGGAAGCTGCCAAAGCCAGAGGAGAGCAGTGCATGGGAGGCAGATAGGGCAGCTGGCGGCAGGGGCCCACTGACCAGCAACGGGGGAACATTGCGTCTTCTGCTTGAGAATGTCAATTTTTGCTTCAGATAATAGGCACTGGAAAAGGGCGGGGATTTGAAATACAGAAATAGCCCAAGGTCTGTAGAAAATGAGTGCCATGGCAGAAGCTGTGCTGGCCCATAAGGACCACATGCTAACCTTCATTTCTTAGGAGTTTGGTGAAAGCCAGGAAACATTAAGAAGGTTAAATAAAACCAGCAAGTGTGTTTAGTCTTGTGTGGTGTGTTGTTAGATGACTGCAAATGGTCTTAAGTCTCCAGATAACCAAAGCATCCTGCTTTTCTTAGCATTACATAGTACATACGCCTTCATAAAGTCTCCTCTAAATAGTGAAGTGTGATGTCATTTACGGATGGAATTTTCCCCTTGAAAGTTTATGAAGTTCATAGTTGGGAAGTACGGAGTGTGTTCTGTGGAGAAACCTGACTGTGTTGATATGAGTTCGTTCATCTTGCACAGAGCTGACACAGCGGTGACTTAAGCCTTTCTGTTGGGCTGTCACATTTAAAATGACTTTTTCAGCAAAACAGGTGGAATTTCTCATCCTCATAGGCTACCTCAGGTTGTGTTACTGCAGGAGCATCTGATTATAGCCAGGTAGTCACGTTTAAACTGACTTTTTCCGATGACAATCTGTTGTAGAGACATACCGTTCGCTTTGTGCTGTTTGTACCACTAACGACATTAGTGTCAGTGCTTTAACACCGCTCTGCATTCAGTCACTGCCTGTTCCTGTATCTGTAATGGGAAGGCCTGGAGGTGTGCTTGCCCCACCTCAGGTGTCCCTGTGCTGTGTCTGTGGGATGCTGATGTGGGAATGGTGAGTTGGGAAAGCCCACCAATGCCCTTCAGGAGAGGAGGCTGCCCTGCCCTCAGCCCTGTGGCTTGCCAGGATGCACTCAGTGAGCTTTGGCAAATAGCGCTCTTGCTTTGCTCTTCATTTGCTTAAATCCTGTTAATCTCCAACCTCTTCACTCCATTGGCACCAACATCTCACTAGCAAGCTGAGTTTTCAGATATCGGCATCAAACCACTTCTGTGGATTAGATGTCAGAAATGAGTAACAAATATGTAACACTGGCTTGAAGTCCAAGGACGGGGTGGGGAAAGCTTTTCATATATCAGGTAACTCACGTGGAAAATGCTTTGTTCTTTGAGTCACATGCAAGTAGAGAACACTGATTTTTCTTAGCAAAACATTTTCAAGGTCTGGAGGTGAAAGTCAGTTCTGTGGGTGCAGGCGTGATCTGGTTGGCAGGTGTTCCTTCTGCCCCGTCTTGTGGTGCTCAGTGACAGTGCTGCCACATGCTAATAAAATGCTTTGGCAAACAATGGAGTGGGGTTGCTCTGTGCTTATCTGGTGCCTTAAAGTTGCTGAGATCAGTCCGAAGTGTGGTGCTGTTCTCACAAGAAGCTGTGAGAAGGCAGAAATGAGACGCGTGCCTGTATGTGGATGCCCATTAGCTCACCTCCTGGCTTCAAGTCATGCTATTGCAGAGCAACATAGTCTGTCACTGCTATAATCAGCTACCTCCCAGCCAAATAGCTTGCAGAAAGAGTGTGTAACTTGTGTGAGGTAATGAGGTTTAAATCCCTGCAAGCTGGGGCTTGGTGAAATCACTCAAACCCAGGCAAGATGCTGCTCTGGTTTAAAGTGCTGCTGGCACAAGGTCAGCAAAAATCTCTTCAGTTCCCTCTTTTTTAGTTGATCTTGTTCAAGAGTGAGAGATGTGGGGAACCGGTGCTGAGGGGTCTGGGGAGCCAGGGCTCCAGCAAGAGAGCAGAGAAGCTGGGAAGGCATCATCCCAGGCAGGATATGTGCTGTGCTGTGCTGTGCAGTAGAGATTGGCTGTAGGCCCCCTGTAGTTCATGTTTCCTAAAGCTTCCATTACAATTTCTCTTATGCTTTAAAATGCCAATCATATCAAGGCAGCACAATAGTTTAATCCCACAGTGCAGGAGAATGGGACAGTGCCAGAGGCCACCGTCCTCCTGCTGCCCACCAGAGTTAAGCAAAGGGCAGTGGAATGTAAAGGGCATTTTGGTGCTTAAAGAAATGCAGTGCAACATAGGAAGTCCTCATTTTGTGAAGGGTTCTTTCTTTCAAAGCAGATAAGCGTCTTTTATAAGCTGTGTGGATTTTCTGGTTTCCTCAGAGTGTGCACAGAGTGCCCATCGGCAAAACTGGCTCTAATACAGGCACGTGGAGAGCTGTGTGTGGGTGTGCTCCCCACGTGTCTCACACTTCCCTGTGTCCTGTGCGCAATGAAGTCTGCTCCTTAGGGGCTGTCTCAGCCTGTGCCCTGTTGGTGTCATCTGCCTTAGGCTTTGGTGTATCAGAGTTCACTTGGAGAAATAAGCGTTCAAATATAAAATGAGTTAAGCTCTTACTTCAAGTAAACATGGTATTTTAATGGGGATTTACTAAATGTTGTTCTGGAGGCTTTGGTAAATAAGTCAGTATGTGCACTTCAGACAACAAAGTCCCCCAAAATAAGGGGTTGCATCTGAGTGTCCACACCTGGGCACAGGAAAGCAGCTTTGCTTACTCAGACCTGGATTTTGGCCCTAATGGATGTCAAACACTAAATAGGAGAACGTTCTGAAAAAGCCAAGTTAGGTACAAGGTTTTGATGTACTTAATTGTGTTTTTGCAAGATTATGTAACGGTAGAAACTAATTAGTTTTGACAGCCAAAATGGAATGCTTAATACTGTATGCAGAATATATTCCTGCCGGTCTGAAATAGTTTCTAAGTGATTTGTTTTTTTCTGCTTCCCTGTAGATTAAAGCAAAAAATTATGACAAAGTGGAAAAGGTGAGTCCTGTTAATATACGCCATATAACTGTAGCAAGAACAAATGGGTTCTGATTTGGCTAACGCAGATTGAAAAGGAGAAGAGCTGCCATTGAATGTGCTATTGCCTAATACAGATAAGAAGTATCAGTAACATAGACCTTGTTGTAAGCATATGAATTAGTAAGTTAGCAGAGGAATCTCTGCTTAATTCTCTCCAGTTTCTTTGCGTAGCATAAATGTGCTTTTGTCATAGGAAGAGTAGCTTGCCGTATTGTTTGTTACAGATTTCAATTGTAAAAGCAAAGGTTCTATTTCATAGTGCATAGTGTTAAAAGTAGAAGCTGAATATTTTTTGGAATCCTGATCACGTCTTCTTGATGTATTGAACAGTTATTTCAGCGATGCCTTATGAAGGTTTTACACATTGATTTATGGAAATGTTACCTTTCCTATGTACGTGAAACCAAGGGGAAGCTGCCTAGTTACAAGTAAGTTGACAGCATTGCTCTGAATTATTCGTGTTATATGAATCTTCACTTAATTTTGGAGGGGTGGGGGATGAGGGAAGCCTGTGTGTGCTAAACCTGTCGGGAAACTTGGTGATAGAGCAGGGTTTGTGGGTAATGCTGTATAATCTGCATTTTGGAAACACCTTCTTTAATTGAGATTGCTGAGTGAAATTACTTCTCGGTCTGGGTCTGGGGGGAGAGGTGGGACAGCAGCTGGGACAGCAGCTGGGGCAGCCGTGCATTCCCCTGCACCCGAGGCTGGCTCTTGGGCTAACCTGAAATACGCCTCTTCCTCAGTCACGGTCTTCTCTGTGCTCCCCCTTCTTCTCTGCCCTGTTTAGGGTCTCCACAGCGTTGCACATTGCTTCCAGTTGGGGTGCTACGTTTGAACAGTAGAAATGAATCATTGATTAGAGTAAGCTTGGAAAAGGAGCATTAAAAAAATAAATCAATCAAGGTGTCAAAATTTGGGGGTCTGTTAATTTACATCTCTTATCCTTTACTGCATTTTACTCATTTATTATCCCCTGCACAGTCCAACACTGTTCTTCCTGCTTGAGGTTTCAAGAAGTATCAGTACCTTTCAGCACTCTAGGAACTGTTTCTCTCCCAGCCCACCATAGTCTCTGTATCCTACAATGGTGCGGATGCTCACTGACCCACTAATGAAAACAAATAGATTTTTTTAACTTTTAGAAACAATATTAAACAAGTATTTTCCCCTTCCACCCCGGATCTTTTTTCCCGTTTAACTGTCCTCTGTTTTCCCTGATAACATGAACAAAAAAAGTGGAGAAATAACAAAAAAATATTTGAGGAAAGGGAACAAAAGATAGTTGAAGCGTAAAAGTTATTTTCTAATTGGAAATTGGGCAGGGAAAAAAATCCTCTGAACATCTTCAATGTGGGGTAAAACGCTTTGATTTTGAGGTGGGTGGGAGATGTCATGGAAGATCCTGGCTGAGTTCCACATGTGGAGCTACTCCTCATTGCCCCGGGTTTGATGTTGGTAGAGAATTACAAGGTTTGGGAGTTTCTGAGAGAGGAAAGGAAGCAACGGGTACATCTGGCAGCTAGGAGCTTGTGCGCTTGGATGCTGAAGGAGGGGGGATCTCGGAAACTGTTAATACACTGCATTGCCACCAATAAATGCAAGCAACTTTCTCTTAAACAAAAATGCAAATGCAGAATTGAAAGATGTCCCCATGCAAAGTTGTGCTCTCACCTGGTGGGCGATGCTTTTCATTCCTCAAGGTTTGCTTAGACTTTGCTGCACAAAAGAACGCAGAGTAAAGAGTTCTTTAAAATACTGAAGAATTGCTCTTTGGTCTTTGTGGTCTGTTCTTTTCCTCAGAGAAAAAATGGCTCAGGCATATGATTTTGCTCTGGATAAGATTGGCATGGAAATCATGTCATACCAGGTAGGTTTCTTCTATGAAAACACATCTTATTTCTAAGTTGATGTCAAGTACGGTTAACAACTGATTTCATTCTATGTGATATCTTTCTCTTGCATAGATCTGGGTGGATTACATCAATTTTTTGAAGGGCGTGTAAGTACCTTGAAAGATTTGTTTCTTCGTTGTTGGCGGTGGTGGTAAGTTAATATCACGTTGACATTTGTGCTGGTTCTGGTCTGTAACAGCTGACATTAATCTCTCTCCCCAATATTTAGAGAAGCTGTAGGATCTTATGCAGAAAACCAGAGGATAACAGCTGTCCGTAGGGTGTACCAGCGTGGATGTGTGAATCCAATGATTAACATAGAACAGCTCTGGAGAGATTATAACAAATACGAAGAGGTAATCAAAAGCTTAACACTTGTGACTTAAAAACATAATAATCTTATAATCAAGTACGGTGCCCAAAACTGGGCCTGCTAAATTAGGTGTAAGAGATGACAGGTACTCTGCAAAGAGGCATTTCTGTACCATGAGGGTGGTCAGACCCTGGACACCTGTTTCCTGGCGAGGTGGCTGGTGCCCCGTGCCTCTCAGTGTGCAGATAATGCCCTCGGTAAGATGCTGTAACTGTTGGTCAGCCCTGAGGTGGTCAGGATATTGACTTGGTGAACTCTGAAGGGCCCTTCCAGTGGAACTGCTTTCACACTAAGCACTGTTAATGCATGGTGGGTAAAACGGCGTTTGGCTGTGTGATAGTTTGGAGTTCCTCTGCAGTATTAAGTTGCACATTCTCAGGTACATACAAACTGCTCTTCACCGTCCTTCACCTGAAGCCATTATAGCATTGACTCAGGTGAGCCTGCTGTCCCACTGCCATCAGCAGTGTCCTCACTGTCCTCAGCTCAGTGACCTGGAGGCTGATCTGTAGCCGCACCTCTGTAGTATTCATAAACACTTGTGGTAACGGCCTGTTAACCTGCCCCCCTGTTAACCTGCCCCGGTCACACAGGTGGGAGTGCAGAACTGGGTGTCAATGCCTCTGTGCTCAGTGCTGCTGAGCAGACGCATTCCTACAGCACACACCCACGTCCCATATTGCACCCGGTGCTGCAGATGCTGGCACACCACAGGTCAGCCACATACTGTAGAGGGAAGAAGGGACCATTTCTCCTTGTTTCTGACTACACCAGTGACTGGTGACAGGAGGGCCATCATGCTTAGCTGGGGGGAAGCACCCATAGCCCTGAGCATGTCCTGCAGTAGCCCAGTGTTACACTCACAGCAGCCACTTGGGGAGCACCAAGCGCTGTGCCCTTTATGCTGGAAGATGCCCCGTCCCACTGCCAACAGCCTCCCTATAAACCTTTGCCTCTTCCCCTCCCACGCTGTAAATGAAAACTATTGCCATTTGCTCCTACCAGTTCTGTTGGTACATGGGGAGGCTGTCAGAATGATGGCCATAGCCTGGCCCATGTTCCTTCTGTGTCTTCTTGGTGAGGTGAGGAGGGCAGAGCAGGGTGGCTCTGCAGGCAGTGCTGCTCATCTGAGAGCTCTGAGGGGAAACCATCCCCTCAGCAACAGCCCAGTGAAAGATCATGTGCAGCTCCTGGCACCAAAGGTTACTGGGTGTTTGCCGCAGCTAAAACTTGATTAAGTAAAGGCCCTCAACTTGCCCGCAGGCTCAGTCGGTAGCAACTGGGTAGCAGCATCATGTCAGCTGCAGGGGCTACATGGGGTGCTGCTGGGTTTGTGTTCTATGGCTGTCCCAGATCTCTCAGCAGAAGGCTGGCCGGTGCCTTTCCCTTGTTCCCACAGTGTGTTGGTACCCAGCTCAGATGCCTCTTTGGAACAGTACTCAAACTGTGTTGCTTCCTCAGAATGCTGCCAAGTACTTGAGGAAAATTCACTCTGACCCAGCCCCGAGTGAAAGGACGGTTGCTTGTCTTGCTATCAGAGCTGCTCTGTTGGGGTAGGCGCTCCTGGGACCCCAAAGCCTAGCCCACATCCCCGGTGGTGTGAGCTGTGCTGTGGGGCAGCGCCATGCCCTCAGCAGGCAACAGTCTGGCATCATGCTGGGCACTTGTGGGTTGCACAGAGGGATGGCTATTGCCAGCCAGTGCTTCAGGAACAGGCAGGAGGCAGAGAAGTGAGCTTTGACTTGCCCAAGCTCCTATGCTGTCCTCATCTTTATCTGGTAAACAGCACACAGTAGGCAGGGAACCATGGCTCTGTGCTTAGGCACTGGCCACAGTTTAAAGGGAAAATGCTAATTCACAAATACATTCATTCTTCTGTTTTCTCCCCCATCTGATTTATGTGAAGCTCATTGTGTTTTGAAGGCTGCGGTAAGATTAAAAATGGACCGAGATGTTTCAAGTCACCTGAATTTTAGTATTGAATTTATTCCCTTGCAAATAAGTTCTTGCCCTTGTGTGAAATGTTTATCAGGAGAAACCCGGCGTCTTGTAAGATGTATGTTTGAAGATGGCTTTCACCTTCCCGCTCACTTTTGCATCCCCCTTCAGGCTCTTTCTGTATGAAATGAGATTTGGCAGTTCCACACTGAACCCGTATACATCCAACTCCTCTGTTTCACCCCTCTGCAGGGAATCAACATTCACTTAGCGAAGAAGATGATTGAAGACAGGAGTAGAGATTACATGAATGCGAGACGTGTAGCAAAGGTACAAACTTCAGATAACTTTTGTTTCCGTTCCTCACGCTGGCATTACACCTGCTTCTTACTTGAGCAGAATTCGTATGTTAAAGTATTAAGCTTGGCATGCTGAAATATTGATATCAGTTTCCTAGGATGAGTTTTTAATATGTTTAGATCTGCTGTGTTCAAAGCATCATTTCTGTTCCAGGAATACGAGACGGTCATGAAGGGGCTGGACCGCAATGCCCCCTCCGTCCCCCCCCAGAACACCCCGCAGGAGGCTCAGCAGGTGGACATGTGGAAGAAGTACATCCAGTGGGAGAAGAGCAATCCTCTGCGTACGGAGGATCAAACTCTCATCACAAAAAGAGGTAATCAGGTACTGCTGTAGGATGCGGAGGGTTCTGTTTCTTAGCTCCACTGATGGTCTGCAGGGTAAATATTGATGTTTTAGTGTTTGGGGATTGTGGCGTAGCACAAGTTGGGCAAGTTTTTTCTTTCTTGAATTGTGTGAATTTATTTATTTCTAGTCCTTGCTTAAAGCAAGTTGAAAGCAACATGTAGATTTGGGGTACAGTGCCATGGCCATGTGCCACCAAACTTCAGAGGTCACAGAGTGGTGGTGGATCACAGCCTGACATTACGGCTGGTGTTCCTGAATGAGTTCTGCTTCCTCCTCTGAGGAGGAGGCGGGTTGTAGCTGCTGGTTGTGATTCATCAAGTTCCAATGATGTAAAAACTGCGATTGTGATCATTCCATTCAAAGCCCATTAGTATCAATAGTTTCTAATTTAATCAGTGTGATCATTCCATTCAAAGCCCGTTAGTATCAATAGTTTCTAATTTAATCACTGTGTTCTGTATGTCATTGTGCAAGGTAGTGCTATTTCTGCAATAATACACAAGGAATATCTCTTACATTTTTCCCCCTAGTTATGTTTGCCTATGAGCAATGCCTTTTGGTTCTGGGACATCACCCAGATATCTGGTATGAAGCTGCACAGTATCTTGAGCAATCTAGTAAGCTGCTAGCTGAAAAAGGGGTAAGGAGAATGCTGATAGCTTTTTTTTCTTCCCTTATTTAATTGCTTTAACACGGTGTATTGCTGTTAATGTTTTCTCAAATGATATCCAAGGGGGGAGTGAAAAATCTCGAGCATCTGAAGTTGTGTCGCATTCAGAATTTGTAAATGTGGAGCTATTTTAATGTAAAAACAACAAAACAGCCCTGCATCTGGGATGATATGAATTACAAATAACCTGTTGTAGAGTTGTCTGGTTTAAGGTTGGGGTTTGTTTTCTTGTGAGGTTTTCTTTGATGTTTCTGATTCCTTCCATATCGGGGAGATGAGTGACTCTTTATGAGGGCGCTCAGTGGAACTTGTGTAGAAAAGCTGATCCATGGGCGGGCCACAGGCGTTGAACAATTGTCGTATTTATTTCATAACAGGACATGAACAATGCTAAACTTTTCAGCGATGAGGCTGCTAATATTTATGAAAGAGCCATCAGCACTTTACTAAAGAAGAATATGCTTCTCTATTTTGCATATGCAGATTATGAAGAGGTGAGCAAAGAGTGCAGTAGTGCCATAAAACCCAAAGATATCTCACTTCTATATGGTCGTATTCTTGAAACATACCAAACAGACATTATGAGCATTTAACTTAATGACTCTTCTGACTTTCATCCCATTCAATGATTCTGAGACTAGGCAGGCGAAACAGGGAGAAAACAGTGTTAGCTGTTTTGAGAGCGTAATGTCTTTCCACTTCAGTGTTAACTCTTCAGCTTCACAGCAGTTTGAAAAATAAACTGAGTAGTTTACATTCACCATTTACCATCATTTTCTTCACTTATGAAATAGGGTAAGAGGACGCCTTTTCTGCCTAACTCTTGGGGGCTGAATTTGTTCTTGGCTACCGCGGTGTCACACAGACTCAATGTGTAATGCCAGACACCAGCTGTTTTTGTACGTGAGCCATCAGGAATGAAGGCGACGTCCCATCAATCAGATGAGGACCAATGCATCCACAGTAGGGTGTATTCTGCCTGCTTATTGCCACTTGAGAGAGTCTTTGCTGGAAGATCTGGAGCACAACAGCAAACAAATCTTCAGCCTTAAAGAAAAAAGCTCCCTTGGCTTTCAGGGCAGCCTTGAATATCCAAAGCATACTGGCTATTTAAGTTACTCAGTGTCACACAAGGCAATGTGCAGAGCTGCACCAGGCAGCGAACAGAATGGGATTCTTTGAAAGGTTTGGATGTGAAGATGGTGATTTGCTGTGCACGTTACTTTTATTTGGAGAGGAAGGAAATTGTCTCCTTATCCCAGACTCCTAAAATGGCCATCCTGCTGCAGTAGTACTAGATTAGATGCAGACATGAAGAACATGTATGTAAAAACAGACTGGGGAGATTAAGGATTGGCGTATTAAGGATTGACTCTTTTTCTTTACTTCATACTGATCTTTGCATCCCCACAGGTGGTTTGTAGCAGTGTTACTAAGCAGTCTGTATTTCCCTTTTATGTGCTTTTAGAGTCGAATGAAGTATGAGAAAGTGCACAGCATCTATAACCGGCTCTTGGCTATTGAAGACATCGATCCCACTCTGGTAAGATGATCTCCTGTATTGGGTTCTTCCACATTTGCATCTCCACTTGAGTACACCCACCACACTGACATGAGTTCTTTGGGTCACAAGGAGAGACGAGCAGGTGGAGTGCTGAGGTGGCAGAACCGGATTAGAATTTCAGCTGCTTTGGTAACTTCAGGCTGTCACCCATCCAGACGCACCAAGTCACACACACTTTTATGCTCTGTGTCTTTTGGACAATCTCTTAAATTATGGAGGTGTCACATTTTATAAGAAAGCTCCTAAGAATTGGTGCACGTTTTGTTGGCTCAGCTAAAATCTCCCTTTGTCTCCCCTGAACAGACTAAAAGCACGTCGCTTTCATCTATTGCCTTCCCTGGAGAAATATATTCTTCTGTGTATATATAAGCTTGCCAATAAAACTGTAGTTCACCACATAGCTGTCAAGGTGTTGCTGTGCATCTACCTTTGTTGTGCTGTAACAGCATTGTTCCCAGTGCCAGCTGTGCTGGTACAGAGCAAATAGGCTGAGAACTAACCTAGCCTCAAAAGCTGGCTTAGTTTGTAAATAGATGTGACAAAGCAGAAGTAAAAAGGTCTGAGGTCTAAAATTAAACAGGTCGGTGCCAGAGGAAAGGGACCCATTTACTGACATATTCTATTCATTAAGCAAAGATTACAAAGCTTTCCTTACATGTGTACACTGAGAAGGCACAGACCAGCCCCTCCCATTGGAGGAATGCAGTTATTTGTGATCTAATTGTGAGTGGAGCAGAAATGCAAATGGCGGGATTAACCCACGAAATTAGATAGCACATTCTTTACATTTTGATCAGGTATAGCTATTTGCAGACCGCACAACCTGTGTCTTGGATTCCATAATGAAGAATAAAAGGTTTCCATGGGCTTTTTGCCTGTTCTTTAGCCCTGTGGGTGTCTCCGCTTCTTGGAAAGTTGTTATTTCTACAGGAAATCCTCTTTCTCAGGAGGTACAAGCTTATGGGAATTACATTTATCTGCTTCCCCTGCCTTGAGGAATGTGTGTATGAACTGTTGTCACTCTGGGGGATTGGTCTGAGGTCTTTTCCATTTTTTAACTCAGTATATGGAAAATACTGCCTTGTTTTTAGCATAGCAACGCAGAGGCACAAGACAGTCCTGTTTGTTTCTTAGACAACCTGTTAGCTGTAATTTGCGAGTAAGGATTATTTCAGGTCCTGCCACGAACTGCATATCCTAGCACTCTTTGTTATGACTGCAGTTAGTGTTCATACGCTCCCTTCTAGGTTTATATCCAATACATGAAATTTGCAAGGCGAGCAGAAGGCATAAAATCTGGAAGAATGATATTTAAAAAGGCAAGAGAGGACACCCGGACCCGCCACCATGTCTACGTCACTGCAGCATTAATGGAGTATTACTGCAGTAAGGTAAGTACAGGTGCTCAGCTTGGTATTAAAGAAGCATGGGATCGCATGTGTCTCACTGCAGCTTGGAACTTTTTCTTTTTAATGTTTGCAGGATAAGTCTGTGGCCTTTAAGATTTTTGAGCTAGGGCTGAAAAAATACGGAGACATTCCAGAATATGTGCTGGCATATATCGACTACCTGTCTCACCTTAATGGTAAGCTTCACACACTGAGATGCCCAAGGAAGCGGTAGGCTGTCTCCTCTGTGAGCTGAATGGAGGTAGATCTTTGTTCTTCTGCCACCTGTAAGCATAAAGACTGTTTTATTTCAAGTCAGAGTGTCAGTAATTTTGTAAGAAATGATTGTAGGTCTCTGTGAATAAATGCAAGGCCTTTCTTTAGATCTCCATCACTGCTTGATGGGAACTGAGAACTTTTGGTCTAGTAACTATGGAGGAATATGCAACAGAGACTGCCTTCATTTAAAAGGGACGTAATGAACTGAAGGGCCCAAATAACTTTCTGAGATAAGCTGCAGTGATAGTTAATGAAAGCTGAAAAGTAAGACCAACAGTTCTCCTGAATAAATGGCAAGCAACCGTTGTGCTGTAAGTAAAGAACCTCTATCAGGACAGGTTTGTTGTGACAACAAAAAGGAATTTGCAAATAACAAATTCACAGTTGAACCTGGCACTGTTAATATCATATCCATGTTCAGATTTCGTTCCAATTACTGAAAAACAAATCAAGGTATCAGAATGTCAGTCTTTAATGCAGTGTCCACACCGAAATGAGCTGTGTTTTACTCAGTGTGATTTTTCTTTCTTTCTTTTTTTCCTTCTGATTTGAAAGAGGACAACAACACAAGAGTTTTGTTTGAGCGTGTTTTGACTTCAGGGAGCCTCCCGCCTGAGAAATCAGGGTACGTCTGCCAAAGCTGCTTCGCTGCACTGAAAAAAACACTTTCAACTACAAATAGCACAAAGTAACAAGGGAAAAAAGAAAGACCAGAGGGACAAAATTAGCCACACATATTCCTTTTCTCCCTTAATGCCATCTAAAATAGCAGCAGCCAGGCTGATTTGTGCAGGTTCCCATCCCACTTATCATAGTATCATAGTATCATAGTATCACTTGCGCTGACATTCATTCATTTGTTGATTTTAAGACCTCGTTGATGTGAAGTTGTTGAGGATAAAGTGCAAAATCCTGTAGCGTGGTAAGCACTCGGTAGTTTTAGTAGGTGGCGTGGCCTATGCCACATGTTGTTTGCTGATGCTTTGGAAAGATGAGGAGAGGGAGCTGAGGGTGTCTCTCAGGACCATTAGATTAGAGCTGAGTCAGGAGTTTACTGAGGAAAATGATGACTGGTTCCCAAACAACCAGAAGTAAAGCTATGAATGAACCAGGCAAGGCTCAGACTGACCACTCACTGGCACATTTTCACTGCTGCTGTTTAAATGTACTTCTGTATAGAATAGTTACTAGACCTTTTGCATCCCAGGTTTTCACCGTTATTATTACTCTGTCAGACACAGAAATCAAATGTTGCCTCACTGTGCATGGTCATTCTACATTTCCCTTAGAAGAAAGGGGGGAGAAAAGCCCAACAAAACAGATGATTTAAAAGCAGTATCTTCTTCAAAGGTGAACTTCAAAGCCACAATGGAAGTTGAACCACTTCCAGAAGTATGGTCAGAAGTTGTTCAAGTTACATGTGAGATTTTGCACATAGAAACAGGCAGTAACTGTATATATATTGGGCTACGTAAATTCTCAAGTACTCCTGTTCTGTTTAAGGATATTGCTCATGCCTGCTTGAATGTGCTAGTTGGTGAGGATGACTTAAATCATCGTCTATGCTGAAAATCCTCACGTGGCAGGGTCACAGTGCAGTTTTGTGTAGCAGAGGAGCAGTCTGTACCTCTGATGCTGATAAAAGCTTACCTCAGATGCTGAAGTTGCTTCCTCCAGTAATCCTTTTCTTCGTCATGCAATCACAGAATGGCCTGGGTTGAAAAGGACCACGATGATCATCTAAGTTTCAACCCCCTGCTGTGTGCAGGGTCACCAGCCACCAGACCAAGCTGCCCAGAGCCACATCCCTTGAATGCCTCCAGGGATGGGGTGTCCACAACCTCACTGGGCACCCTGTTCCTTTTCTTTGCATGACAGGGTCTATTGCAGAGATAAGCTGAGTGTGTAGTATTTAAAGTCCTCTACTACCAAAAGCTTTCACCAAAATACGTGAGGCACTGGGATGGTAATGAATGCTATAGATCAAAAATAATAAGTGCTAGAAATGGCAACATGTTCCCTGATTTACCTCAATAGAATCTCTCATCTTGATATCTTTATCATTTGGATGTCTTTTTTACTTCAGTAACTGTTTGTCTGTTTTCTTACAGGGAAATCTGGGCTCGGTTTCTAGCTTTTGAAAGTAACATTGGTGACCTTGCCAGTATCCTGAAAGTTGAAAAACGAAGGTTTACAGCATTCAAGGAAGAATATGAGGGTAAAGAAACAGCTCTGCTTGTAGACAGGTATAAGTTCATGGACTTGTATCCTTGCTCTGCAAGTGAGCTTAAGGCCCTTGGTTATAAGGTGAGTGGGCAATGCCTCCTTTTACTGTTACTGATTTCAGTCATAACAAACTTAAGCTATTCCTTCTTTAGCGCTTGCATTTTTTTTCTTGGTAGAATCTTCCTCCTTTTTTTTCCAATAGCAAATGATGGTTAAAATGCTTCAATGCTGCTTTTTGGAACTTAAATTCGAGGCCAGAAGCCTGTGCCTGGTGGTCTCACATCTCATTTCTGACCACACGTATTTAAGTGCTGCATGAGTCCTGTGCAAGTCCATAGAGCCTTGGAGAACAACAAGATGGAAATTCCGTGTAGCATGATGTTAAACAGGCTGCCAGAGGCAGAAACAGCTCTGAGACTGCTTTCCCTTATATGAATGGGAACAGAACCTTCAGCTCCTATCTCAAAACAAGCGCCTCAACTTCCTTATATTTCTTATATAGATAAGTAAGTGATTTCTGAGAAGAAAAGCAGGTCAGTGAAGTTAGCAAAACAGCTGGATTGTTGGGCTTCACACAGTCTTAATGTGATCTGATAGGTAGGAACAAGTCACAGTGAGCCACTGAATGCTCTTGTCTTAAAGCCCTGCAACAGAGATATTTTGAAGCTACAGGTGTGTTTGAAAGAACGTATGTCTTAGGTGTACCTAAGATTATTCAGGCCAGGGGCTGGTTTCTGTGTCTTGTGACACACCATAATAGAATCACTTGAACTGATGCATGTGAACCGCCATATGATTCATTTATTTTCCAGCTAGAGAATGAAATGAGGGAGAAATGGTAATTGTGAAGCTTAATGGTCTGCACCTGTTCACCTAAATCTTCTCAACCGAAAAATGGTGCCATTCAAAAATGCTAAATACGGCCCCATTCTGAAACAAAACCACGTGCATCCATTCCCAGCTGAACAGTCCCACTGTAGGACTTAAATGCGTGATGACAGTATGCAAGCTTTGCCCAGATGGTCAGCTGTAGTCATAATTACGACAAAGTGAGAAGAAATGAGTGGTCGAGAGAGATGTTTTGTTCTGTAATTTAAACAATGTGCTAATGCCAAGTTCAATGCTGTCTCGTTGGCTTTCACAGGACGTCTCCCGTGCCAAGTTGGCAGCTATAATACCAGACCCCGTGGTTGCGCCGTCCATTGTGCCTGTTCTCAAAGATGAAGTTGACAGAAAACCCGAATATCCCAAACCAGACACTCAGCAGATGATTCCATTTCAGCCACGACACTTAGCACGTAAGTCAGATGTTCAGTCAGCCGTAGTTCACCCAGCAGCAGGGCATTAACTGGGATGCTTAGCAAACCTAATCACGCAGACTTCTTACAGTCACACAGATTTGTACTTAAATTTTAGGCTGTTGCTTAAGTGGATTGCTAAAGGCATGCGTGTATGTTTTACCTATATCTAAGGTTGCATGAAAATAAGTACAAGTGGATTCTGTGTCTGGCAGTTGGTAATAACCTGTTACGTGCACTGCTCGTAGACTTTAGGTCAGTAACTCAACCATACGTAATCAGTAATTAGGCAAAAGTGACAGAGTAGTAATTATCTGCACCTAATAATAGCTTTGTTAAAGCAATACAAGTCTTGCTGTCTTGCGCTGGATTCACATACCCTTTTTTCCCACAGCTCCAGGTTTACATCCTGTACCAGGAGGTGTATTTCCTGTTCCACCAGCAGCTGTAGTCCTAATGAAGCTCCTGCCACCTCCTATTTGTTTTCAGGTGTGTTATAAGAGTTCCGAAAGCTTACATTCGTAGAAGTTGTTCTAATTTGACAGAACCACATTGTATACAAACTCTTATTTGAGTATTCTGTTTTTTGCTTTTTCTTGAAACAAATCAGGGTCCCTTTGTTCAAGTGGATGAGCTCATGGAGATATTTAGAAGATGCAAACTGCCAGACAGTAAGTCACGTTGTTTGTTCACTCTGCAGCCTATGGTAGCGCGCATATGACTTCATTACACATATGGATATTACCGTCTAAAATGTAGACCTCATTTATAGCTGTGTAGTTGTTATTTAAGAGCGTACTGTTGAGCTGGCTGTGGCTGTAGGCTGGAATCAATCTAGAGATGTTTGTTCAACTGCGCAGGAAATCAACAAAAAGTAAAGCAGCTGAAAATCACCAGCTGCTACGGCAGTAACATTTCGGTGGTAAGCGTTAAAAGAAATTAAGGTTTTTAGAATAGCCTTAATAAAAAAAGGCAGGCAGTATATACAGCAGCATAATAACTATGATTAATTAATTAAATTACAAAATTGCAGCATGTTTTAGATTACCTAACACCAAGACAAGCCAGTAACACCAAGATTCAGCCAGTGAATTTAGCAAACTTAATCAGAGTGAATTCCAAGTCTTTGGTCATCTGAATTTGTGCCTTGGTAAATGTAACTCTGGCTGCACACTGTAGCAATGCTTAAGAGCAATTCAAGAATGATGTTTTCTTAGCTCCTATAATGAAGGTAGAATTCTGACACATAAAAAGGGGACAGCTCTGTACCCTGAGCTTCCATGGGAGATGATTCATATGGTGCTTTTCATTCCCCTGCTGGTTGAAGAAGCAAATGATCAAAGAGAAAGCTAGGATTTGCTTTCCGTTAGAGGGAAAATAAATCACCTGCTTAACTTATATATGGTATTTTTGAAGTTTTTTCTGTTCTTAAGCAGAAACTGGCTTGCTGTGCATACTTGCTGATGAGTCATGTACTAGGGATCCCGTTGCCCGAGTAGGCCTTGCTATTTTGTTAAGCTTGCAAGCTGACCTCAGTACATGGATATGGAGGTCTCAAGCTGATGCAGCAGCGTTTATTTCATAAGTAGAGCAAGTTTTAGATACTTGATATTCAATTCTTAACATCTGCAGAACAGTGCAAGCAAATGTCTTATCTTCCTGAAAGCTCCAGAGTGACTCTGTCTATCTGTCTTGGTGTCCCTGTTGGCATGCTTATTGATTCCTATTTCAAAAGCACACCTGCAATTGTACTCAGCTTTGCTGAAACAATTTTCTAATTGGGGAATTTGGCTTGACAAATCTAATCTCTTTCTCAAGCTGTCGATGAAGCTGTACGGATAATTACTGGAGGCCTACCTGAAATAGCCGTGGAAGGCAATGGACCTGTGGAAAACAATGCTATGCTCAATAAGGCTGTCAAGAGATCTAACGAGGATTCTGATGACGATGAGGAGAAAGGTTCAGTAGTTCCCCCTGTACACGACATCTACAGAGCACGACAACAAAAGAGAATCCGGTGAAACAAGCTTGGAGTTGTACTGTGACAAGGACTTGCATTGAGTTTGTCAGTCTCTTAAACGTTAACGCATTTAAAAGGGACAGCTGCAAAGAAACAAACAAACAAAAAAAAAAAGTCTTGAAAATGGTTTTGTTACTGTGGTGCCTCTCTTCTATATGGTCCTTGACCCAAAAAACAGCCAGAACAATCTCAGAACGTGCTCTGAACAAAACTGGGGTTTCAAAACCGAAAGCGCAAAATGTCAAACTGCATTTTGTTGGAGGGTGTTCACATCCACCACTTGAAATCTTGTGGGTTTTCAGCAGTTTTATTTTAAAAACTGGATGGCTTATAATTGTGAAGCATTTTGTAATTCACATTTTCTGGAAGACAGTTGTTTTCAGTTTGTCCATGTAGTGTCCTGCCTTACTGGTCATTTTTATTTATGGCAGAATGTATGGAATCTGTTTTATAGTTGAAAATGGGGGGAAAAAACCCAACATTCCTTTAAAATAAAAGGATATCGATAGCATCATGCCTCATTCTACTTTTATTCAAACACAACAAATTACTTTTTAACTATTACTCAGCAACTTTGAAAGCAATGTTACCAAGAATTAGAACCATCACAGGAAATTGATCAGAGCGTACATACAGGAATTAGCTTTCAGTTTTTCTAGAGGAAGCAGTATTACCTTTACTTTGAATTCCATGACTGTTTAAAGAAGACACCCGTGTAAGATAGACTAGTTACAGGTCTGTAATGTTGGCTGGCCAGGAGTACTGGCCCCTGCAGTCTGTTCCTGGACACCTGCATCAGTCTCCCACTTATTAATGTACAAAGCTAAATGTTAATATATTAGCTACTGAGGTTAACTGGTTATTTTCAAAGAAGCTAACAAAAACAAAGAAGCCTTATGAGCTTTTGAAGCTGCTAGTTTATATATATACTTGAGATTTTAACTTGTCATTGACTATTCAGGACTGTGCTCTCCTGAGACGGTAAGAAGGCCTATGATGAACAGGGAATTAAGGTGTTCGGACAAGCTGAAGGACATTCCCAGCACCAGCAGTAGAGATAACTGCAGGTCATTGCTCCTATCTACCAGCCTAAAAAGATGGAACATGTCTGTACCCATATAAATACTGACACAGAGGTAAGGTATGGCAGCCTTATCAATCCTAGTGTTTCTCTTTTGCTTTGTCACTTAATTACACCTGCCTTCTGATTTTAAAGACAGTGCAGAGAAACTATTTGTCAGTGACAACCATTAAAAAATGACCAGGGAAAAATCACTAGTGTGATTTTTCATGGGTTCTTCTTACAGTCTTTTTTAGATCTTTTCTTGTTGCCAGGCCTACAAAAGCTTAAAGAAACTGAGGCACTCCAGGTTTCCAGTGTGTAACCTCCAAAGGCAAACTGTATACACCCTATGAGCAATACACATGCACGAGCAGCACAATCCGTGCTTTCATGCCACAGCAAGCTGGAGTTGGCAGTCACGGACTGGGAGCACTCAACTAAGTACCATTTTATCTGTCCATAACTCAGTCCCACTCTTTCTACCATACTTTTGATACTCTTTTCTAACCACTGTGCTGTTCCTCTCCCCATCCCTGAGACCTAACAACATCCAACAACTTCTCCTATGCTTAGATTGGAGGCCTTTAAAATCAGCCTCTAGGGAACAGTAAAATGTAAAATAACAGCAGCGATTTCTAACTGCAGACATAATGTTTTGGGGAGCTCCTTTCTTACCCAGAATACTGGGTTAATTTTTTGGAGCTGTGGAGCTGTACTCCAAGATGGATTCTCCACTAATAACAGAGTACAGTATGTAGATGCAGAAACCTTGAAGACCTCTGTTGTATCCTTTGACCATATCAAAAACCTACTCTGCTTTTTGCTGGCTAACCAACCTACTCCTTTCTGAGTTACCAAGGACACATGCAAAGACAGACATCCATGCTGCTATCTGAGTAAACTCAGCTAAGGGAAAAGTATTCACCTGTCTGAGCTGTGAACTCTTACTACGGAGTTCTGTGTTTTTTTCCCTTGGGAAAAGCAGGCTTGTAATGAATGAGGAAAAAAAAAGCAAGCATATGATAGTTGCACAGGGTAATACAGAACAATAGCTCATGCTTAACCCACCTGCCTCCAAACTCAAAGCAGGTATGTCCCTGCTGACGTTTAAAAGCATCAACACTGATAATCAAGCGCTTTCTTCAAGATGGGCTGTTACGTTGGTTGACTAATTGATTAATAAAATGAACCTGGATGTCAGCAATAAAAGGGCCATTTATTCATTTTACATAACTGGTTTTGGTGGGTTTTTTTTAGAGAAGATAACATTTTGCTTTGGATACAGTCTAGCATTTGGGACTCTCAGTGTTTATAATGATGAACTTGGTTTTCACAACCTCGTTCCATTTTGATTACTGTAACGCAGCACTGCACTAGGGAGCTAGAGGAAAACTTGAACTGCACTTACCTCCTAGCTGAGCTTAAAACTGCAATAAGGCTGTAAGACCACTGAGCTCTTCTGCGAACACTCATCTATACAACACGTAACTAATGAAATTCAACACCTTAAACATTTAAGGTTTTAAGATCACCTGTGTAATGTAAAAAAGAAAAATCTTCTATTGAAAATATTCCTTGTGTATTCAAACTATTATTCAATAACGCACCTCCCATCACGCTTTAGATTCACTTATACTTCCGACAGTGCTCTGCACTTCCTGGATATCTTTGAAGACGATTGAAAAACGCAGCCATCTCAAGTTATAGTTGTTTTTAAAAAAAAAAAACAAGTAGAAGTTTTGGCCTAAAGTTTAACACATTTAAAATCCACCTTCTGTAAATGACAAGGATCTATTTCAAAGTTACTATTTCACACAAAAAGGAGTAAACTACTAGCAAAAAAAAAAAGGTAAGAAACACCACTTTTATCAAAACATTTCAGCTCTGCCTTTCTGAAGTCTTTACAGGAGATAAATACAGCCGCAATCTATAAGATTGCCACCTTGTTAAGTACTGTAAAAAGCAGAGGACAGTTACCCAATAACCAGAAAATTTGCTACAAAAATATATTGTGTTTTTTGTAACATCTGCACGTAAACAGCAAAAAAATGCTATTAAAAATGCAGAAAAATGTTGAAAGAAAAAACCTAGTAGCCTACCACACTAACCATAATGTTACAGTAAAGTGCTGTTTGGCTTTGTTTTTTGCCTGTTAAAGTTTCTCTTACATGGAGTTTTAGCTCACTTAAGTCTTTAAAGTAAGGACTTCTTAAAGCCACACTGCCCTGCAGGGAAAGACCACTGCTAACCTGCTGTGGATGAACAAAACTGAACTTGTGACAAATGAGAATGAAAAGCCCTAAAATGAGCTTAAAAACAAAGTTTGGTTGTTCAACTTCTCCTATGTCGCACCTGCCCGGGAATCTAAAAATTGTAGCTAGAGAGAACTACCACAACACTCCCTCACCAAAGTTGCATACTTACATTGAAAACGTATCTCTTTTTCACCATTTATCTCAGAACCCCTATTGCAATTCATGCGTTTTCCTCATCGGTCAGCACTAGTGGTTTAAAAGGAAATAGAGTTTACATGGAGAGCTGTTTTCCTAGACAAATATCGGTGCAATTTTTCAAAACAGCTGACAAAATTAATACTGCACTGGTACACATGAATTGTGTTCACAGTTCTTCTGGCTTCCCTTCATGTTGGGGTTCTTCCTTAGTCAGTATTTTGCCAAGAACAGCATCGTAGTAAGGACTGAAGACCATCTTGTTGTAGTTGACAAGACGAACGTACTTGACAGCAATCTCTTCCAGCTCTCTCTGAATTGGGCCTAATCCTCCAGGAACGGTCGGTGCTGCTTTCTGGTGACTAGATGCAAGAGAATTCTCCAGAAACTTTTGAATTCGAGAATCTGGAAAAATTAGACCAAGAGTTTGTTTTCAGAAGAGGCAGGCAGCTAAAAGGATTCTAATCTCATATAAAACACAGAGCATAACAAACATGTGCTTGAAATAAATTAAAATAGAAACCATGCATGATGTGCCACTAACAGCTTTATAAACAGAGACGCTTTGTCATGTGAGAACAGAGTACTTTTGTCAGTGCATACCTATTAGTTTACAGATGGTGTTATCAGGGTTGGCCACTGCTTGGATCTGTCCTTTCAGCACAGTCTCTCTCTCAGCTGTGAATGGTGCAAAGCCATGCTGGGAAAGGCAGCTGTTCACTTCGGCACACACCTTTTCACCAATGGTAGCCAAAGACTCCTTCAGGTTAAAGGAGCTATGGAATGGGGAGTAGAGCATTACTTAGCTACTGGGGTTGTTCACTTTATCCCCATCTTTAGAAAATAAAGTATCCAGTTACATTTGTCTTATTTATCAAACTTAACAGAAGAAAAGTAATCCAGATCACACAAAAAATAATGTATTTTATATACATGAAAATCATGTCGAGATGTAACACAAGGAGATGGGAGAGCATTAAAAAAAAATCTCCAGCCTGTGCAAACGATACAAGTATGAGCTGATTTTCAGTCTACAGACATCTCAGAGTAACATAAAGAACAACTGTCAACCCACAGTACATACAGCAACCTTAATCTGGGCAGGTAATTGGTGCCACTCTCAGTCTCGATGGAGCCCAGCCAAAACTGTGAGCAGAATTTGCTCCTTGTACACACACAGCTCTAACCTGGCATCATAAGTAACATGATTTAAAAACAAACAAACAACAAGAATGCCATATAAAAAAGAACAGAGTGAAAAAAGCTGGCTCTGTATCAGTAAGGTGAATAAAAACTGTCAGCCTTGGCTAATAAGAAGCTCCTCCACGTATTCCAGTCCATAGCCAGAATGAGACTGAAAACGATTATTTAGCAGTCACAATGGAACTACCGCTGACCATGTGAACAGTGTTACTCGGTACTCACGGAAGATGCATTCCTGTCAGCAGCACCTTGACAATGGTTTTGATTTGCTCGGCAAATCCAGGCACATCGATGAGAGCTGCGCCCGCTGCATTGAACGTGACCAAAAGGACAGTCCCAGCCACGAGGAGCTGCTCCAGTTCCAGCTGTATTTCCTGAAAGCGGCTCTGGTCCATGAGCACTGTCTGCAAAAAAAAAAGGAGATCCAGCACAGGGTGAGATCTGTACGCTAGGCTGTGAAGTGAAATGGAGATGCCAGCTAAGATAATTCATCTAACTCTGAGACCTTACCTCTTCCTCAGTATATACCAAAAGCAAACATCAAAAGAAGTCTCATTCTATTCACTAGACATCTTATCCAAATAAGACAGTAATCAAAACTATGTGCTAGGCTGAGAAAAAAAAGTCAGGACAGAAGGCTCTGAAGATCAGACTGGTTGATCTCTAGCTGTCCCTTCCAGTATAAATTATTCTCTGATCTGATCCCATGGATATAGTATGGAATATGACTAGCTCTTCTGTTCTCCAGAATACTCCAGTAGGTTGGAAACACATTACATTACATTTTAACATGTAATGCTCAATACTACGCTATAGATACATTGCAAAAGTCTGCTTCATGATAACCAACACTTAAGCCTGTTTGACCAAATCACTCTCATTGGACATGCTGACTTTGTGACCAGACTCAAATGCTGCAAGAAATTCACCAATGAAGCATTACCAAATGACTACCTGGGGAAAGGAATGGCACTGCTGACATTAAAGACGTTCAAAACGAAGGGGGCCTGACAAGAGGAGTGGTATGTTCTCACGCAACTATTACATTCATTCTCAAGAAAAATGAAAGTTTAAATAGTCCCTGTGTTCAAGCCTACAACTACTGAGTTTATAGCGTGAGCAAGTTTTAACCTGTCAAATCTGAAAATACATATTTTTAAGGAACATTACACGTTGAATAGTTTGAACTGGAGTTTCTACATAAAGCTCTCAAATGGATTTGAAGCAATACAAAGACGATAAACTTTTCTGCCTTGTTGTTTCTATTAACATGTTGCAAAGAAAAGCCCCCCATACGGACAACAAGCTGAGTTCTGTCCTACCTCAGCCAACTTCCATGAATCAATAAGCTATCAATAAGCAGACACAGAGCAACATCTGCTCAGCAGGCAAACATTAGGAACAAAAGAGAAACAACTGCTTCTTTTTCAACTAAGTAAGTTTCAATACTCAAAAAGAATTACCCACTTGAAGAGCCACAAGAACTTTCAATCAAGAGATCAATGTTTTAGTGTTGTAAATTCACAGTTAGCTACATTCCAAGAGCAGAAAAGTAGTAGAGCAATCAGAGAAATCAATTTTCCTGTTAAATACTTACTTCTGGGAAAGGCCTGTTTGTGTGATCCCACTTCAGCAGCTTCAGATATGCGTGATTCTGTACGGCCGTGGGGCACAACACAGGAGCTCCTCCAACAGCACTGCTGGGGGGAGGTAACTTTTTATATCTCAGCTTTGCAAGATCATCTGCTGCTTCTTGCAACCAGTCTGTGACAATGTCTAAGGAATCTGTAGGAGATAAAAAGTGTCGTTAAGGAAATTCCTTTTTAAAGTTATTTTTTTCTATCATTAATTTCCAGATAAAGCCATTACTTACTATTCCTAATTACCCACAATACCGGATATTGACATGCATTTTATTAAATCATTAATGCAGAACATCTAAAACATTATTAACGCTGCACAGCTACAGGACATCAGAAGTGAGAAGATGCTAACTAATTATGCCCCTCATTGTACTAACTGCCACGTACAGACTGTAGTTCTATTGTTTCTGTCCATTTTTCTCAAGCCTCAGTTTTGGGGCACAATCTGTCATCTAGCATATGAATTACATAGAAATTAACATCACATCTGATTTATTTGTATTATGTACAAGCAAAGACACACCATTTACTGAGAGGTCAGAGAGGAAAAAAGAAAGGAACAAAGTCATACTTGGCTGTTTCTCAAGAAACTCCTGAAACTTCTTTCTTTCATATTCAGCAGACTGCTGCATTAATTTTGGCCTAATACTACTGACAGCGAAGTTTGCCATGTCCATTTTCATTAGGTCTAATACAGAGAAAATTGCTCTAAACAAACAAACAGAAAAAGTTATTCAAGGCTGCAGAAGTTTAAGAGGTTATATGTACAAGATTTATTGCAGATTGCCAAAGGAAAGAGCAAAAACATGCATGGGAAACATTAACAGGATGCTTAATTTAAGAGACAGAAAAAAGTAGCTTGAGCAAGCATGCACACACACACATGTACATAATATAATATAATATAAAACTTGTTCTCCAGAAGAAAGATTTCCACAGATTTAACTTTACTAGCTCCACAGGTTATATTCCCCAAATTTTACATCATAAACTGAACAGACAAAAAGGCACCTAAGCTTCCAAGCTTGCATACTATTTGTTGGCTGCCTATATAGCCAACCTCAGTAGGAAGTGAATAATTAAACCTAAGGAATACAAAACCAGACCCCCTTAATTTCGAAGCAAGCTACTTCCTGCTGGCAGTGTTTCTGCCAAGTCAAAGCTTAACTCTTGGAGGGTTATCAAATTAGAAAACAAGGTTAATAAGATTTCCTCAATCTATCGGGAGCTCAAGCATGGTGACAAAGCAGATATCTCTGTGCTCCCAAGTCTAAGATGTACACTCCTGGTAGGACTAAAAGCATATTATATTGGGGGGAGACAGAGCATAAACTGAAGAGAAAGTAAGAACTAGCTAAAGAACAGTAATATGTATCCCTTATTCCCATAATTGCTTTCTCTTCTCCTCCTGCTGTTTATAATAAATCCTGATACAAACTGACCGCTCACTTGTTATCTGATATTTTACATACATATGGCATTTAGAAAATACCCTTCGGTAACACGCTGGAGCCAGACAAACACAATTCACCCAAACAGCAAGGGTCCTTGTTAAAAACTTCTGGCACATCTCTACCTGTCACACCCATATGACCAGCTCTCTCTGTGTAGCTCTTTTATTTCTATGAATCAGGTTGCACTGATGGAAACACCCCCCCACACCATCTCTCTCTAAAATTATTTAAAGGACTCTCAGTATGACTAATAAGTACCATTTCAGTACCTGAAGAGAGGAACTATTTCATGTATATCTTTCAGTTTCTTAATTTCTTCATCTCGAGCCGGAGCACAGAGAGTCCCCATCATTCCAATAACAAATTCTACCAACTTAGCAATGTCCAGAGCCCCATTTTCAGCCTCCTGTTTTATCAAATCCAGATCAAGAACTTCCATAATCTGGTTTCTTAATCTTGTATGAGCAGGCAATAAAAAAGACAGAAGATTCTGAAACAGAAAGTTTTTAACAGTGTATTAATTCTCAGCACCAGACACTGCAGGGATCAAAGCAGTCAGTGAACCACTTCTCATTTAAACTAATTGCCATCTAAAAGCAGAATCACATTGTTCTGAACGAGGCCATAGAGTCATTTGTAAACTCCAAATTCAAATGTCTCCCTTCATTCTTTGTGACATGAAATCACTAAGTGGTAAGTGCTTTGTAGCACTTCAGACTATTGCACTTGGCTTTGTCAACCCAGTGTTGGGACATCTCAGTGATTCCATAACCAACGTGACTGTCATAACATAGAGGAAGCCTGGAATTATGAAACCCTCTTTGATTCATTTTACATGCTTTCCCATTTGTTTGTACCTTCAATTTGCTCTCCTCAGCTTATACAATTTACTTATGTGCAGAGAAAATTAGGCAGTAATTAAAAAGATCAAGAGCTTCCTTTATGAACAACCAAACTTCTAATTCCTTTTGCCCATTCCCATCAATGCATCTATACAATTTAAATAATTTACTTTGGTAGCATATGACCTTACCTCTTTAATTTCTCCCAATAGTTTAATTGCGTGGTCATATGTCGGTGGATCTTCCTTCAGCTGAGCTTCCAGACAATCCCAGAAAGCTTTGTGCACAATCTCTCTTACTTTTTTTTCCAAGCTGTGGGTAAATAAGACTAGTTAAAAACAACTATATTAGTGTCTGCACCACCACGTGCAGATACCTGCAGCTACTGAAGAACAGCATGCAAGAACATGAAGATAATGTAATCATGACTATTTGAGGACCGACAGAGAAGAAAGCTATCATTTTGTCACTCGGGCAAGATAAAATAGGCACAGGATTTGGCATGGCTCATACCCTAATAAATGGTTACACACAAGCAAAGAAGGCTATCAATTAAAATCCTTGAAAGTACCTCTGAAGCATACTGCTGAAATAATAATAAAAAAGGACAAAAATTATACCTCATCTTCAAAAGAACAGCATTAATAATTCCTTTGACTAAGCAAAATTCATTAGTTAAACATAACAGAAATGAAGCAACTGCTGTGACATGAAGGCTTTTGCGCTTCAACACATAAATACGGCCATTACTCTGAGTTAAGGGCTCAGTTCAGTTTGTATAAACAATAAATAAATTCCAACTGCTTTCTCCTCAAACCACTTCTCTACGCATACATTCAAGCTGTGGAAGACTCCAAACTACACATAAACACAAACAAGCAATTAATCCAAGGAAGATTCCACAGTGCCTCTTCAGCCAAAACCTTCACTAAACAGAGGGACCTTGTACTAGGAGCAGTCCTGGCAGATCACTAAGCTCAGGCACTCTTGGTAAGATGATCTCTGCAATATATCTGTTTCTCTGATCAGGTGAAGAGATGCAAACCTGACACCGTGGTGAACAACCACAGCCACTGTGTACTGTGAGCAACAGGAACCAAATTACTGAAGAACAGGGCTGCTTCTCTCCCCCTCACCACCTCCCTTTTTCAGGTGTAGAGAAAAACACACAGAAAGAAGAAAATTTGTTTAAAATTCTTCTCCCCTGAAGAATGTTGAGATAAATTTCATGGTTCTGAGGCAAAGCAGAAAACTTATGCACCATCACTGCCCATTTTCAAGAGAGAAAACCATAAGGAACAAAGAACAAAAGCAGATGCTGAATTGAAAAAGCACTGTTTGAACCATGGCATTTTACATAAAGCATTTATCATCAGCCATCAAATACAAGCAGAAGACACCTGACAGAATTTCCCCCAAAAGATGCTAAGACAGAAGATAACACAAAACGGAGAGCTCTCCTTCACAGCACAGAAAGAGGTCCCAGCTTGTGGGACCGTGTATGAATTGTAGACAACCTGTATGAAACGTGACAAAAAATGACTGGACTATAGTGCCCAAGTCTGTGGTGGTGCTGAGAACATAGACCAGATCAGTGCATGAGCCCTAAAATATGTATGCCTGTCAACAGTGGAATAGCTAGGATACTCATAGACAATGCTGCTCTGGTGTGGACCAAATCTCTCCCAGTAAAAACACCCTCACTTTCATGAATTAACCCAAGAAACGCACCGTCAGCCACATCGCTCTGTATGAAGAGAAAAATAAAAGAAAACACACAAAAAAACCCCAAAATGGAACAGCAGACGAAGCACCTGTCAATAGGATTGGGGTTGCTGCACTGAGCAGTCTGTGACCAGCCAAAGCTGCTTCTGTTCTCCCTCTCTTAGTGGGGGACAGAACCAATGCAGGTCACACAGGAGGAAAGGCTTCACACAAAAAAGGAATGAGGCCTTATCTAATAAAATACAGAAGTCTCTTAAAGCTAAAACGATTAGTTTCATCTTATTCCCACCGGCAGCAAAAGCTTAAGTGATACTAAGAGCACTACCTGTACCTGCAGCTAGACCTGAATATTCAAAAGCCTGCAGCCTCAGGCTCCTAGGATAAGTAAGGGGACACTGGCAGAAACCATACTGCAACTTCCACAACACATGTCCCAGCAATTACTGCAAGAGTTTCACTTTTCAAATGAACGCATTTCTGAGGAAGCAGAATTGCATGCTTACCTTCTTATGCTTCTTCCTAAACCTTCCCTAGCAGGCACTGTCAGGCAGAACTAGCTGGAGCATTTATTTAATTCACTAGAGTTATTCTAAAGCTATACAAACAAGAGTTTATTTCATACATCTATTTGGTAACAATCTTACCTGTGTTCTGGTAACTCAGCTGGTTTGATCTGGAAGTCTCCATTAACGACAATTTCATGTGCTAATGCCATGTTGGTTACTCCCTTAGCTGTTTCCATTAACTCCTCTACTGACACAGGCCGAGGAGGGCTGGCTGCAACATACATTAAACTGTCAGACAATTACCTAAGAAAATCTGTGGAGAAGAGTCTGCTCATAACAACTATCTGAAGAGACAAACAACAAGCCAACCCTCCCCCAAAATGTTTATTTAGAATTGTTTAACTTCATCTTTCTCTGTACTATAGGAAGAGATCATAAAAAGACTAGCATTGTCACTGCAGTATTCCTCTAATTATTGGGTAGACATTACCATTTCCATTTCATGCTTTTCAAGGAAGTGACTTTATTTCTAAACCAGCCAGCAAACAAGCCACCATTGACATTAAGCAGTAATTATTCCCACTACTTTCAATGTGACTGGCACTTCTCCAGGCTCCTTTTTTTTTCCCCGAAGAGGTCACCATCCAAGTGACAGAAGATGTCAATGCCCAGCCCTAACACTGATACCAACAATTTCTTCCTACAGCAGGCATTGGGACTGATAAGGATGGACAAGAAGCTTCAAACTGGGCCCTGGAGGACACAGGTGAGCAGAAGGAAGCATCACACCTGACAAAAACAGGCCAGCTTCCATGAGGTAGGAGACAAAGGAAGTGGCCAATTCTAGCATAGCCTGGAAAGTCAAAAGAGAGACAGTGACACTGACAAAGGAGAAGGCTAAATTATTGGCATCCTTGGGTGAGGCAGACACAAACAGCAAGGTTTATCTCTGCTCCTCCAGAAAATGCATAGGTGAACAGAAAGGGGGAAACACCTCTACAGAACTGCTGTAGTTGATTGCTTCCTCTCTGTAATTCATTCACTTCAACTGCAGTACAAGCACGGGAGCAATGTATTAATTCCCAGCATGAATGAAACCAAACAGGCTGGGTTTACTGGGATGTTCTAGAAAAACCAGTATGGCTGCATCATTTGACAAGCCAGTTTGATTGGACTTAAACTAGTAATGCAGAAAAGGTCCTTCAGATCTAACTGTCCTTCGCTTGTCTGCCTTTCGAAGCTGTTCCAAGTACAAACAGCACAGTTCCAAGAATACACGCAGTGTTCTAATTTTTCATTACCATCTCGCTCTTTTCATGCAGCACTCTCAAACCCAGATTTCCTTCTGCCTGGAGGTATATCTTGCACAGTGTCTCTGGGAACACAGCAAGAATTGATATCCAGAGAAGAACCAGCAGCACAGTGAGCTTACAGCTAAATGAGTGCGCTCCTGTCCAGCTGCCAAATGACTTCACTCAGTAGACACACTCAAAGCTAAGAGACTCTTTCATTCACCAAAGAATGCTCTTAAATCATGGTACTTCATTCTTGTATTATCTCTGCTCCCTTCTAAGAGAGAAGGGCTTGAGACCAGTGAGGGCAAGACAAGGCAATGCATTTCGCTTTTACATGTCCATAGTCTTTCTCCATAGAGAACATCTCCTATGTGTAATATGACACTAAGAAAAACATTAAACTCAAGTAATAATGAACACTATTGCAATAACAAAAAAAACAACACAAAAACACAACAAATAAAAAGTTACATCCTGGGACTCTCCCGACAGAAACCTGGGGCTGGTTATGTGAGAGATTTTGTCTCCTTGATCTCTATCTCTGGAACCAAAATAAACTCCCCCTTCGTTTCATCTATAGATTTGCCAGAATTAATGAGAGATCTTGCATTTAGCTTCTGATGTTAAAAGCAGAATGACAAAGAAAAACATGCCCTAGGAATAAACCTGGTGTCCTGAAATCTCCTTGTCAATGGAAGTGGTATTAGGATTAAAAACACAACTTTCCACCTGCGTCTGGCTGGGTAAGGAGGAATAAAATGACAGGGCATGATTTTGTTGGTGACAGCCCTCCCTGCCCTCTGGCAGAAACAGAGGCTGCAACAATCCAGAAGGTTTGGCTGATAATGCAGACAGCAGCATCAATTTGGTTGCAATATAGTGGAGCAGTGCTTATCCTTTGTGCGAGTGCAGTCACAGAAAGCTCTAAGACACACATGGCTCAGAACAACGTGGTTATTGTGAACAGTTAAATGTTAAAACTAAATGGAGGAAAGCGCATGTGTTAAAAGCAGCTTCAAAGCAAATGATCGGGAGTTGTCTAATATTTCACTGCAAAACAGTCAAGACTTACACAGAATACTATAAAACCCCATTATCATCTCCACTGCAGAAGACACAGAATTGGACTTGTTTTATTTAATAAAGGGCAGTTTTGCTTACACTTTGGTGTGTCATCTCTATGTGAACCTGGAACACTCTGTCCTATTCTCTTCCTGATAGACTGCTCCGAGTTGTCCAGGCTCTCTTGATCATCCTCCAAAGCACTCAGCTCTTCTTTGCTTGAATGCGGCTGGTGGGGATCCTGAGACATTTTCAGCTGTTTCTTCTCAGAAAAAATAATAATAATAATAATAAATAAAGTTAAAAAAGGCAATGAATAAGCATTTTATAACATGGCTGAGTGAGAAAACATCTTCAGTTCTCTCAACTGAGGAAAAAAAATTGAGAATAAAAGAAATGTTATGAGGAATTATATGATGTCATTCCCATAATGGCAAGGAGACCTGGACTAAATGACTCACTTCCAGTCTCACACAGAAAGAGATGCTTTCAGCACAGCTACCATTCACTTGATCCATATTCCAAGTGAGTTCTGAAAAACTCTTCCCCTGCCTTACCTGCCACATAAAGATGTGGTAGAAAAATATACTGAGAAACATCTTCTAAACAGCATGACAAACATGCTTTGCAAAAAGACTGTGACCAACAAGGTACCATATCGGGACAGTAAAGCATTCTGAACACAACATCCTCCTGCGCTGTGACCTGGTCCTACCCATCAGAACTGAAACACCCCCACTCCACACCACCCAAATGAATTACAAAGCTGAAAAAGGACGAGGGGCAAATATCACATCATTCTCCTGCAAAAAAAAAGGAAGCTCCTGGGAAAACACCACCTTCATCTGTCACCTACTTCCTATTTCTCCAGCAACCACCACTTTCCAAATACGAAAGAAACAAGCTCCCAGCAAGGGATGCAGCTTCCAAAGGCACCTCACAGCTACTAGAAGAAAAACACTTAGCAGTGTCAATGACTACATAGAAAAGGATGCAACACACACATAAGCAAGCAGTGACACAGGAATATGAAACGCACAGACTTTTTTCTCCATACAACAGCTGTAATAACTAAGCCTGCTCCATCAGTGCTTCAATTGAGTGCACCAATGTGATTCTACAAGACAGCCAGAAGACTTGGCATTTAAAAAATGTTTTCCTTCCACAGCAATGACTCAGGATCATCATCTGGCTAGGTGCACAAGACACACAGCAACACTTGTCTACAGCGATGCTTGGTTTTTATTTTAGACAAGGAAGTAGAGCACAAAAAAACATAGGATAAATCTACACAAGAAAAGTAAGGCATCAGTGCAGGTATTGTTAGACCCACATAGTAGCCCCCAGCTCTGGCACACAAGCACTGATATCCCAGCTCTGAGCTCCTGATCCTCTCTGCACTCATGTGCACAGACCATCCTAGGCAGCATGGGACAGTGTCAGTGAATGCAGAGCTGTGGTCCCATCACCACCCTTTAGTTAAGCAGAGCATGTCTCCCACTGGGTACAACATGAGGTATCCAAACCAGCACAACACAGCACAAGATGGGCTGGACCTCCAGCCTAGAAGGTCTGTTACTGTCAACATTCCAACAACAAGATGGTAGGATCTGGCAATAAAGAGGCCATTACAGGAAGAGATAACAGCTACAGCTAAAACAAGAAACTTCATGTGTGACAGGTGAAACAGGAGGGAAAAGCCAGAGTAAAAGTATCATCATAGAGGTTTCCTGTTTCATTCAGCTAGGCTCAGTCACTCTGCCTGCTCTCTCCCACAAAGCATCCTCCTGAAGATGGGAAGCACAGCCATGACTCACCTCAGACCTACTTAGCTCTTCAACACACACTTCACAGCAATGCACAGCCTCTCCCTGTGCTTTACCCTCACCACCCTTCACAAGGTACAGAAGTACTGTAATGTAATGAAGCAGCTGGGAGCTGAGCTCGGGGCTCCACAGGTGACCGGCAGGCCGTTACACCAGCATCCCGACTTCCAGCCCCGCCCACCAGGCCACCGCTCCCACCGTGCAGGCTACACTTTATATATATATAGTGCCTTCCAGTCTAAAAGCCAACGGTTTTATTTAAATCGTCAAAAAACCAACCGAGCAAACAAAGCCGAGCCCAGCTGTGGGAAGCGGGCAGGAGGATCCCACAGCCGCAGGCCAACGGCAGGCGCTGAACTCAGCAGGCCCACTTGTTGGCTCAGCCGTTCAGTTTGCGGCACTCTGCCTACCGTTTGCCGCTGGACCGCTGCCATTGTTCTCCAGAGCGCATCCAGAACAAACCCTCTTTCCACGGCGTAAATAAATAAGGCCGACAAACGCCCGTTCCAGAAACACGGCCGTCATCTTTCACCTCACACAAACAGCTCCCAGACTACAACACTCTTCTCGGCAGCTTCCTCTAATCTAACAACGGCACGAGCGCAAGGGAAAGCCCGAGGCACGTACAGCACGAACACGTACAGCAGGTACCACCCCGCGCTCCTCCAGCAGCACGCGGCCCAGGCGGCACCCGGCCCCGCAGCTCCGCGCTCACCCCGCCGCCCGGCGCCGTCCCTCCGCCTCCCCCGGCTCGTGGCCCCGTTTCCCCGTGCGATACGGCGCTCTCCGCCCCGAGCCCCGCGGCCTTACCGGCGCACAGCGATCCCGCAGCACCGCCGCCACAGCGCAGAGGCGGGCCGGGCCTCCGGCAGCCGCTCGCCCTACGGCCGCGGCCCGCCCCGCGCCGGTGCCCCGGGCCTCGCCCCGCCCCGCGCTTCGCTGGCGGCTGCTCCCGCCGCGTGCCCGCAGGTTCGCTACGCCGCCGGCGAAGAGGAAACATAAAACAGAGTGAGTTGTACAGCAACTAAGAACAAGCAGGGAAACCATGAAGTATAGGTCAAACCTGGATGCCATCAGCTTCAGTAATAACTTACTTTCCATCCATTTGCAAAATATAACTTTATTAGATAAATGAATACAAATGATTTACAAATATATTAGTGTTTTCAATACTGCAATATAGAAAGTAATTCAAAAGTCACACATGCATATTACTAACTCTGTCTCCAAAATACTGCATAAAAATACTTGGATAACTACTATGAAACTGATCTAGCAGTCTCTTTTTCTCTTTGTGGGAGAGCTTTGAATCTTCATCAATAGCTTTCAGCAGAGATAACAGCTCTTCTTTTGTGGTCTTCACCATATTCAAACGATGCTCTTTTTCATCCAGCTTCTGGCAAAATGCATAAGCTAGAAGGAAACATGAAGCAGGTAGATGATTAACACCACAGTCATCCACCTTCCAGGTTCCACAGATCCACCTTCCTTAAGGAAGGAAGTTTGTCTAGTCATTGTTGCAACAAGTATTTTTGCTTCAGCTCAGTCCCTTTTACCCTGCATCTGTGTGCGTGACAAGGAGTTCAGTTTACACTCACCTGTTACATTATTAGGATCTTGGCCTTCCTGCAAAGCTGCTAGTTTATTGCTGACCATGTTGTGCAGTATCCCCGGGATCTTGAATAGAGAAGACAAACAGCAGGTTAGAGAAGGCAATTCTGCACAAGCATACGAGATAAAAAGCTGGTCATTTTCTCCCTCTTACCTTTAACACATCTTTTTGGTGGTCCACAAGGAACAAGATCAGAAGGTCAGTTTTCCCTCTGGATAAGGATTTATTTTTGATAATAGCTGTTGAGAATGTTCTTTTCACAGCCATCCTGTTGTCACTCTGAAGAACAACATGAAAAAACGGGAAGGCTAGCTCTCCTGCTCATTGAAGAAGGGCAGGGCATTCTCTCTGCTCTTCTAGAATAATTACTTTTCCTGTAGTCACATCTGCTTCCTGACCTACGTCTGGGACATCTAGATTTCAGTAAATGTTAAGCAGCTGATAACAATTAAGTATGCACATTTACCTCCTTCTGGAGTTTGAGCTCAGAGTTATGGGCAGCAACAGCCATAAAATACAGTAATCTTCTGAACTCCTCCCTGATTTGGCTGTCTAGGAGTTTCAAATAGAGTTGAAAAGCTTCTAGTGATTGTTCCATCTTCCCGTTCACTGGAAGAAAATAAAGCTTTATATAAAAATACAGTAATAGCTAAAACACATGAATTGGACACTGAAGAGCTCACTTCTCTAAATGGAAGAACAAAGGGAATGAAAAAAACTCCATTCTTACAAAGCTCTCACAGGCACAGAATCTAGAGAACAGCCCACCCCCAAACATTTAGCCCAATATTGAAGTTAGTGCGCTTCCAATTAAGCTCAATTAGACTTCAAACACCATTCTATGGAGAATATCCTAGATAAGTGGGCTACTATGATGAATTGGTTGCAGACCATTCTGTAAAGCATTGCAAAGTTTTAATTCAATTGGCTGAAGTAGAAATTTGAGATGTAGCTATTTAAAATTGCACTCACCTTTTCTTTACTACGTGGATAGGAAGAATGGAATATAAGTGCAAGATATTCCCACCAAGATAGAACATTTTCTTTACAACCGGATTAAAAAACTCCTCAGAAGGCAGGCTTTGAGCTTGGCCAACATACAAGACACTCAGCTTGTTAATATCCAGCACACTTAAGCTTATTAAGTTACTCACCTAGTAGCTCTGCAATTCCTGAATGAATTTCAGGTGCATAGCTCAACAGCGGCTCCTTTTTCTGGCTATAGTATCTACCAATATTTTCAAACAGCAGTAGTTTCCATGTGTCGGCTTTATCCAGTTCACCAGGCAAGCTCCTGCTAATGTCCACCACCATATGATCAGGAAGATATTCCAAGCAGTCTATTGCTGATGAGAGCCATTCATCTGTTCTAGAAGACAAAGTGGTTTAACTGTAGTATTACTTAATAGTGCCTCTCAAGGTGCTTGGGCTCTATGACAGAAGCAAGCAGACCAGTTTCTCAGACCTAAAGTTAGTGACATCCTTTACTGTTATAGACAAGGACAAAATTACTGCTAGATAAACAGAAATCCGAGCCTTGAACTGATTCCAAATGGCAAGGTATTTCAGCCTGTATTTCTAAATTTATTTATACAGTTTCATGATCAGCTTTCTTCCACCATTTTAAAAAGGATAAAGTGCTAAACCATCCTCTCGCTCATCTTGTTTGTTGTTTTCTATTATTTTAAAAAAAATAAAAATAAAAATCCTATACAATAGCAAAATACAGCTCCCCACCCCCCTCCCCTAAATACTATCAAATCCTACCACAGGCTTCAAAATTTCTTCCAGCGGGCAGAAGTCAGTTCAGCAAGTGCTCTTACTGAATCCAGTTTAACAGGTAGACAAGTGTGCCTGTTCATATCCTTTCTACAGTACTGAAGACTTACATTTCTACTTAAAATTGACCATGATTTACATTTGGATGCAACTTGGCAAAGCTTTCTGTCCTGGGAGGTGAGCAATGAATACTTACTGTGAGTCACTGAAAGCCTTGAGAATCTCTCTGTCCAAGTAGCTGCTTGTGACGACATATCCAGAGTTCTTTGGTTGTGGAAGCTGAGGCTTGACTGCCTGGTGCTCAAGTAAGCAGTCAACAAGTGGAAGGTCTACAAGCTGCAGCAGACGGGCAATTGTTTGTTCTCGCCAGACCTCATTAATAACTGGCAAGGATGGAATACACAGAACACACAGAGTGAGTGCGATAAAGATTAGGAAAATGGCAACTCTCCTCCCTCCCACCAACCCAAATCTAAGAGATTTATTTTTTCTGCTACTGTAAATCAATTCTGGGAAAGTGTGTCCCTTATCGTTTGTAAGTGCATTTTATCACTGCTAAAGGAAAGAATTTGCCATTTGTTTAGTTAACTGCAAGTACAGGAGAACCACTCTTTGGATAAGCCTGAAGTGCCTTACATTCTTTGCACTCTAACTTGCAAGCAGACTTTGTTCTAGATAATGGATAGCAGTGTAGCAGTGACACACTAACCTTATCACAGCTTCCACAACTATGACCCAACTCCAGTGTTTCTATCACTCCCTGAGTGTTTCTATGATGCCTCAGCATCTTTATCCAAATGGAAAAAAGCTACACTCATTTATAGTTTAGTCCGAAGAGATGTGAGCTGTCAGAAACAGTTCCCTACAGCACTGAAGGTGAGCAAACATTGTTGAAAGGCTAGCAAAGAGTTTTAGCAAACAGACCACTGTTAGTGATTAAATCAGGCACAGCTATACTGCAGACAACTTTTCCTAAGTTCAGTTAGGCTCTACATGGTTGTATATTCTTCTCCATAAAGTTCAACAACAGTTAAAATTAACTGCACTGTTTGGATCCTGTCTGATAAAAAGACAGAAGCTGAGGTAGACTGCAAAACAGGTAATCTGTCCTAGTTATGAAATGGCGTTCAAAACAGAGAGTCACTTCGACTCCATTGCCATTCTGTCAGCCATCAGTCCTTCCAGTCCTACACTTAAAAGCTCCCTTCTTCTCCCACAAATGAGATATTCTTTGCCTTACCTTGACGAGACAAGCTTTCTGAGATGTTTACTCGAGGGGTATTTGCAGGCTTTAAACTCAGGTTTTCCCAGAAATCCTCCAAGCTTTCTGCATTGACAGGAGTAGTGTTAAACAGCATGTTCTTCTGATGCCTGAGAGGAACAAACACATACATGTATATTCTTATCCACATATAAGACTAACTGAACACAGCATGCTTATATGAACAACCATCTAAGGTTAAGATTTAAGACTGTCACAGGCACCTTCCCTGTTCAAGCAATACCTTAAAAACACTCTGTGCAACAGTTCCACACAGGTATAAAGCTCCTCTCTTAGAGCTTGTCAAAGATTGCATTAGCAAACTACCTGAATTACCACGGAGTACATATAGGCTAGGAAAGGAAATTATATGGAAGTAACACACACAATAACCCCCAACCACTCAAAGAGTCCGAAGCTTTAACACACTATTCATAACAGTGACATGAGATCAGAAGTTAAGAGCTGTTCTTGGAAAAATTAGAAGGTGGCTGCCCCTTAGCAACACCTCTCCTGAAGCTGGGCAGCTAGTTTAGATGATGCCATCCGCTAACAGAAGTCTTCAGAAACCTGTTCCCCATTTCTGGGTGTTAGCTGGTTCCCCTCATAACTGACTTCATATGCTGTCAAGTAGAAAAATAAAGCAACAACTTCAGACACCGAGTTTCTATTCCTCTGAGTATAGTTAATTTTAGTTTGTGTTTCTTCTTTGCTGTGGAGCACTACAGAAGTCCTTTTGCTATTGATGTGACAAACCATTTGCATCAAAAGATCTGTTCTTTTCAGAAATGGAAAAGAAAAGGAATGCAGTCAAGCTGTACCCAGCCCACAAGAAAAATACCTTCGTTCTACTCAAACAAAGTGAATAATCTCACTTCACAACTACCTGACAGGTATGTTCCAAAGTCTTGCTTAAAGATACACTGTGATCAATCCATTTTCATTTCTGCACAGTTGAAGTAGCTCATTTCTCCAGAATTCTCTTACGTACATACATGCCATGCACAGACTCAGGGCAGTTTTCTTTAGCACAGAACAAGAGCCAGTTCTGAGGAAGTGTGGGAGGGAGAGCAGGACAGAGAGACTATCTGTTCTTAATCTCTGCTTCTAGAATGTTCTGTCAGTTGGGCTGACACACTTCAGGCGTTTAATGTTTGCTTCTCTCAAACACAGCAATCATGCTTTTATTTTTTTGGCCAAGCCAACATCGTTTGTGATTTTCAAGTATATTTTATCAGAACTAACACAATGTCTGCCTGAAAAGAAGCCCGTGCAAGAATGTCAGAAAACACACAGAGATTAATGTTTGACACAAAAACTCTAGAGGAAAGTTATTTGGCCAGGTTACCTACATGGCAGCGTGCTCTGTTCTACAATAGTTTAGCCAGTTCCAGGCTTTTCTCTACTCACTCCTGAAATGGCAGTGAAACAAGCCCTTGCCATCATGCTACTCTCTGGCTTTGTGATGGCATGCAATAACATAACAGCCTTGTAGCCTGCTACTTCGCCTAGGAACAAGTCACATGCACACAAAGAAACAGCTAAAAGCATTGCAGAAAGTTAAATTTGAAGTCTACTTAAGCTAAGACAATGAAAGCAGCAAGCAATTCCATTTCTCTTTTCTTCATAAGCTGGATTGAAGAGTGGCTTAAACCACAGCTAGGCAAGCAGTACCCAAAGTCTTCTCCTGTGTACAGCCTGCTTGATGCACCTGAATGCCAGCTGCTCACACTCATTTAGCTCCCAGTAGATAAGCATCTGCAAGGCACTCAGCTTGCACACGCTCCCCTTTCCCTGAAGGGAATGTGGAACAGACAGAAAACAAGTAACCATGCTTGCTGAACTTCAAATTTGTTTCCTACCTGCCCTGCACCACAAACACCCACCGGTAGTTGCTTCCCCCACCCCCGGCATCCAGGTCCTATCATTACTGCCCCTTTTGTTTTCCTCTATCCCACAAAAAAATAACACAGCATTTCCCTACGGTAAGACTTTTTATCTCCACAGTCCATCGTGTACCAACCTTTGTGGCGTACACTGCTGGTAATCTTTATCAAGATCCGCTTGGCTTGAGACATTTGTGAATCTGTAGAGGCTGCTGCTACTGTCCTCAAACACCGAGCGTTTGTCTTTTCCAAAGACTCTCCTTGAAACAGCCTCGAACACTTTGTAGTCCATCAGCGCTTGACACACTCGCACTATTTTAGCGCGGGAAATATCAACATCCCCAAAATACTTGTTCTGTAGAATATGAGCAAACACAACATCCACTGCATCTGAACCAATAAAACAGTCATGGTAGCACTTCAGGTTCTGACGACGCTTTTTCACTTCCACTTGAGTTTGAAGTGTATTGATAATGCTGCTCCAGATATACGTTGCTCCAAATGGTTTCTGGGCCAAGCTAAAGCCTAATGATACAAGAACAGAGAATGTACAAAGATTAAACTCATTCTGCAATTAGAACTGTCCCCTCTGTGGCTACTGGCTTTTGTGAAACTTGTAGGGACATAAGAAGCTTGAGGCTTCTAGTTTGACTTGCACTGAACTGGCCTTCAACAAAGGATTAAACACTTGAGCATTACCCTTAGCAAGTCTGCCTGCATTGTACCAGCGTATCTCACTGGGCTGCTCTCACTGCAGTAGCCTGTGGTGCAGCTCTGTATCCAGCAGCTTTCACTTTCTCAGCGTGCTGTTCCATAATGCTCCCTTCTGCATGCTCCCTCCATTACCCAGCACTGACACCCGTGGGATGTACACCTGAGCACACTTGCTGCACAAAACCAAAGACCAACCCTACTTGTCTGCTGCTCCCTGGTTTCCTCTAGTAGTAGAGGACAAAGAGCATAGAGCTGTGAAGGTAAAGAGGGCAGCGGGGATGAAGAGACATGAGAACCTTGTGTCCTACAGCACTGTGCATACACACAGGGTACCTAGTGACACACTACCCGCACCAAAAACACATGAGACAGCATTCACTGGACACTAATCCCACAGAAGAGACTCGTACTACCATGGCTCCAACCGAGATTCATGCTTTGTACTCAAAGCCACATCCTTGAGCCAACCAGCCTTCCCTCCCCTAATAAAACCACTGAACTATTACTCATTTACTAACCTCAGGTTCAGAGGATCATGCTAGCAGTGGTGCTAGCAAAGACTACAGCCAGCTTCAGCAAGGACTTGAGACAGAACGTGCTTGTAAAATATGCAGGTTGCACCGAGCTGGTAAGAGCTGCAGCCACCAGAGAGGTTAGAACTGGAATACACGTTTCCCAGAACTCAGCTGGGCAACTGACAGAGAGGGCAAAACAAGTGGAAGAGACAAATGCTAAAGGACAAAACAAGGAATGGAGAGTTGGCAGCAATCCTACAGACAGCCATCTGGGGTTATGACAGACCTCAAACCTCATGAATTAACAGTGTAATGCAGTGTTTAAAAGGGGGAAAAAAGAAGCCACACAACTTGTTCTGGAACATATTACTATGAACGTTTTCCACCAAGATACAGGAGGTATTTTGCTGTTCAGTCAGAGAATTGCATTCCATCTGGGGCACCAGGGTTTCCCAGCTGGTCTGTGACTGCCAGAGTGCCCAGGAATGAGCAGATTAGGAGGGGAGAGGGGAACAGTGATGATTTAAAGGAGAAGAAAGCAGGGAACGCAGCAGCACAGCACCCAGCAGTGTTACACGAGACATCAATTACGTTCAGAGCGACGTGCAGACAGACACCTGCTTTCTGATAGCGTCCATGGGAGAAAGCTTTCCAATACACAGCACTGACACAGGCTCGATAAAAGCATTGCCGAACCTCCGCTTTCTGCTTCAAGCGGCGGACAGAAGGAACAGCACAGAACGCAGCAGTTCCTCCCAGCCCTGCTTCCCGACACCTTCCGAGCCAACGTGAAGAAAAAAAACCACAGCACACAGTAACGCGTCCAAACGGCAACGCCGGCTTCACTTCCCCAAGTGACCGCCTCCACCTTCCACAAGGGCAGCGATAAGCACGAAGGCTGCGTGAAGGGGCAGAGCTCGGGACACGGGACTCCGTGCGGAAGCGCCTCCCTCGGCCGGCGGGGACAGCAGCCAACTTTTGAACTGCGACCGAGCGGGGAAAGAAGCCGGAGCCGAGCTGCTGGCCGGCAACGGGCGGGCGCAGACCCCAGCCGCCCCACCTCGCCTCCCCTCCGCCCAGCTCTCTCCCCGCGCTTCAGACCCCCCTCAGCGCCGGACCCGCTCAGCCGCCTCCCGCCCCGCCACAGCCTCCGTCCCGCTCCCCGCTCCGTACCCGGCGGCCTGGCGGCAGGGCTGCACACCGGGCTCGAGCCCAACGCCGCTGCCTTCTCTCGCACCGTGGCCATCACCGGCGCCGATCGCTCCACACAGCGCCCAGCCGCCCGCCGCCCGCAGGAGATATCCCGCCGGGGGGCGGGGCCGCCGCGCCCGCGCTTCACCCCATTGGTGGCGGCGGTTGAACGGCCTCCCACGCGCCGAGCCGAGCCCTCAGGGCGGCTGAGGGACGACAGAGTTGGGAATGAAAGTTGGTATTGTTTTGGAATGACGAGCAGATATTTCTTTCTTAAGGGAAAACGGGAAGACAAACTTCAAAACAAGCAAGGCACCATTTCAGGCAAGCATACCGCTCAGGGTCTGATTCACTCCTATCATCTCGCTTGAGGATAAATGGGACGGGATAAGGTGTGCTGTCACACACATTGAGGCCTTCTCTATTGTGGAGAGAGGCAAACCAAATAAAAGCTTCAATCACAAAGTGAGAAGCTGTCGAATCTGAGGTGCTGCCGAGCTTTTTCCATCAGCTTGCAAGCCGGATGGATGGCCAGCCAGGGCGTTTGGATGAACTACGCCTGTAATTTCCAGGCTTTCCACACACAAGTGAAGGAGACAGAATTGAATACGAGGCCTCGTGGAGCACGTATGATGGAGTCCCTCAGTATTGGTATGGAAAAGACAGGAGATGGAGCATGTGTTGTCTGAGAAGATGGAGGTGTATTAGGAGAACTGAGGGTGCTGCTGTTGTACTGGTGGGTGCTTGTTCAGCCATCTGGAAATGTTGGGTCTTCTTGAAAGAAACAAAGGGCAAAAAAAAACAAACAAACAACAATTTCTTAAAACTGAAGACCCCAATTCTGAAAAAAATAAAAAAAAATAACAAAAAATCTAAAACAAAGACAAATTCAGTGTCCAAAAGAACAGACTGACTTGTCACTGAAAACTGATGGCCCAGACATGAATTCCTGCAGAAGAATGCTTCTGCTGTATTGCTCATTTGCAGAGGAATTCAGGCACTTCACACGCTAATCTGACATCTCTCAAAGTCAGACCGAGCAAGGCTCTCTCTTCTACTGCCAGACTTACGTCCTTCATTTGAAGTGTCTTCCCAGAACAACACAAACTTGTAAGTACACATCAACGCCGTTTAAATTTGCATATACAGAAAATCACATTGCCACAATAGCAAGGATTTGCTGGACTCAGTCTTCACGGTTTTGTTTCTGAAAGAGCACATCAAACCACGCTTAGCATAAAAGTTCATACGAATATTCCAGTTATTCAGAATAGTCACTTTTTTTCCCCCCCACATAAATTCATTCGATGCCTGGATTCATTGCAGTGCTGAAGCTGATGGAACACTTTGAACATAACTCCTAAAATGTTGCTCTATTCCACTCACCAGTGGTACATTTTGACATAGGTTTCGTAGTTTTACATACGTAAATGAAATCCACAGCTTTGGCAACAGAAATTAGACCTTTTCGGGTCACAATTATCATAATATTATCAAATATCCCCAATTGTTTTGCGTGAAGATATAAAGCCTGGTATTTAATTTTCTTAATACTGAAGCTGTCCTATGAAATTCACCAAGTGCTCTCTTCCACCTTTGTTAATCTCAAATTTAAACAAATGAATGGCTGTCCGTATCAGATTGCAAAAGGCTATTTGATACACCAGACATGCGAAGGATGCCAAAAGAACTCATGCATTATATGTCTTATATCCGAGTTATGTGTTCTGCTGTTTATACTGAGGAATGTGAGAGGTTTGCTCGGGGCTGAACTCCACGGGTTAGAGAACTGGCTCTCTGTCAGGATGCAGAGCAGATTATTCACAAACTCACTCTTAGTTTCAATTTCTCGTTACATTAAGATGATGTAGATCCTTTGGAATACAGCAATGCCATCTCCTGCAACATTCACACCTGTGTTCAGTTGCACAGCTTGGGTAAGAGTATGATTTACTCTTGAAGCACAAACTTCAGTATTTTATAGCAAAGAAATCTGCAAGGATTCCGCCTTTGCATTTTTGAAGAGCCTAGAACAATAAACAAGTTCCCCAGACAGAAGCTTCTAGATGACTGAATGTTTTAATCAACAAAGCATGCATTGTGCATAAGTGCAATCCTTCCATTCCTGGGCCAGAATACCAATGTGGCTGTGAGACAAAGTCAAGCAGTACAATAGCAAATGAAGGGCAGGGAGGCAATATGCTGAGCCTGCACTGGTGCACACTGACCTCCAGTGGAACACACTGCACTCTGAGTATCTATCCATGCACAGGGGTTGGAAAAAGAGAAAGTCAGAGCCAGGAGCACCTGAGAATTACTTTGAGGAAGCAAAAGGGAGCAAAGACTATTAGCAACGTGACCAAAAACACAGCAGCTTGCCTCTGCTTCCCAATTTTAATAAGTAGTACCATTTGTACCAGTGTCATGAATGGATTTTTCAACAATTGCAGAAGTCTTCTGAGACATTCGATTATAGAAGCAGAGATTGAATATGATATGCCTAAATGGGCTCAGTGTAGCATGGTCCTAGCAGCACTGTCTGGGTAAAGGCTCCTCACAGAACACCGAAGATCTGCTGTCATCTGCACTCTAGAAACCTGACAGAACATGCAGTCTCGAGCACCATCAGACATAAATAATTGATATGCTTGAAGGTTCCCTCTGCTCTGTCCCATTGGGAGTTACTGTTTCACAGGTGAGCTGAAGTATGTAACTGAACATTGCAGCACAAAGCCAAATACATTAATTTAACTGAAAGTGGGTCTAGGTAAATGCATAATATGATTAAAGGGCTGGTCTCACAAATTTACACAGCTGTGGAGGACCCAAGCTAAAGCCAAATAAGCAGTGGGGATTTCCAGCTGGACACAGGGTGGGAAGCACTGCCTGCAGAGAGCCTTGTCACTCAACTAAAGCTAACTAGCAGCATTAATAAGTAATTCTTGGTCAGGTACCTTTTCTCTTCTTTTTTGACCAGCTGATTCCAGAATTGCAACACCTGGATTCTCACACATAATCTTTATCTTCAGCTTCTTCTGTGCAAAGTCCATTGAATGCAGTCAAACCATCTCTCTGGCTGCTTAACAGCTGTTGCACCTTGTGCTGAAGCAAATAAAAAGCGGTCTCTTATTCTTTCTTCAGTTACCAAAGTTGTAAGGATAACAATTTCTATATGCTGACCAACAGCAAAACGTTCTGAATGTTCAGAATCCACCAAAGCTGCTTTACTCAGTGAAATCCTCATTCTCCCAGAGCTTTGAATAAGTTATTCACATGACCTAACCACGTGATAAAACATTGGTGCTTTAGCTTTAATTCAGTGATGGCAGCATTTGCTTTGCTGCAGCTGTAAAAATGTGATACATAAGTAATACACAGAGAAATCAGATTAGCAGGCACCACAGGGAGAAAGAAGGATGATGCAAAGTAGCATAATTATACTGAAAGGTCTTGCCATCACAAGCCTTCCAAGGCTCAAAATGCTGTGGCATATACTCCCAATTATACAGTTAAGGATTTGAAGTAATACCTGTAGAATAGAAGGAAGTCAACAGACTTAACCTGATAATAATCTGAACTGGAAACACCTATGGAAAAATAAGCATAGCAGCATTTTGAATTGAATTTTGGTTTGGGAAGCAGCTCTTGCACTGAGGACCATTATAAAAATATTTTAGCCCTTCACATTTATCTTTTCCTTCAGGTAAGTGGCTCAGAGAATGCCTACCATGTATTTTATGGCTGACAATGAGATTATATGGGATTTCAGCTCTGTGTGTGCAGCAAAAACATTCACAAGGAAGTATCTGGAGCAGTTCCCTTTAGGTGAAGGGGACAGCAGAAAAGACAAAAACCCTTTGGCACCATTTTTCCCCATATGCACATACAGACAGTGTTCTAGTCAAGCAAAAAAGAACACACAGGAAACAGGATAGCAAAAAAGCAACCGAATCACTGAGGTCCTCTCTCTTTTACCCCAATTTTCTGGCTCATCATTTCTCACCTCAGCTTAAGAACTGGCAGACACACCATGAAAATGAATGCAGAGCATTTAGATCTCCAAAATGTAATCTAAGTTCCTCGATCCATGTTACATAATGAAAAAGAACAGTGTTTCTTCATCTTGAGTCCACAGAAGTCTAAACTGCCATTTTCTCCCCGACAATCCAGCTTGTCACGCCTCAATATTTTAAGAATAAACGACTGAGAATGATGAGGTTTTTGTTTAAAAAGTGTTTTCACTTTAATGGTTTAGTTAATAACATCACGAATGGTACAAAAATGTGTCCTTTTTCACATTTCCATACATTGTATTACGGACCACCTGAAAATCTGGACTAAGAACGTATAAAGTGTCTGTTATTAGCCCTAGCCTCTTTTTTTTTTGCCATATTTAGAGGAGATACGCAGAAAACATGCATGTGTTAACATTGACATGTAAGGATTAGCTTAAACAATAAGATATGACAGAACACACACACTGCAATGCATGTGTGTCCGGTAGAGTGTGAGCCCGAATGTCACGTGTTAGCAATGAGAAATGAAATGACCAGTGACACACTGACATTTTGCGACCGTACTTTTTAGCTTTTCTGTTTTAAAATCGTTTTTAAATAGTAGTAAATATTTAAATAATATTTAAAATATAATTCCCTTAAGGAAATCATTTACTTGGAAGACACAGCCTGTAAGATTTGCCTTTCTAAAACGTAGCATTTTGTTTCGACAGCGTATGAATATGATACACGTCACGGAACTCCGACGATCCTGAAGTCCTTAGCCATTTTCAGAAACAGTTTTTCAATCCAATTTTGTCTCCGGTGTTTTGCTGGCAAAACTTTGGAAGTAGCATCTCAAAGAAAACCTGCCTTTACGAGAAATACTGTATTCGTAATAAAAAACAAACCCAATATCAGCAGGGATGCCATACTAAAGGAAACGACAGTGGAAATAAAAAGTAGCAATAACAATTCATCACACAGTTAGGTTAATTTCTGCTTCGCTAATTCATAGTCTAAAAAGGGTTTTGTTCCTTCCACGTGCATCTTCTCTCACAGACGTGAGCGCTCAGTTTCCACTGTTAGATGTTAAAAGGACATCACTGCTGCTTCAGGAAAAAGACACAAGATTGAGGTGTGGGTGCAGAATTACATAAAAGGCAACAAAACAAAGTATCTGTGCAAGAAAGATAATCTGTACATCCACATTTCTTCTAAGTTTGCTTCAATATAAAATAAAACCTTTTCAGTCCCACTAACAAAAACTTTAATTCTTGTCTATGATCCTTCACACACTTGAGAGTTCCATGCTTTTATTCATCCTTAACAGTAAACTAATAAATCCAGCCAGCATTTTTGTAGCCCAAGACAAAGACGGAAGCTCTGTTACCTCTGCAGTAGTCTGGGGCAGTTAGACAGGTTTTTTCAGTCTCTACAGGCACAGTGCTTGTTTAACTGGCCTGGAGAATAATACAGCCAAAAATAAGCCAGGTCATCCTCTCCAGCAGTGCAGAGCCTCCTGGCCATTTTGATTTACTTATCTAGATGGTTGTCACTAGAATTCATCTTCTTATTAAATAGGGACAAACTACTCCAAAACCCTCTCATCTCTTTTTAATTCTGTTTCTAAGGACTTGGATGAAGACAACCAGCTTCCTAAAGCTACTTCTAGGTTCAAAACTCTAGAGGAGCTATAAAGTAGTGGTACAGAAACCGTTCAAAAAGCAAAAAGATCTGCCAGTTGCTCTCAGTCATACGAGGGAGGGATATGAGACACAAAGTCCAATGAGTTCTTTACTATGCAGTCAAGGAGACAACAACAGTTCCCTCAGCCTGCATCCTAACCATTCCTAGAATTACAGCCCAGGGACTCCCAAACTATGCTGTTTCACTGAAAAGAGACAACAGAACTCTACTTTACAGTTAAATACCTCTCTTCTATCTACGCAGCCAGGAACTGCTGCTGCCAATTATCCCTGCCAATAAGGGAATACACTAAATAACTCATACTATAGATTGGATAGTACAAGAGGCACATAGCTGCTATGTCTCCAGTTGGGATATTTACAGTAAACTGATTTTTAGCTGATCACTATTGATGTTGGCAATTCTGCTTCATGTATTAACTGCAAACTCTGGCTCCTACTAGGCTCAACACAGCATGGCTGAAACCGCCGCAACCCTTCAACCCTTGTGTCTACCCTTCTTTACACTATAAAAATGAATTAGCTTCACAGCTGCTCTGACATTCTGCACATTCTTCCTAAATAAAAGCCCATTTTGCTCTCCTTGATTATAGCAGACATCACAGTAGCACAACGCATCTATTCAAACGATAGTTACCTCCCTTTTTAAAGCAAACGCATTATGACGAGGCTTTAAAAAAGGCAGAGGTTCATAACCCAGCTCTGTTTGCTGCAGACTGCATACAAGTTTTAAAGGAGAATTATTGCTTTTAGAAGACAAATAGCTTTGGAAATACGGTAAACATCCTATACAGTTCTAAAACTAACCAGCTAAAATTCTGTACATACTTTAATATTCAAACCTATTTGATTACCCAAGATCAAATAATTGCATTTTTACATCTATTCATTAAACTCTTTATAGCACTAAGGTCTAATGAAAGTTTAACAACTAAAATAGGCTAAAAACAGACAACAGGAGAAAAGGTCACATGGCAATGAACATCATTTCATTTGGCCAATGAGTAGTGAACCCTGCTTTCTTGGCTGAAATTAAGGCACTAAGTGGCAGTTAAAGGAAGTATTTTTTTCCTATGTTATCTGGAAATGAACAACATGATTTTTATTTCTTTTTCTTTTTTAGGACCCCAGTAAATATCCGTTCTGAATGACTCAGTAAGGCATTCTGTTGGCAAATTTAAAGAAAATGTTCTCCTGATTGGAGTCCATTACATTCATTGTCTGAGTGTGACTAGTGGCACTACCGTTACACTGGAGGGACAAAAAAAAGCTACAAGAAAAGGTCTGAAGACTTGAAAGGCACCAAAAAGAGAACAGCTCTGCAACTGCCAGTTCTACAAACAACTAGGTAAGCTGTGTTTAACACTGCATACAGTCTACTGAATCAGCAATCTTTGTTGACAAAGATATAGTAGTTCCTCATTTAAACTCTCAGTTAATCAAGTGCTAGTTTAGTAAGAAATTTATTTTCACATGTCAGAAAATACTTGCAGTGTCTAACACAACTACACTTAAAGCAAAACTAGTCTAGTATGCATTATTATGGCTAACACTGAAGCAAACCTGTATAAACAAAAGGGTTACCTCGGGATATATAGTTTACAATAAGAAATCAACATATAAATGAATAGGATTTACTGAAAACAATGGAAAGTATTACAAAGATACATGAAACAATTTTAACCACAATATTTTCTCTGTGAAAAATACAACTATTAGTGAGATAAAATGTACAATTGAATCTTTTTTTTTTTTTTTTTTCCAAAAGAAAAAAACAAAACCAAAACCGCAGTATAAAGGAAAATATTTTTTTTTCTTTTCTTCAAAACAGGGAAAATAGTTAAGGTCGTTGTCTTTCATTACAATATAATTTGACACACACAAAAAAAGCAGTCATAGGATTGCACCAACACCACGTTCAGTCTCCTGAACATGACAATAGTAAAAGGAGTCCGTAAAGCATAATGACGTTTCTGGATCTTATGATGGCAACGTATGTTCGCAGAAACTAATGTTGCTCCAGCTCTGTTCACAAAATGTACAAAACTCAGTTTGGCAGCCAGACACATGTACCCCAACGCTGACTTCTCCTTTGCTTAATCAGAGATGGAAAAACCTACCTTAAGTGTTGATATCTTTTTAGCAATAAAGAAAAAAGAATATGTAGTGCATGCTTTCTTGTTTGTCAAAAACATTGCTGAAAATAAAACTAAGTTATCCAATAGTTCACAAAATAGAAAAAAATAAAATAAAATTCTTCAGGTTAAAAATGTGGTTAGGGTTATGTTCAGTTCCATCTCCAAAGGGCTGATTTCCTTGGCAGCATCACTTTTCCTCAGCAAGAGCCAAAGCTCAAAGTTCTGTAAAGAGAAATAAAACTGCCTATGAACAAGAACGCAGCCTGGCTTTGTAAAAGAAATCAGAGCCTCTCTCTGAGCTTGCTGTTCCATCAGATTAGTGCCAAAGAAAAATGTGAGATCTGGAATACATTTTTGTTATGAGCATTTCTGCTGGACACGATTCAAAAGTTCACCAAACTTTTCAAAGAGATCCTCCACCCATTTCATATTTTTCATGCACAGCTGCACAATCTCTTCCTGTCCCAGATCTGCAGTCTTCTTCTGAACAGAAGAAATCTATTTGGAAGAGAAAGAGAGAAATGTGTGTACACATATACATCAGACTGTCAGTGTTTCAGATTTTTTGTTTTGTTTTTATATAATATTCCGTAGATAAATACCACCCTTCTTTGGAAGAAAACCTTTATGCTTTAAAAACAAAGAAAAAGCCCTACCCAGATTGCTTTTGCTAACAGCTGAGCCAGACTTCAACTCTTGTGGTTCTGCTACCTGGAACATTTCAATCAAGGATTTGCAGAAAAACAGAAAGGAGTGGGCATTTTAAGACAAGAGTAGCTCCCAGATCTCAGGAATTACATAAGCTGACTTGTTTGGAAAACAGTGAAGAATGCTAATCTACTCTGATGCAAACTGATTCCATACAAACTTCTTCAGCCTCATATCTGAGCAGCAGAGCCCATTAGGGGCAACATATGCAGTCAGTATACCCTTTTCTTTATGGACTAAATTATTTCCTTATGGCAATCTATAGTCACTTATCAAGAGTACAACAGTCCCTCTACATTTCAGCTTCCCAAACAAATGGACAAATATCTCAGAGAAACAGCAATACTTACCTCCTCTTTACATGTCAGATATATATGATATTTGTAATGATGGAGTGAGTGATACAAAGAATACAACTGTATTTTTTCTGGATCCACTGTAAACTCCTGCAAAAAGAAAGTGGTTTCTTTTTCAGGTAAGTTCACATTAAGTTTCAAGACAAAGACATGACACACATCTTGTAAGTAATTTTTTTTCAACAGTTCAGAAATTGAATACTTCATTCAAATAATTGCTTAGACACATTTTGGTACGCTGTAATTTATATTATGTCATTTTCTCATGTCTCCACGTTCCCTACAAAATTATCCTATTAAACCAAGCTTTGAGGATGCTTTCAGCCCTTTCAAATGCACTGCAACTGAAATCTAGGCACCACTTTGAGAACTACTGGAGGTATTATCAAAGGTTAACTATTTCCTATCAAAATAGTTGCACTGCAAGAAAACATACAGATTGTGCATTAGGCAAATATAGATCATTTCTTCTTAGATGTCACCTACCCAGCCACCTTTTGCCACTGTGAGTTAAGAATGGGCCAGTATCTAGCAAAACCTAATTATAGGGTCTCTCGGGGAATGCTAAGGAAACAAAGTGTACATCCCAAGCTTCTCCCTTCCCATCCAACTACACAGACCAGTTACAGCCTGCATAAGGGAGGCAGCATACTACAACTTCATCGTTCTGCAAACATGAATGGTTGCCACAGAAGAGCTCCTGTATAGATATACACAGGACAAATGTATGCATGTATAAAATGCACAAATGTAAAAATACACAGGAGAAGAGCATTTGGTCTAAATATAGTAAAGATGTGTAAACAACACATTGCAGTTCAAGAATTTAAACAGGGAAATCCTTTTGAAAGGTCTGATTATATTTCATGGAATATAACTTTGGAATATATATATATATATATAATCAGAAAAAGCATTTTGTTCAACAAAGAGTTTATATTTGATAAATCTAGAGTAAAAAAAATAACTAATAAACAGAGCAGTGTTTTATACAAACATGGTTAACATATTCGAGGTCAGATGGTGGCAGTAGTAAACCTTTCAAACACTCACCTGTGCTAATTTAGTGGTTGATTTAGAAGCCCTCAGTGTTTTCTTGTTGTAAGCTTTACCGTTCATTTTGATCTTAGACACAGATGCTCCACCACTTTTTGTCTTAGAATCCCGAGTGATCACTGTGAGCTCAGGAAAGATTTCCAAAGCGCTCTTTAAAGAGAGCACATAAAGAAAAAGGATTGTGAAAAGTTCAAGAATGGGCGCGCACTGAGTGCTAACTTCAGTGTCCGATTTGTTTAGTAATACAGTGCTAAAATATCCCATGTTAACTGTATGCAGTGAAATAAAACCATCTTATCCATACGTATTAGTGCATACCCCAACAGAAGAAGAACGCAGATATCAATATTTTTCACTTAATTTGTCAGTGCCTCAATCAGCTGAAACAGAAGCAGGCTTAGTCTTTGTAAGATTAACCTGAGTCTTACAGGAATATCAAACATTTTCCCCACCAACACAAACATGTTGACATACATTAGTGTTTCATTATCTTTTGTTTTTTGGATAAAGTATTAACTCAAGTACAAGCTGGTACTTTCACAACAGAAAACAAACATGAAAGGCTCTTTATCTTGCAGTTTACATCACAAGCAGATTCCTTAACTTAGACCCAGAACTCCATCGACTTCCTGAGCTCCTCTTGCAAAATTTAGGCTTAAGATAACTTTGGTGATACGATGCATAATTTGCCTCTAAGAGAACACACAGCAAAGCTGTCACAGCAGTCATGAACTCCAACTGAATAAGCGTTAATTATATGTCAGAATTATAGAAGATACTATTCTGCTTTTCCCTTAAACCAAGGAATAACGTAACAAACTACTTCTCATTTTGCGCTTATTGTGAATGTAACTAGAATTCTAGAAATTCATAGCCTACCTTATAGACACATCTAAACATATCAGCTAAGAAGTACTTTGCTAACACAGAATTTTTACCACAAACAAAATGCAAAAATGGAGGGCTAATATATCCTGCCTCTCTGAGGCTCTGTGTTATGTTTTGAAAATATGCAGCCCTTCCCTGCATGTCAAACAGTTCACAAATGAGTTGTTCTTTGCTCATGCTGCCTGGGCTTCAAGCTGCTCTGGTCACCCTGTCTCCTTCACAGAGGTCCAGATACCTGCTCCACAGTACAGCTATTTAGGGTACAACTGTATTAAGATTTTCGAGCAATAAAATCACTTAACCAGCAGCTCTAGAAGGACAGCGAGCAGACTTTCTTTTGGCAAACTTGAGAAGCTTAGAAGGAAAAGTGTTTGAAAATGAATGAGAAAGCATGGTGAGCAAAACCAGAACTTTACCTTTGTGGTATAAACATCTCAATCACAAATGTTCTCCAAATGGCACACACAAGCACTGAATTTATAGCATCTCTCTCTTTCAAATCCATATTCACGTCTGTTACAAATTTGCCTTCTGGGTTTTTTAGTTGTGCCTGCATGGTATGCATTCAATGACTGGCTTATAGTATTACTTTATAAAACCTTAGAATTTAAAAGAGAATACCTTGAAAGCATTATCCAAGCGTAATTTGGAAAGCAGCCTTTTCCTGTTGTCATTCAGCATGCCATCAATTTTTCTCATATGAGGCAAAAGTAGCTCATCTAAATGACAAGTAACAGGTGATGATTAAGAGACACACAGTAACATAAGACACCTATCCAATCTGCTCTACCACCCACTAACATAACTCAAAAATAGTGCAATTTGTTCACAAACATTTTAAAAGTTTGAGAACAAAACAAAGAAACAAATAAAAAACACCCAAACCCACAAATCTAACAAAATCATACACATTTTAAACATACTGTACCATTGCTCTTTTCCAAGGCTTGCATTGTGTCTGGATCCAAGGCAATGCTAACAAGCAACTCCATATAGCTCTTAAAGGTCTCTTTCATAGCTCTTGTGTTCAGAAAGCGAGTAACAAATGGAGCTGGAGGTACAAGCTCTGAAAATTAATGGGAACAGGGTGATTTCTTCTTTCTTGAGCATTCCACGAATATTTTGTGCATTTTTGAAAACTGGAGGCTCTCTCTCCTAAAACATAAGTGACCCCTACTGGTATCCATTACAATCAGAAATAACAGCAAAACTAAGCATGCAATTAAACAGGTGCGAACAACAAATTAGGTACAAATGGTACATTTTTACTGTTGCAGAAATAGGCTAAGATGCTAACCATGGCCTATCACTCACCATCTTCATCACTCTGGGCCTCTGGTGAAGAATCAGACTGGGAAGATGAGAATTCTTCTTTCCACTTTTTCCTTTTCTTTGGTGGTGGTTCAGCCTTTACTTTTGGCTGCTTAGCTTTGGGTTTCACAGAAGAGACCTTTGTTGCTGCTGGTTTTGGTGTTGGTGGATCGGGTGTTTTGTTGTTGCTGCTACTAGGTTTGCAATGAATAGTCCTGCAACAGTATGAGTAACATCTTTATTGAAACAGTTACCATGCAAGTCTGCGATTGAACAGAAGAGCTGTGGGTTTACTTAACCATGTGATATTCCTTTGGATTATATATACTTATTGGATTATATATACTTATTTTGCTGTCACATGTAACTAGGAATTAGGACATATGTACTATAATGCTACATTTTTTTTAATACGATGCTCAATAATTACTCTCAATTATCTATAATGAAACAGTATGTCAATTTTACAGCTAGATGACAAGCACAACAAATTCAACTTGCCCAACATTAGTAGAATTTATAAGCTACAGAATACAGGGGCTAACAGAAAAACAGACCATAATGAAAAAAAATCAGACTTGACAGGCTTGAACAAATAATAGTAATTAATGATCTCGGCTGACAAAGTGAATTTGGAATGTTGTATCCATACAAGGATGTTAATCCCAGTAGAAACACCAAGTAGCGAGGACTGCAAGGAAGAAGAAGACAACTCCTCTCCTTTCTCTTCCTAGCACTCAAAACAGGAAAACCAATCAGGAAATTTATTACCAGAAAGTTTGTACTTTAGGACCAATATAAATTTATCATAACTCATCATCTGGAAACACCAGAAGAAAACGGTGTGATGTAGTCAGTTGCTAAGTATCAGTGCAATACAGCTTTGAGAATATGGGATGAATGCAGGTCTGGGAAGTGTCAAGCAATTTCTCATTCAAATGGGTAAGCAGTGAAATGTGCTATTAACACTGTTGATATCTTCTGGAACCTTGTGAATAGTTCTAGTCACCTGATGGAAATGAAGACTTCCAATTGAAATGGGTGGAGATAACAGATGATAGGATGATTCGAGAAATGGAAAGCCTGCCTTAGAAGAGGAATAGTGAAAAGTGAAAGAGCTTTAATCCAGCTTAGTGATACTAAAATGGAATCTAATAGCTCTCCCAAAATATATCAATGTACTAAGAACCATCAGGAAAAAGCAGAAATAATAGTAAAAAAAAACTGTACTGGAAAGAGAAAATATGGGTACGAGCTAATCCTGATCATATTTGGGCTATAAGACAATATTGTTTTGGAGCAGTGGGCAAACAGGTCCTGAAACAGTTTTCTGTAGCCCAAGAGGAAAAAAAGAAGTTCCCAAATCCCAGCTAGTTTTAAGTCGACTGTGATTATTTTATTAATTATTTTATTATTTTATAAAACTGCTTTCTTTGAGAGAACTGGACTTAGAAATCCAGTCATTGCCTGAAAGAAGAGCACAAATTTTTTTTTCATTATTGTTTAATAACATCTTATAAAAAAATACCCACATTAAATTTGAAAAGCCACAGAGAGAGAAAAACCTCAGATAGCATCTGAAGCTGTGGGAAGATAAAATGAACTAAGCATAAAAGCACAGAAAAGGCTGTATAATGCAGATCCCACAATCTTTTGCAGAAGTATATCCAACACAAAATGCAGTAGCAAAAACCTTTGCAAGCATACATGTAGTATACTGGGTCAGGTTGGTCACAAAAGCATACCTAATTTGCAAAAATCAACATGATAGGAGATACAAAAACAATATGACAATAAAAACCAAGCTGAAATAAAATACCTTGCAGACTGTACAGGTTTGCTCCGTGGCTTTCTTGAACATACTCTAACGTATTCCTTTTTGTTTGCATTTTCAATGAACTTCACATACACTCGTTTGTATTTTGTTTTCGCGTCCCCAAAATAGCCAAGATACTAGGAAGAAAAAAATAGCATTCAAGTGCTTCTGTTAAGCAGAATTATTCAGCTTAATAATTCAATAATAAACAATCAGTTCATATACAATGATGAGTCATCCCACAGCAGTCATAATTTAATAGGAATTATTCAATGGATTTCAAGTAATGCTTAAAATGAGAAAATGAGGTCAGAGGTACTTTGGGCTTTGCCTTCTCCATTTAATAAACCACACCTCTACTGGACTGCCTGCTGGCTAAGGGTTGCTTGTTGAAATTGTACCACCCATGTACCCTTCCCACAGAAAGCAACTGGTTCATAAGCCTGCTTCCACACACTTTATTGTACAAGAAGAGGTTTAGACCAGACATAAGAAAGAACTTTTTCTCTCAGAGAGTGGTCAGGCACTGGAATGGCTGCCCAGGGAGGTGGTGGAGTCGCTGACCCTGGCAGCATTCAAGAGGTATCTGGATGAGGAGCTACGAAATCTGGTTTAGTGGTTTGCTGTAGCTACGGTAATGGGAGGATGGTTGGACTGGATGATCTTGTAGGTCCTTTCCAACCTAGAATTTAGTAGCCATGAAGCTTCTTAAGGGACATTCAGACTCACACTGTTGGTAGCAGCAAACTCTCTCTGTCCATCCCGCACTTCAGGAACAAACTTTTGCAATAAGGCCTTCTGTACTTTCCAAATAGCTGGAGGCTCTTTTCCTGTTTGCAAAGCAAGCTGTAAGGACAGAAAATTATTTGCTAATAACAATGCTTGTTCTTATCTCATGTGTGTGTTTGTGCACTGTTGTTTTATTATTTTTTGAGCAAGTTATCCAGGGATAAAACAGAAATAGACGCAATTCAAATTGCAACTGCTTAGTTATCATGTGCCACCTTTATGACACTCACTACAGTAAGCTTAATGACCTACAAACTTCACCTTCGGAGGATGAAGCCGTGCCAAACAGCTTTGCCTATGCTCAGTGTCAGAACCAGCAAACCCTGCAATGGAGTCACAAAGCTGCACTTTTTAAAATGTTGTATCCATTTGCTCTATTAAATACGTCCCTAACAAAAACACAAAGATCACATAACAGGCAGCAAAAAAGGCTTCCAGGTTCCTAGATATTCCGAGGAATATTTAAATAACAAGAAGAAAAAAAAAATCCATCAAACTTGCACTGTTTTATAAATGATGAGAGAATGTTTTATTTTAAAGCTGCTAACACTCATGTGATCACGCTACATGAATTAATGTAAAACTTTGGCTTGAGAGGATGAATTCAAATAAGGAATAAAAAATATCAGAAAGCAATGATACGAGAATTGTGGGCTATTTAAGTGCAAAAGAAAAGGGAAAAATCCACTAGAATGTGAAACAGAATGATAGTAAGAAATAAAAAGGCAACAAGGAACTTTCCCACTAGCTCCTGTAAAAAGCTGCACTGGTTGCTTATGGAAGCCATTTCAACGGAACCACTGAAACTTACGGAGCCATTCAATCTAAACCTCTCCCAAGAAAGAAAAAGGACTACTCCAAGGCTTTCCACACAACAAGTGTTATTCTTCCAAGCCCTGAGAGCCTACTGCAATCTTCAGAAAATCATTTTCAAAAATGAAGCCTCAATACCATGTGAAAAATTTTTTGTTATATTAAATAATAAAAAGGTAATTCCAAGTATTAATAAAAGTTACTAAGATAGAGATCTGCATTATCATGGATAAAATGGGTCATGTACGTTCAAAATATATTCATAACCCACCCTAGAAAGCTACCTTTGAGGTTACTTGGCAACAAAAAGAGCAGAAAATCAATCCATAGCCTTTCTCCTTTCAGCAGCTTGTTGGAGCTAAGTTAATACAGAGGTCTTTCAGTGCTTTATTTTGCTTGAGTTTTTTTTCCTAATGCTCACATGAAATATTCACATTACCTTTAGTGTCTCTATATCTTCAATCTTCACTACAAATTCATCACGTTCTCTGTACATGCCCTCTCCTCCACTGTCCGTATTCTCCTCCTCAGTACCTCCTTCGATTGCAACAGTTGCCTGGATCTTTGCTAACTGGTCTGAAGTCCCAGCATCCTGTTGAGCTGCTTTTAAGGAGTCAGCTGAACTCGTTTTCTCCTGCACACTGGCTACAGATGACGTTATCTGCGGCAATTCCTGCTTTATTACAGCAGCAGTGGAGGCAGCAGAAGCGACTGCCGCTTTTTCAGCTTCTGAAGCAAAAACAAAATAAATAAATACAAATAAAATATTAGTCGTCAAGGATTAGCAGCATGGATGGGAACCAGAGTTCTTTTATCTGTTACAATACATATGAAAAGCATACGTTCTAAGTGAAACACCTGTGTGAAGAGCTGAATATGATCATTAACTTGGTCACAACAAAACCTTTAGAAAATCCAGATGTTGTAGCTAATATACCTCTGATTGTATTAAAATATAGAAATAACAACAATGGATGCCTTAGAAAACTATTTTACAGTTACAGACACATTCAACAGAAAAGAACTGTTGTGCTCTGTGTTACTATGCAAACATGACAGTAAAACAACAACAGAAGTATACAACAAAACAGGAACTCAAAGGATCTACTAGCATAAATACTACATCCTTATTAATAATAAAGATATCGCAGCACTGTGAAACAAACCCTTGCAAATACAAATGCCCATACAACAACAACACCACCTTTGGAATACTTCCTTAGGAAGCTGTTCACAGTGTGACTTATGAAAGTTAAGATAATCAGAAAGAGACGTTCAAACCATGTCCAAATCTTGGCTTTCTAGGTGGAAAAAAAAGTCACTGCTTTCTTCTTTAAAATGCTTATTACGTTGAGAGCTTATTTCCCTTACATTTACTAGCACAGTTATGTGATCAACTGGGTAGTTTTCAATTGCTGGCCAGAGAAAACAAATTTCACTGAAAAGATCTGGTTCGGCAAAAATATGTTGTATGTCAAAAATACCTCAAAACAAATCAGCAGCAAATAAAAGCTGTGACTGCAGAAAGCTTAACATATAGTAATACAAATGGAACTGAAAAGCCAAACAAATGGAAAACTGACTAATGCTGTCATTGGTGGTTGCTGGCTTTCCTTCTGCCCAAAACATTTCCTAGCTCTTGTTCTTCTGCAAGCCACAGATCAACATGAAACTACAGTATTCCAGATTAATACCGCTGAAATCAAAGAGTTCCCATCTCAGACATGACTACCTAACTTAGCAGCACTCAGTTTAAAAGCTTTCAGAAACATATTCTGTACAGCTGGAGCATCACAGGAAGCAAACGTTTAACAACTCAGGAAGAACTTAGCCTTTGCTGACAGCAATAATTCACTAGTTCTCCTGCTAGTACTCTTTGAAAATACATTTAAAACCACTGGATGTGAGGGTTTGTTAAGGTTTATGGATGACAATCACTGAGCATTCTAAGACAGAGGAGAGAACAGACACAGAATTCCAAGTCTGGGCTAAAGTACAGCTTCTGAACTTAATTATGGCTGCAAATAAAAACAAAGTAAGTAAAATATTTACCTGAATTAAAGATAGCCAAGATTTTTCTTCCCCCACTCCCTTCTCCACCCCACCAGCAGAAGAATCCTGCAATCTATGCATTAGCAGCAATTGTTTTACCTGATTTGTTCTTTCTGTCAGAAGAATCATCCAAGGCTGACAATGCAGTAGAGATGCTCTTCTGAAGATCGTGGTTACCTCCCACAGAATCATCTTCATCAGAAGAAAACGAAGGCAGGGTTTCTAAGTTCTTCTTAAGTTCTTCATCAGCTTTTTTGGTTGGACTTTCTCCAGTGACCTCAGAAGCTGCAGGCGCTGCTGCTGGCACAGGCTTTGTGGGTGACTGTAGGCAAGGGCCACGAACAACCTGGGTAACCGGTCGCCGAGTCCTGTTTGGCATTCGGACAGCTGGAGCTGAAAACTGTTGCCTAGGTCCAGACTTGAGAAAGTCTAAAAAAGATGCAATGAATCCTGTTTTGACCTCAGGCTGTTTTTCTTCAACTTCTTTAATCTTTTGCCTCATTCTTTCCTGATGCTGATAGGTATCGTAACAACTTTCAGAGACAGGAGAAGAGTACATCAAACAAGCATCATTTCCTCTTGAGTTTTGACGTTTACACTGTCCGCTTCTTTTTATCTGTTTCTGAATTGCATTGTCTTCTTCTGCAGCATTTTTGTTTTGGCTTTTTCCTTTGCTTTTTTTCTTCTGAAGGTTCCCTTGACTTAAATCTTGGCATTCTTCTTCAGCCCCACTTTGGGGCACAGGCAATGATTGCAATGGACCCTTTGACTGGTTACCTGCTACTGTACCATCATCACCACTCATATTAAAATCATTCTCTGAAACAGCACTTTCTTCACTTAGACTCTTACCACTTGAAACAAAATCTATGTCCCTTGCATTCAGTGTACCATCAGCAGAAACGTCGTTATCTTCTTCAGATTCACGACTGATGCTAGACTGTTTCTTAACTGGAACAGCACCTTGTTCTTGCTCCTCTTGACCAGGGCCAAGAGTAGGAGAGGTCATTCTTGTTGGTACATTTTGATCAGAAGCGTCAGTGTGCTGATGATTAAGGTTCACAGCTTTTGTCTGTATTGCTGACACCGGTGTAAGATTTATAGTGATTTGGCCTCCATTAAGAGAAATATTATTTATGCTTGCTGGCTTTCCAACTATAGCAGGCGACGCATTGAAACCAGAAGACACATGTCTCACATCCATTGATCGGAACTGTGTTTTGGTCTCCTCACTGTTTTCAACAGACCGGATTTCCTCTTCATTAGAGGCTGATTTGGCAAAGTCAGATGGTGTCACTCCACAGGCTGCCGCTGTTGCTGCTAGGATATCATCTACATTGGATAGTATATTCCTCTCATCACTGAGAAGCATAGATTCTGGGAAGCATATTGAGCTAAGAGAAACAAACGGATTTTTTGAATCATGTTGATTTGTCTGAGTAAAATGATCTTTTGTTGTCAAATGTTGCTGTAGTGGTTTTGAGGGCTCAGAAATGTCCATTTTCATTACTTCTGAATTTTGAGTATGAAGCTGTTGCTGAGAATGACCCCCGTTGCTTTGAATAATATGGCCATCCATCTGAAGGAATGGATGTGTCACCTGTTGAGGACTCTGTATTCTTTGCACTTGTGGCGATGCCTTTGCTTGTCCTAAACCCGACTGCAGTATTGACTGATGCAGAATCTGCAAGTCACAGGTTGACTCCAGAAGCACCTGTGCACCAGGCAAACACAGCTGATGACCATGTCTTAAAGCATGAGGCTGCACCTGCGGAGATGTACTAATGATTTGGCCTTGCTGTTCTGAAGCTTTACTTTCATGTACCTTATGCATAAGAGAATGCTGCTGGTTCAGTTCTTTAGGACTCATATTTACTTGCGTTGATTGCATTAAATTAGCTGTTTTTTTCATATCATGGCTTAAATTAGCAATGTGGCCAATATGTTGGGAAAGCTGTTCCACTGTATTAGCCATTCTCTCATCTTTTTTTGTTCCTTGAAGAGTAAGTCCAACAACTTGATCTTCAAGACGAGAGTTACTTCTGATTACACTTTGAGAGTATCGGTCATCTGCTTTTGTGACCCGATAGGATGCATCCTGAGCACTGATTTCATCATCGGTTAGCCTTTGGGTGGAAGATTCAAGAGAAGCTTGCCGTTGCAAAACTTGCATATCCTGCATTGACAATTCATCCTCCTGTTTTGATGATGCATATAAGTTAGAGTCTGATTTCCCCTTTACGTACATCTTTGTTTCTGAGGAAGGCCTGCTGTTCTGCAGTGCCTGTGAATGAGCTGGGGATGCAAAAGGAGGAGACTGGACAGATGGCAAAAACTTTTGAGACTGCGGTGAGGAGGATTCTTGTGACTGAGTGTTCTGGGAAGAATGCAAAGAAATATAGCTCTGATTAGGACTTGAGGCTGGAAGAGTCTGTATCCGAGGAGAGGCAGAAAATGGAAGAGAAGGTGACGTTAATGTTAAAGACTGCCCTGAAGAATAGCTTTCTGAAGGACTAACAGCTGATAAAACTTGTGACTGAGATGAAAAGCTAACTTGGGATTGGCTAACTGGAGATAAACCCTGAGAGTGACTAGAAGAGTAACTCTGAGATTGGCTGACAGAAGAAAGTTCCCTTGTCTGTGGAGAGTAGTTCTCATTTGGAACCGAAGTTAGAACTTGTTCATCTGAGGAGTAACTTAGAGTTTGACTATCAGAAGTAATAGTTTGTGACTGCCCAGAAAAAGTCAATGTTTTGTACAACGTGGGCAGCTTCTCAACCTTGCTAGATGAGAAATCCTGTGAGTGACTGACAGGTGGCACATTGTGAGCCTGGGAAGAAATATAATTTTGAGACTGGCTGACTGACAACAGACTTGGGAGCTGTGCTGTAGAATAGATCTGTGCTTGGCCTGTAATGACAGAACTCTGGTTTTGTGCAGTTTTGGCATAGCTTTGCGTCTGCACGGGGGGAGCTATGCTCTGAGGTTTGGGGGTCTTCGTGGACCTTGGAGGCTGTTTTGTGGAACAGTTTTTCACTTTTGCTGCAGAAGCAGGTGGAAAGCCAGGTGACGGAACTGCAGATGCATAAGACTGAGCAAGTTCCACTGTGACTTGAGAAGTCTTCTGCTGTGGTCCTCCATTGCTCACCTGAGTAACATCTCCAACTGGACTGCAGGATAATGCTGAGTGCCTACATGTATCCTGAAAATTAACTCCACTTGTACTCGTTAAATAGCTGTGTAAGGAATGCTGTGAAACAGTCAATTGAGCCTGAACGGACTGAGTACTCGAAGGCCGCTGATGGTGTTTAATAACACTACATTCTCGCTGAAGTGCTCTATCAATAGAAGCCGTGGAACCAGTAAAGACAGATGTGCTATATGCCTGAGAAACCTGTTGAGCTCCTCCAATGGTTGAAGGCAACAAACTAAACTGAGGTTGCAAAAGATGGGGTGCAGATTCTTGAGCAGAACGATATGTTGACGACTGAGGTGGTACACTGGTACTTAAAACAGAACTGCCTAGGCGCTCAAATGTCAAAGCAGCTGGAACAGTGCCTTGTGATGTTTTAATCTGTAATAAAGGATCATGGGTAGTTAAGAGGCCATTTGACGTAGCACTGAAGGTAGTATCTTGAAGAGTAAGAGAAGGAGTAGTAGCAAAGTTTCTACTGCTGAATGTGTTTGGATGCTGATACGCCGATAAAGCAGATGTTGGTGGAAATGTTCCAGAGGTTGGCAACGCTCCAGTGACAAATAGTTCTGTGGCTGTTGAGGAATGCATACCTGGAAAGAAACAAAAAATATAAAGGGAAAAAGAACATAAGGAAGCTTACAAGTTACAACTGTGCATTTCTATGAATTATTTCATTACAAGATCTTCAACATTTACACATATACAACCTCTAGAATCAACAAAAAACACACAAGGAGAAGCACTTATTGTGGGTAATTCCCAAACAAGAAGAGAAGTTCAGTAAGAATTCCAAATTCTATACCTACAGTGGGTTACCCATGGAAAGTAACCTGCATCTTTATCATGCAAATTCTGGATTAAAAATCGGTACAAGAGTTCTGTTTTTAAACCAAAGGCTTTCTATTAGTTTTTATTTGAGTTTTAAAAGAATTCCTAGTAGAGGACAACTGATTAAAAGTTCTGGACACTTTTAAGACACTGTGAGCAGACAAAATTACACCATACCAATTGTAATACAGAACTGAAAGAGCACTTTCACTCTCTCTAATACTTCTGTAACTTACTTTTTATCCGGTGACTTGCAGGTACTGGTAAAGTTTATGTGCAACTTCTAAAGTATATGAAATCAAATGAGGAAGGCAAATTTATTTTCAAGGAGGATTAAGTTCCTTGTAAAAGAATCTGTAAGGCAATCCCTTTCCTCTGAGATAATTACAAATACACGTAAAGTGGAAAAATGTAAAATCTCAGATACAGTTTGACTAATCTCCGTTCTCCTTGGACAATTAAAATAGCTTTTAGTAAGTGATTATTAAAGAATAAACAGAATTTTAAAAAGCTGTCAGTAAACAAAGTTTGTCTTGAGGCAAATATCTCAGTAAAAAGTTCAATTTTCATTATAAATACTTCTGCAACTTAATCACAAAATGACTTTGGAAGTGTCAGGTGAAACTGCGAAAGAAGGTCTTTGTTTCTTCTCTTCATTTCAAGACATATAATGATATGAAGAGATATGATACCGAAGGTATTTTTCGCAAGTCAACAATAAGGTCTTTCTGAGTAAGAAAGTATAAGCAGTGTTTTAATGCATTTCTTTTTCTACTCTAAGAAACTGCAACATCATGTACAACTGGGTTCTCATTTACTGATTGCTACCACTACACAAAGGTAGGGGCATCCAGAGGGCAAGAAAGGGGAACAATGTATTCCTATTTTAACTGCTGATTTTCAGTTCTCCTCCAAGCCCTTCCTACTACTGAAAGAGTGGAAAACTAACCCACTAGAGAAAAAAAGAAGAGTGTTTTCTGTCAGATCAGTGAATAGCTCTGATTCACTGCACAGAAGCACAATCACTGTCCAAGATTAAGCATAACTTGAAGCTACCACATATGCAGCAGCAACACTTTTCTTGGTGTGGCTGCCTATAGCAAGCTCCAAATATGCAAAGTTTCCTGCTCTGCACAGAAGGCTTGACAGATGGGGGAAGTTTACAGAAGGCAGTCAGCCTGCTATAAAAGATGGCAAATTTGTTTATTTTTGAATTAAGCCACTGATTACAATGCAACATGCGCCTCAGACCCACTTTTTGAGAAAAACCTTGGTTAATCCCTGTGTACAAATGAGCTAAAGTTATCCATAAACTTCTAGTGGCACCGTCATAGAAGAACTATGACAGGGATAGGAGTCTGAGAATGAGAAGTCTGCTAAGGTGTTAGTGAGGCTAAATCCAAACAGAAAGTCAGATAATGAAATGGAGTAATTAGATAAAATTAAATCCTGTCCATCTAAAGCCCTCCTAGATATCTTCTGTTAAGAGATTAATATAATTTAATTGATTTTGAGATTTTAAATACCAGGATGGAAAAGAAGACGTAGCCTTTTCCGGTAGGATATTTTTTTGTCTTCAATAATCCCAAATGTTCAATCACAGTCACCACAGAATTATATTTCAAGAGAAATTTTTCACCTGTCTGCCAGGAAGGAGCCCTGAACTGCGGCAAAAGGGTAGATCCTGAAGAGACTGCCTGGGCGGTGCGAGACTCAATTGCAGAGAGAAAATTCATAACTGAAGTTTCCTTAGTGTTACTTCCAGAGGTGTGCATACCGGTATCAAAAATTCCTGAAAGACCTGGGTAGGGGCCAGAAGGAAATGAAACAAAGCAGTTAGGCAATTCGGATCAACTTCTTATAAGAAGCTCAAGCAAATATAAAGGATATACATTCATAGGCCACTAAAAACAACCTGGGAAACATGACAGACAATATTAAAGTACATTCATCCTTCATTGTTTTAAGTGTCTCGTAGCGTTATGCCTGTAAATTGGAACTCAGTGGTACATTTTCAAATATCCATTATCAAACATCTATCAAATATGATGGTCTGAAATAATATTCAGGGCAATCAATCAATATTTTCCCTTCATTGCAGGATTCACCGTTTCACTTGTTACATGAACTGTTTAAACATTCAGAATCCTCTCTGAAATGGGTTCAGTTTTTCTGTACCAATCTTTTCTTTTGTACAGCTTATAGCATCTTGCACTTCCCTGTGGGACTGGCACCAGAAATGGGGCCTTGGCTTCATTCCTTGTTTCAACAACTGTTGTCCATACCCTTTGGTGTCTGGGGGCTGGATGGGAAGTAACGCATAGATAGCAAAGCTCTGAGTAGCTAAAATTCTGTCAAGATTACGGGACCTGCAGCCTGGATTGTTCCCTGCAATTCCAGTCCCTCATCATGCTGATCAGAGTCCTGGGCAAGAGATTGCAACTACCTGCCAGACCATAAGCTCTACTATCTTTACCTCAGAAACTGGGTTGCAAAGTGAGGGGTAGGAGATACTACACTACACATATGTACACATTTACTATGAGAGTGGTGAGGCACTGGAACAGCTGCCCAGAGAGGTTGTAATGATCCATCCCTGGAGGTGTTCAAGGCCAGGTTGGATGGGGCCGGCCCTGGGCAACCTGGTCTGCTATTAAGTGTGGAGGCTGGTGGCTCTGCCTGTGGTGGGGCGACAGCAGCTTCGTGATCCTTGAGGTCCCTTCCAACCCAGGCCATTCTGTGATTCTGTGAAGAGATCATGCTCTATCTTCTGCTCACATGCAGACAGAACGTCACCAGGAGCACAGACTGATGCTAACACAGGCCCTATACAGCTCACCTTACTACTATATTTAGAATAATTTCTAAGTTTTCCTCCAGCACCGGGTCTTAATTTGTACATGTAAGTACTTACATCATTATGTTCCTACTTGCATTATTTATTCTATTTGCTTTAGTCTGAAAGAAGCGACATGATTTCTACAGCTGGCTTTGTGGCAAACTCAATGTCTGGCCCTTTTGCGTATGACATAATCTGAAAAGCTGTACTTTAAAGTGCAAGAACGTAGGAACACACAGTAAGTTACAGAGGAGATCTGCCCCTTATGTTTTCCTTCCTTCTTTGGACATTTGGATAAAAGCTATTAGCCAACTGTAAACTTTTTACTACACAATCAGCTTTCCTTGCACCATTTGCTACTACCTATTTAATAATCCCTCTGATTAAAAAATTCATCTTAAAACTAAGCAACAGAACTCTTTTTACTCTGATAATATCGATAGTTACCAGTAGGATGGTGTGTAGCAGAGTATCCAGGAAGCTGATGAGAAGCTGTGTATGTCTGTCTGTGAAGAAGATCTGTTTCTGAATGTGATGGATGTCCTCCTCCATAGCTTAAGCTAAGGAAGAAATTAAACATTATGAACAAAACCATTCAGCTATACAGATAAAGTACAACTACAACACTATCAGAATTGTCAACAAGAGCACCAGTAAGTGACAAGCAAGTGAACAACCTACAGCTTTTGGAAATTAAGCATCGAAATTAACATGTTTTGACCAGGCTTATCTGGAAGCAAACTGAAGATAAGTGTTAAAGCTGGTACAAAAGCAATAACACAGGAAATAAAGAAATGCAAACTAAACATCAAGCAACATTAGGACCTGGCCAGAAGTGTTAATGTTTTCCAACTTGAAAGACCTAAAAAGGGGCAGAAAGCAAAACAAAATCCCAACGCTTTCAAGCTCTGTACAGCACTTCCAAAGGAGAAAACGTAAGCCAGTACAATTTGCCTTTTGATGTTAAGATTACAGGTAGCTGATACTTACTTCAGTGTTCATATGAGATTGCTTAGGTTCAAAACGCAGCTGTAACCAGATGCCAAAAGACACGATCAACCAAACCCACAGCTCTCCCTGCAGAGAGCTGTGAGGGACCTCACTCACCCTCTGCATCCCCTAGGATGAGGGGGCAGTCACCACACAAGGGAAAATGGGAACATTCGATGCCAGCAATCATGAGATCATGGGAAACTTTCGTGGAAGTCACCACATAATATAAAAATTGGCAACACTACTGGATTTACTTCATTTCATTAGGATGACAAGAGTAGGCAGTGGAGATCTGATAAGCCTGAAACAGTACCGTGACATCTACACATTTTAACTGCTGAAGCCAGTCTATAATGGACACAGCATCTTAGGCTTCGAGCTTAGCTTCCAGCCTGAGCTGTGCTAATAGCAGACACATCTTCCATCCCATCTGCTCACAGGATACGAGTGCTCATATATTCCAAATGCCAAGCTAAGGCACAAGCATGAAGAATGCAGAACTCTAGAAGAGAACAAGAAGCCTCAGCTATAGCATTTATCAATTGCACGTGCCGACTTCCACATAAGTAAATGTATTTTTAGAGAACTGCCAAATCTCAATTCAGAGTGAACACAAAATAACCTCTAGAACCATACCTCAAGAAACCTGTTAACTACAAGAATCTCTTCACTCCAGTAAAGCTACTTGAATAAACTTCCTCCTTATTTCTATCATGAGAATAATCAAAGCATAGGATGACTTTATTTTATTCTTTAAACAAACGCCCAGCTCACAGTTAATGCAACCGCAACCTCAAAAATGAGTCTGCTTTCAATAAAGACACTGTATTTATTAGAACAGTTAATTGTTTATTGTATAATTACTTGTTGCTGGAATGTAGATTCTTATCTCTAAAAGCCTGCATATATGCTTTTGGTTTACATAGGCTTATCCCAAACACAAGCACAGCAATCTGAAAGATTACAGCCTCGGGGTTTCTTTTTATGAAATTTAACTTTTAAACAGATGAACTTACACAGGCTGTAATTCCCATATCAAAAATCCATTGAGCATGGCAAATATCATTATGGCCATCTAGTCTCTCATACTCTAGTTTCACAGTTTGTTAGAATATCACAAGTGTTCCCACTTGTGCTCAAATACTACATTACTTCCTAAAGAAAACATATTCCTGTTTCTTGGTACCTGGTTGGTTATTATTAGTTGCTACGTAGAAGCCAAATCTATTTCTCCTTAACACTAATCTATCACAGCCATTTCTCACTTCTGCTGGCATAGTTAAATGCACAACAGAGTGACTACTGCTGGAAAGCAATGCAGATTTCACATACACATTTGGGAAGTAGCTCCCTCTGAAAGTACGCTCATTGAAAAGTTCCATTCAAAAGATCAGAGATATCCTATGTAGAACTATCACTATTTGTCATTGCTGTAAAGATGCAATCATTCTTGTCAATGAGAGCAAAATAACTCTGTTACTAGTCAGCTGCACTGCTTGGTTTGATAGAAGATATTAGCTATCTAGTAAAATTTACTGAACAAAATGTGTATCCTTTGCACTTTACCTGTTACTAGCATACCTCAACCTTGACTTACAGCTCTTTATAATTACCTACTATTAAGTATTTCCTGAATCAACGGTTCATGTTATCTTTTTATATTGCTGTGAAGGTAATTTACCACCACGGTGCTCTTCAGCTTAATGATTTCATACAAATTTAGGTCACCGACTGCAGTAGGGTGCTGACTTACATTGCATGAGCCAACAGCCTCAGCTGCCAACACAATTATTTGCTTTATGCTACCAATAGGTGCATTTCTTAACTTGAAAACAGAAGGGAAGCACCGCTTTTGCAAGGAAACAAAATGTAGCAGCAGTAAGTACTGAAGATACAAAGTAGCCTTTTAAAAGACACATAGTAGCCTTTTAAAAGACACATACTAGCCTTTTTAAAAACACATAGTAGCCTTTTAAAAGCTTGCTTGCTTTCTTCAAAGAGCCTTGCTCTGCCCTAAGGATCCATACGGAACAAAACGAAGACAAAAAACACTGCTATGTATTAAAGCAATCACCTTTCTACTTAATTCTCAATATCAATTTTCTTTACAGTTGACAATTTTGACTTTTTTTCCCTTAAGTTTAGTACCCAAGCAATTCTTTACAGCCCTAGAGAAACATATAATGCTTCTATGAAAAACAGACAGGACATTGAAGAAGCAAAAGATATTGCTGGGTGCAAGACTTCATTCTTTCATTCTTAGGCTGTTGTAAGTCCTGCCTCTGATATAAATGAGAACAGCTTCAAAAAGTGAATTCCTTTAAATTACAGGACATTATCAAAGTATTCAAACTGTGAAGACTGTTCTGACAATGAAACTGGACACCCAGAAGACGAGCTGTTTCCAAAACACAGCACAGCTCTCGGGCTTACAAGACGGAAGTCCAAAACAACCAACCTAAACAAGACAAAAATCATCAACCTGACATGCACCGTGAAGCGGCCGGATGCAAGGTAAGCGAGGGAAACAATGTGATTTCATTTGGGGCTGCCCACCTCTGGCTTACTGAAAACAACAGAGGTGTGCTGACTTGTGGGAAGATGAGTAAGCACACAGTCCATTTATAACTAGATCACCAAAGTGATTAAAAACACACCAGTATCTTCATATGGATGAGGAAATATCTTAAAACTCATCATTTGCATTTTATCTGACTTGAGATTCATGTGAAATAGGAGTAAAGTTAACTCAAGTATATTTGAATTAAATTACATTTAAAAGAAATCCAACAAAATGTGCTTAGCCATTTATCCCAAAGCTCAGACACTTTGCGAAGGCATCTCCTTCCAGGTAGCTCTTCAAATAGCCAACTGTGAGGTCCAGTTAAGAGCCTGAAAGCAAAGCTGATGAAGTGCCAAGTAGCACAGACCATTCAATTTTTAAATATTGAAAATAACATTCTTCTAAAAAGAAGAATATATATAAATATTCACAGCATCCTATGAAGGCAGAAAGAACAGAAACATCATATTTATTATAGATGAAACGGAGGGCCAATGGAAAATGGCATGGCCTTCAGCTGCCCTCTCTCACAGCGATGGAAGTCGCAGGACTTTGCCACAGTCAGTAAAACAATGTTAGAAGTACGTATATTTAATCCAAAATAAGATGGATCTTGTACTTAAAAATCAAACAAACAACAGAAAGGAAAACACCAATGACTGAGAAAACAAAATCATAAAGAACTGAGGTATTTGCCTGGGAAGAAAGCAGTTCCTTAAATGAGTTCAATACAGCTAATACCTTCTAGTCAATCAGTACTGTCCAACTGATAGGCCAATGTGCTTCTGAAACTTCACAAAGCACTTAATACCAGCGCAAGGAAAACAAATCCCTGTTCAGTCCACAGACTGGTTTTCTGGCTCACTTCAGTGCAATGTTGTTTAGGAATGTATACGATGTGCAAATTTTCACCTCTGTTGGCCAGTCTCAGTCATGCTAAGAAGAAAAAAAACCAACAAAAAACAATGCCGTGAGAGCAAAGGTGCTTCAAAGCTTTCAAATGCTAGAAGGTCCAATTAAAAACAAAGAGGAGCCAACACCCTGTATCTAAATTCTCTTGGTTCTCTCACTGGACTATACAAGAGAGAGTCCTTTACACTTGAAGAGTCAACCAATATTTGCACAAATTATATATATGTATTTAATAGCCTGGAATAGTTACAGTAGCTGCGAAGTAAAAGGAAAAATAATTTGATGCTCAAAAAATGAAGCACACCACTGAGAAATTAGCAAATTACCCTGGAAGCTGATATGTCTTAAAAGGGAACAGGTCGGATGTTACTGCACCCAAGAGCAGATATCTATTGCATTTGCCTGGCTTGTTTTTGAACTATCGCATAAGAAAACAAAGAGTTGACAACATTTTAAGGTGTCTTTAAGCTCTGTTATTCTGTAAGATAGAAGGCTTCCGAAAGGTCAGAAAACACAGAGTTAGACTTCAATAGTATTATATTACAGTAAAATACAACATCCTGTTTTATTCACAACCTGCCTGTTATATTGCATTCTCAGCTTCTAAGATAGTTACAGACTATGCATTCAGCATAAAGCCAACATACTGCAGGCTCCTTCATTAAAGATGAACTCATAAAGCAATGCTCATTTCCCACTTGACGCACAGCCTCCATGAATGTGACTGAGACCGCTGGTGCTTGGGCACAGAATGCCTGAGGTACTCGCCAGAGGAAACGCTCCTTCCTTCCTTGCTTTCCAGGGCCAAGGTGAGAGCTTCCAAGAACTAAACTCCTAGGCAGGAAATCATATGTAGGTAATTGCTGGAACGAGCACAGGTTTGCACCATTCACGTGATTCTTTCCTTGAACGTATGTCATTTCTTCACAGAGGAAAAAGGATTTCTCAGCAACAAAGACCTGTCTCCATTTTATTCCCATGCTAATGGACCTGACTTATTTATGCTTGAGCCTTCTAAAGAGGAAAGGCAGAACTGCTTCAGGAAAGCAAAAACAGTCTTAATGGTACCCCAATACGTGAGTGCAAGTGCTGGCCTGCCTGCCTAAGGAACCTGTGGAGTTCCTAATTATAAATCTGTTTTCAGAAAAGCACCACTGAAAAAACAAATACCGGGGTTTACAAAAATCAGGCTATGAAATATGCAAAGATAACCTGAAAGGTGAAGATGTGTCACACAGTTTCCCCGATACCTTCTGCTCTGCTGCTCCCTGCAGAAACACAGCTGGTACCACCTTATGTCCGAAGCTTGCTTAGAGACATACAAAGCTCTTCTCAAGAACACCACAGCACGAACAGTTGAGCACACAGCACAGTCCTCTACAGTTGGCCAAGATGCACACCAAAATCTTCCATTACTTTTCATTGCAAAATTTTATCTTTAAAAAATCAGCAGAGCGTTGTCTGAAGATGCGGCTTAGCCGCATCAATGCCTTATAAAACAGACGATTCATTTCAGCTCCTGAGATGTTTTGCAACCCTTCCCATCCCTCTCCACTACTACAGTGCCATAATTTGTGGTAAGCTTAAGTATTACCTTTCAGGTTCTATATAAATGCTTGATTTCTTAATAAGCTTTTTATTTCCCGATTGTGTGGAAAAGATGAAGTTGAGATGTTAATCACAAAAGATAGAAGAGATGCAAATATCTCTGTCCTATCAACTGAGCTATCTTAAACAACACCTCTCCATCACCACACCTCCAAGCACTTTACAGTCAAATTACCCATGAATTACCTTCTACTTTAAACTAAGGAAACTAAAGCAACACACTAGACCACTCAGATTTATAAAAGAGGCCAAGCCCCAAAAGCAAAGATTTAAGCATCCTGTACTGAAATAAGAGTCAATTTCTCAAGGTTTCAAAGCAAGTATTTCTAAACCATTGTGAAGCTCAAGCTTTGCAGACCAGAGCCACAGAACTTGCACAGAATTGAGGCAACTACTCACCACCTACATTTAGGAATGCAAACTGCAATTTCCTTGTTCATCTGCACAGCCCCGCAACCAAATATTCTCTAAGTCTTCTAGCAAGCCTAGATGTTACCCACATTGGTTTCCCCACCTCACAACACACAGCAATAGGTAAGCAGCTCAGATCACCTCCTTTAGATTCAATAAAGAGGCACCTCTGTGACTAACATCCCTTCTATCCTAAAGTAGGAGGCGTGCTCAGAAAAGATTCACATCATGATTCACATCGTAAAACACATCAGCAAGAGTCCTTTACATTAAAGGAAACACCAGAGGATGCTGCTCCCCACTTTTATAAGGAAGCTAAGCATAGTTCTTGAAGAAGTGTTCAAGCTAAATTCATCCAGTGCTCACTTCATCTTAAAACAGCATCACCTACATTTCTAGCCTTCCAAAGAGGACCCTGCTTATCATGTTGTCAGCAGAAGTTCCTATTCATACCATCTGAACCCAGTTGCTTGAGTACTTCAACTAGGGAAACCCGTGCTGTTCAAAATTGCTGCACCGTGTTTACTTTCCATTGGGAAAAACTTCACCCTACATAACAAATTCCCGTATTACACCCCAGCATTCATTGTAAGATCTTCTAACTTTCAGGCAGGCTTCTAAACAAAAAACAAGTAGTAAGAGAGAACGAGATGACACAAACACAAGTCATAAAATCCTTCTAAACGATGAAAAACCGTTATTTGCTTTTAAAGAGAACAACAGAAGGGAGTTTTCTGGAGGGGAAAAGATCAGAAGGAAATGCCAGCTCTCTTCAGCAGCTCGGAGGATTGGTGACATCCACATCACCAGCCCCAGCACTGAACTGAAATCAGCCATCAAGTGCTTGCTGCTCAGAGGCTTAAGGTGTCAGCTCTCTAGGATCACCCTTTGTATAGCAAACACTCGCAATCGAGAAAAACTTAGTATAAATGCTATCCCTGGTAGACTCAATAGAGAATAAGGAAATGTGAGGAACATATGAACTGAAGGATTATTCACTGCCTAGCACCGGAATTTTTGACACGAAGAAGAGAGAAAGTAAACAGGATGTGGTGTGAAACACTAAGTTGCCATACTTCTGAAAGGGATTTCCTGGTCAAAACAAAGTGCAACACGCAGCGTGCAGCACAGGCTGGTACATTCAGAACATCAGCCTGATTGCACACACACGCAGCACACGTGCAGTGACCATTTGTCTGCCACAGTCCAAATGTCTAAGAACTTTTAGACAAACTGCCAGACATCTGGAAACACAAGATGAAGGGCCAGAACTGTCTAATTCTTCTCCTGCAACACTCAGGTAAAAAAAGAGAACTATCTCCAATGAAATCTAGACGTATGACAGCCCTGTGCAACTCATACAGAGTTATTAAGAAGTATTCCTTCATATCCTCCTATGTAAATAGTATTACTCTCAGATAAGTACGCCTAAGGGTGCCTTTTACCTGCTCGGTGTAATTGGTTACACTTATTCAAGTCTCAGGCAAGCATCAGAGGTAGGCATGTAGAAGGAAGATGAAAAGAAAGGCAATGCGGGCAAATAAGAGCTTGTCTTAACACATATAAGCTCTCAGTGAACAGCTCTGGAATAAGAAAATCCAAGCATGCAGGTGTTGGTGAATAAAAGCTCCCTACCCCCCGTTCCCTTTAACCCATGGCCAGAGTAGTTCTGAGGACAGCAAGAGTGTCCATTCACCTGTAACAGCCCATTCAGAGCAAGAAGACGAGGAAGCAACAAAAGGAGAGACTACAAAATCAAAACTGATGAGATCTGCCTTGTAAAACAGGTAAATCTGGTGCTTGGTAACTGAGAGCTCAGTCGTCCCCGAACGCACCTCTTCTCTTTGCTTGAAACTCCTCCGAGTTCTATCACTTGCATGGCACAGCAAGACGCGCCTTGCTGGAGAGGCTGAATGCTGCATAGTGTCTGCATGGCATTCAGAGTTATTTTTGTCCCGCTTAAGGCCACCAAGGAAGGTCTGAAATGACAAGATTCACGTGCTATCTTTTAACCGACTTTATTTTAAGTGTATGGAACGGGCATTCATAATACAAAATGACTTTTTGATACGCACGAGTTGTGAATGTATCAGAGCTCTAAGATTGTCTATAATGAATAAAACCAGGCAGAGGTGCTTTTTTTCTAACAAAGATTTTGCTAAAAACAACTTCCTTCCCAAGACAGCATCACGCCAGGATCAACAGCATCTCCAAAGGGGGAAAAAAAAAAAACAACGAGGTGGGCAAAAGTACAGAAGAAACAAAGGGAAAAGGTTGTTCTCTGACGATACAAAGTAAACGCTTACACTTAAAGTAACAGGATGAAAGATAAGATACACATACGGACTGAAAGACTTTTTGCAAAGGTGAAAGAATACAAAACCCCTTTCTTTCCGAACAAGGAGGTATTGAGTAACCTGCGGTGAAGCTCTCAACTCCATGGGAAAGAGCTCACATCTGAAATATCATCGTAGGTGACCTCAAGATGGACCCAGTGTTTGACGGGGTTCCTTTCTGAGCGCTCCTCCTGGGGATCTGGGCAGCAAAGCCTTGTCAGAACACCTGCTGAGGACAGCAGGGCTGCACCCTCAGCTCCTTCTGCAGCTAATAACAAGGTGCTTGAAGCGCTTGCTGTAGTTGGCATGCTCCCACACAGGTCAGCAGCACATCGCTTCAGAAATGCCTTCTGGGCTCATTCATTCAGTCCCCATAAAATACCTGTGCTACTCCATAGACTGTTAGTGTTCCACTGGGTGTGTATGAACATTTCTAATACAGAGCATGACAGAAAGTTCAGTAATATTTAGAAGCGACTCACCTTGTTATATGTTTATACATTTTATTTAATCATTCTGTGCCTTCACCTTTTAATAGAAAACATTTTACACACGTTCCGTTTATAACCTTTAGTTTTCAGCATGAGAAACACCACATCACAAAGACCTGCTTGTAGAAAAGATGTTTAACAACAAACATTGTTTTCTACCTCTCAGGAAGTTTCTATGTTCTATATTTTTCTACGCTGCCTGCATTTTTCACTTTTATTTCCTACAATTTCTACATCTATGCACAAATAACTTCAGATTGAGTCCTACCCAAGTCACAACCATACAGCTGTTATAGCCAGCTTGACAGCTAGGCAAAAAGGGTAAGTTGAAAAGAAAAAGAATCCTAATGGTGTGTTATAAAAGTTAAAGTCTCGCAGTTACATAACTTTCCCTCTGAACTATCAGTAAGCAGTTTGTTATTTTACATTAGCTGCTATAAATATAGGTCACACTAAGCAAATGTCAGTGCTATCTATTGTAAAGAACCGTCTCAAATTAAGTGCCATAAAACCCATACTTCTGGGTAGGACAAAGATGGACAAAGACTGCCAGGCCAGAAGAAACATCAAAGACCACAGCAGATGCCATCAGGTTTAAAATAACAAATAGCTGTGACTGTCATTCAGTGACACAACACAGGGTTAGGTCCTAGAGCTGAGCTAACACCGAAGAAGAGCAATTAGCAAAAAAATCCTTCTCTGAATGAAAACAAGAGGGCTTGCCAAGTGGGACATGTACTCAACCAGAAACTCATCATCATTATCGCCTTTTAGCATTTCTCCTTCCAAGTAATTATGACAGTCTCTCCAACTACTACACAACCATCATGTTTTGCTGAAGACCGAGTTTTTCCTCAAGCAAGTAACAAACCGATTTGCTGCTCAGCACGGGACTGTGTCACCAAAGAGACAGCATCTGTGCAGAAAGAAGGTTTTCTAGGAGATTAAAGGTCATCAGAAGCATTCTGCAGGAATTCCTTCCAGCTGCAGAGAGACAGCATAAGAGGCACGGGAGAAATAGGGAGCGCGGAGGACAGGAGCGCCCATTTCAGCCCTCCTGCTATGGGCTGCTTTGAGTGCGCTGCCCAAGCGCTCCTCAGTGCGACTGATCTCTTCTTAGCTAATGAAGAGGTTCTGGAGATTTCCATTTTCACCACCCATTCTCAATTCATTGAGAATTCTATTTACTAGTGGATAAGTTATGTCACAGCAGACCTGGTAACGGTGTCCTTACAATACTCCACCACACGCTTCCTTTGATAGGAACAGTGCCACTGCACAGACAAAACAGTGCCTGCAAGAAATAAGGAGCAGGATAAAAACCAGATGGCTGAAGTTAAGTACAGGATGACAGAAGCAAAGCTTGTAGGGAGGGGAAATCATTTTGATGAGCCACGACTGCGAACAAGGCTCTGCACACAAAGGGAACACGGCCTGCCACAACACAGCCTGCACCAGCATAAATATCAGGACAGCCTGACGGAAATATTGCTGGCTGTACCACCTGAAGGCCACATTCTCTCCAATCTAGTACCAGGTGAACACGGCACACGTTTTTGTAATTTAACATCAGATTAACACAGCTTCAGCTGTTCAGATGACTACCTGTCAGCCACAATCAAAACCAGCGGTTGGAACAATCTACAATGCAAACCACGAGTGCTTGAGCTCCGTTCCAGCACCTTCATGACCTGCTCCCAACCTCAGTAGTGACCAGCATGGCTCTGATGTCCCAGTTCTCCACCCACACTGAGGTGAATATCAGTGAGAGCAGAAACACCTGTGCGCGCTGAGACTGTATTTAACACTGTCCCTGATGCAGTTTACATCCTACTGTATTTTAATTCTTACCAAACAATGCGAACCCTAAAGAAGAACCTGATACAGGAAAACTTCAGTATATTACAATTCATAGTGCATTTCAGTCGCCACCTTTAAAAATATACCATTTATCACCATCTACACAACCTCCAGATTAAACTTTTAGGAATGAAAGGCAGCCTGAGTGTTACAGGTATCAGGCAATGATCCCATAAGCTTCTGCAAGGTACTCGCCTTGGGACTGCTCCCTGTACCATTTCCATCAAGGAATTTCCAACATATAAAACTGATACTGCTTTAAAATAGCACCTACTAAAAAGATTGAAGTCGTGTTTTGAAAGCAGGGCTGTTGCTTTTCAGAACGCAGAAAATAATCACTTGTGTTTCTTCAAAGACCCCGGAGGGATCCAGTGTTTCTTAACTGACCTGGAAAATACAAAGCTTCTACATGGAACAGATGACATGATCCTCCACAGATGCTGAAAACTGGCAAGAGCAATACAAAAAGGGCATGTCGCTGACTACCGCTGCAGCCAACATATTAACATGACTAAGAGAAGTCCAACGATTAAAAAACGAAGATGAAATAGAACAGTGGGAGATCCTGTTTTACCCCGCTGGCAACTCTGAGGGGACCAAAGCAGCTTCACAGAGCCCAGGTTGTGGCCGGGAACCCAACACTCCTTGCAGCTCTCTGTGAAATGGGGAACCTGGAGCCTTGGGCCACACAGAGATCTTCTTTCTTAACATCAGTTTAATTGCTTATAAAATACACTGTCTGCAGTCCAAGGAGAATGACAATAAATTGGAGGGCACCCAGGAGAAAACCAAATAAACAAAGTTGAAAAAGTAAAAAGAAAGAGAGAAAAGAGAAAGCCTGGTAACAAACTTGAGAAAGTTATCTTTCTCAATAATGAGAACGTAACACAGAAAACTGATGAAAATTCTAAAGAATTCATTCTTGGGAAAGCATGACTTACCATAGGGCTGCCAACATCAATAGGACTGCAAAAGGCAGCCACCTTCAGCTCGAGAGTAAGAAATGAAATGCAGAGCAGTCAGCTACATCTCACCAAGGACTGTGCTGAACTGGAACGGGCTGCCCAGAGGAGCTGCGGTCTCCTTCCTTGGAGATATTCAAGACCCTCCTGGATGCTTTCCTGTCTAACCTGCTGCAAGGGCTCAGACCTGACCATCTCCAAAGGTCCCTTCCAAACCCCACAACCCAAAAACTGCGAACTCACTGGGAATTTGTAACCCCACGTTCTGAAGCACGAGCTCCAGCTTCAAACACAGAGGGAAACAACAAAAAGAAGCGCCGTGGCCTGCACGATGAGGCCGGACCAGGTGAGCGTAGCAGTCCTCCAACCCGATGCCCCGTTCATCTGACCAGGCATACCAAAACACGGCCGGATCGCCGCAGGTCCCCGGCTACACACGCATCTATCTGAAAGGCAGGTTTTCATCCTCAGACCGCCGCCTGCCTTCACACCGTGCCGCACAGATCGGCACCGCAGCTCTACCGGCGCAAATCTCACCGCCCAGACAACGCTCCTTGCAGCCCAGCGGAGTTCCGTACTCGGAGAACACCGCGAGGCCAACGAGACGGCCCGGCTATCTCCGCACTTCCCGGAACTCCACCAACTCTCCCTCGGCGCTCCCAGCCAGTCTGGCGGCGAGGCGGCCCGCACGCAGCGCCGGAGGCGGCGGGCAAACGGGCGGGCGGATCACGCGAACCGGCGGCGGCGGCTGCGGGCCGAGGTCACCCCTCCGCCGCGCCGCATTGTTCCCGCTCCGCGCCCGCCGCACGCGGGCCCCGCTCCCCGCCCGGCCCAGGCAGCGCCGCCTGAACTCTTGAACCCGCGGCGCCGCAGCCCGGCGCGAGCCTCCGGGGCGGAGAGCGGCGGCGGCGCGCCCCGCGCAGGCAGCCCGCCCCACCGCAGGGCCGCGGCCGACCGGCCGCACCGCGCCGCGCCGCCCGAGAGCGGCCTCGCCCGCCGCGCGGGGCCCCGGCTTCCTACCCGCGGGGCCGGGCCCGGACCCAGACCGCGGCCTTTCCCCGCCGCGTCCCCCCGGCGGCCGCTCCTCACCTGGGTTTCGGGCCGCCGGCGCCCCGCTCGTAGGCCCAGGCAGCGGCGGGCTGCGCGGCGGCCGGGGGCAGCGGCTCGGCGAAGCTGGGGGTCGGCGGGTAGTTCCTGTCCATCATCGGGGCAGGGCGCGGGGCGGCGGGGGCTCCGCTGGGGCCCTGCGCGCAGGGCGGCGGCGGCGGGGAGCGAGCGGGGCGGGTGGGAGCGGCCCCCCCCCTGCCTCATGCGGGGCGGGCAGCGCCGCGGCCCCCTCCCCGCCGCGGGCCAGGCCGCCGCGGCCCGGCCCCCCCTCCCCGCCTCCGCTCCCCTCCCTGCCGCTCAGCCGCGCGGAGCCACGGGCGGCGGCGGCGGCGGCGGCGGGGGTTGCGCGGCGGGCAGGCGGGGACCCATGTCGGGCCGCTCCTTCCCAGGATGCACCTCCCCGCCACGGCCCGCGGCTGGGAGCGAGCGGGGCCCGGCGCCGCGGCCGGGGGGCAGGGGAGGAGATGCGCGAGCGGGGACGCGCGGCCTGGCGGGGCTGCCGGACCGGGACCGGCGGCTACGGGGAGCGTGGCGGGGGGGGCGGTGGCCGGTACCGGGGCGGGCGAGGGGGAGCGAAGGCGGGGACGGCCGGGCCGGGCGGCGGAGGGAGAGGCCGCCGGCGGCGCGGCGGGACCGCGTCGAGCGGAGCGCTGGGGCTTTGTTGGAGGGGCCGGGGCGGGGCCATCTTGTTCCCGCTGAGCGAAGCGGCGCGGCACCGAGAACCACCGCCACCGGAGGCCGGGACTGCGAGCACGGCGCTAACGACACGCGGGGCACCGCCTCAAGGACACGCCGTGCGGGGCCGACCGGCCGTCCCGCCAGCAGGGGGACAAGGCGGCAGTACCGCCCGCGGGCGCGCAGGTGTCCGCGCAGCGCCCTGCAGGCACCGCCGGCGGACGGCACGTGACTGCCGCACGTGATCTGAGACCGCCGCCCCCCGCGGAAAAATTGAATCGATGAGAGGGGGCGGCGGGGTTTGGTGTTCAAAGCTAAAGGTGGGAGCTGCGGGGTTGGGGAAGCTGGGATTGATCAGTGTGGGAAAGAGAAGCCTCGGAGAGCCGTGGTGGATCTCTCCAGCTCCTTGGAAGGTGGCTGTGGTGAGGAGCTTCCCATCATAGAATGGCCTGGGCTGAAAAGGCCCACAATGTGCCTCCAGTTCCAACACCCTGCCACGTGCAGGGTCACCAACCTGCAGACCAGGCTGCCCAGAGCCACATCCAGCCTGGCCTTGAATGCCTGCAGGGATGGGGCATCCACAGCCTCCTTGGGCAACCTGTTCAGTGCACCACCTTATGAGTGAAAAACTTCCCCCTATTATTCAACCTAAATGTCCCCTGTCTCAGTTTAAACCCATTCCCCTTTGTCCTATTGTTATCCACCCTTACAAACAGCTGTTCCCCCTCGTCTCAAGAACTGGAAGGCCACCATGAGGGCTCCCTGGAGCCACCTTGCTCTGGGTAGCGGTGTTAGGGCAAGAGGGGCTTCAGACTGGGTCTCAAGAAGAGTTTCTTCTCAGAAAAAGCAGCCGTTTGTTGCAGCAGGCGGCCCAGGGAGGTGGTGGAGTCACCATCCCTGAAGGTATTGACTGAGAGGGCAGATGTAGTGCTTAGGGGCACATTTTAGTGGGGATGGGTTGGCCTAGGTGATGTTACTTGTCTTTTCTAGCCTTAATGATTTTATGAAGGTAGCACTGGATGAAATGTGCTGAGGAGGGCAGGAGGTGAAAGGTGGCCCCGGGGCAAAGGCTGCTTGTTGTGGATGAAGGTGTGGGAGCACCTGAAGGCTTCTGTACTGCTCAGGACGTAGAGGTGCGTGCTGGTGGATGAGCAAGGCTTCTGAAGGTTCACTTTGTAGCACTTGAGGCAATGACAAACCACAGGGTTTTGCGGGGAAATGCAGGCAGGAGAAACTTTTGCCTGCAGCTAACCAGATTAGACGTGTGATATTCAAGATGTGAATGGAGTAGGGGGAGTGCTTAGTGGGGAAGTTGTTAGCTAGGAGACTTCAGGAAGGAAAGCTGAAGTTCTGATCCTCTCATGCCCGGCTGAGAGGCCAATGTGGGGAGGGCGGGTGAGAGCCAACACCATCAGCATGGAAAAGGCTGAGAAGTGCAGAGAGGCCGGGGCAGAGGGAGGAAAGTGGAACAGAGCATGCCAAAGACAAACCAGCCGAGTGAGTTTTCCTTCTGTTTGCGTAAGTGAGCGCCTGCACTGCTTTCAGAAGGGGCCTTTCCCTGGGAAGCACAGCCAGTCACTGTCTTACATGTGATGCAGGCATGACGGAAGAAAATGCCTCCAGTTTTATGCTACCGGAGAAGCACTCGTGCTGCTGATGCACTGAAAGTAGCTTTGTGTCGGACACTTAGAGGTCCTTGCAGGTTGTCTGCTCATCCCCAATTACAGGGGTCACCTGGAGTTGGTTTCCTTCAGATAAGTGTGTGCAGATGGAGCCCGGTGCAGAATGTAGAACGACTTCTTTTTATGTTGTCTTGGTATCCACAGAAAAAAAATGTTTGATAAATCCTCTTAACGTGTGTGTATTAAGGTGTATGTTTAAATACCAGACAGTTTCATGATTCTGAACATTGTCTGAAAGTGTTTCAGTTCTTGCATTCATAAGGAATGCATCAGTTTCAAAAGCAACTACTGCTTGACTTGGAGAAACTGACCTTCGGTGGGCTTTAATACATCCAGGGCTGTAGCTCGTAAGTGATTTTACTATATGTGGGTATTTTAAATCAAATAGTTAAATATGTTTTTCTGAAAAACAAGCCATTATGAGTAAGATCTTTAATTACAGCACTGCAATGCAATCTGTGCAGCTTTTAGCAGCTGAATTCCTGTCGCTTGTTCTTCTCCCTGAACAAAATAGTCTCCAATTGGAAAAATAATGGATCTTCCAGAGACCCGAAGTTGTCATATGGTGGTTAGGAGGCACACAAGCACAGATTTATGTACTTAAAGGTGATGTTTTAGTGGAGACTGTGCCTAATGACCAGGGAGTGTTCTTCAAAGCTGCAGCTGCTCGCTGCCAGCGGATACCTTGTTCCAGCAGGGCTGGGGTGCCTCGGATGCTTACTGGTACCGAAAGGAGAAGGCCTTCCCTTCCTCCTCCTCTGCTCCATCATCCTGCTCCCAGAGAGTCACTCTGGTCACAAAGTGAGCTGTCAATTCACTCCTCTGGCAAAAGAACGTGTAATATATATATTTTTGGCCAGGTAATTCCACTGAGCTGAGCCAGCTTGTTTTGTATCAAACAAATACTGGTTCAGGGCAAAGAGTGATACTGTGCAGCCAGAAGCAGGTGGGAAAGGAAGGATGTGATGAGAAAAAGCAGGAAGCTTGCTTGATGACAAGAAATCGAGGTGGCTCATGTTGTGTTCAGTACAGGAATCTGTACATCTATACTTGAGAGTATGTCTCCAAACACATGACAGCCTTCTCTGCCCCTCCTTCTTAGCCAGAATCTAGCCAGCTCTTGCAGAACTGTTAGCTAATATACCTGCCCCTTTAACTTAATGGTGTGTCGTGCTTAAAGGCAATGTCGCTTTTTCAAGGCTTAGTTTTATCTTCACAGTGGCCATATGCCAAATGAAACATAGGATCCAGCCGATGGGTAGTTTTAGTCATTATTTGTCATCAAAACTTTGATTTGACAATAATTAGTCATAGAAATGTGATTTGGTCATAATTCAAATCCAAGTCAGTCAGTCACAAATCCAGGGCCAGAATGAAGCACCACTTCACATTTTGTTTTGTGTGTGTGTGATTTATTTATTGACTTACTTGTTCCTTAGTGTGCTGTTAGTGCCTGTTTCATGCATCTGCTGAGTGTGATCAAGTATTTGCCTATTGTATATGGCCAGGCAGAACGCTCCGTGGTATGAACAGCTTTAACAGTACCACAGATGTCAAATACCAGGATAGCACCACTCGGGGTCCTTGTGCGTGAGGCAGCAGGTGCTACTGAATGGAGCGATTCTTCTCAGGGTCAGCAGTTGCTGCCTGTGCTTTTGGCATCCTTTTAGCCGCAGGTACGACAAACCTGGCTCTACCAGGCTTTTCCATTATCTGTCCACAAACAGCGCCTTCTTTTATAGAGGGTGTTGCTTCTGTCCTTTGCCTTTCCATAGCAGAAGATGCTTGGTTTTGTTCTTATCTTTTTCCTCATGTTTAACCATAGAGGCCTTTTTTATTTTTCCCTTGCGTGAAGAAGCTTCCAGTGAAGCTGTTGTTTTTGCAGCAAAATGACTGACTTTGGGGCAGTTTTGATGCTCTGAGAAGAGCCATGGCAACAGCATGGAGTCAGAGGCACACGCTGGATCAGCAAAGCTGACCGGCAGCTTCAGCTGTTCAGCAAAGAAAGTGGTTAAAGCACAGCGTGCAGCTAATTCTGCAAGTCTGAGCTTATGACTAGGTTTGTGAAAGCGGATGGAAGGATCACATTTCATATCACAATAGTGCTTTATTCTGGTACTTACTATCACAGCATCGTAAATAGCGTGGTGACAGGTATAGATCTACAGAACATGGATACAAGGCCTTGCGTGGACTTTTTGTAGGTACACATGCCACCAAGCCCTGGCATCTGCCATTAGAAGTAATGAGGAGTACATCAGGTGTTTGGCTGGACTAACGTGAGTCCTGGTCAAGCCTATTACCAATCTCTGCTCTTTTAGGTGCAGTTGTGACTGTGGTCCTGATCAAAGCAGAAAATTGCAGTTGCTTTCGAATGGATTAGATTTGGCATTTTATTTGGCACTTGGCCTCTTCAAATGTCAAACTAGACAGGGGTAGATGTGTAAATAGGGAAGAAATTGCTGCCTTTCAAAGAGCACATTTACCTGGGAGCCTCAGGGCAAGTACTCTTTGTGTTTCTTTATGTGCTGTGCCTTTGCTTTAAAGAAAAGAAGCTTGGGTATAACTTCAAACAAAGGAATTGCAATCTTCAGGAAGATAACTGAAGTCGATCTACAAAGTTATGGCACTTGTTGTGTGAGCTGGCACAAAGCACACTGTGCCAATGAGATCCAAGTTCTCATTTCCTTCATTTTCCCAGTCCTCCTGATCTTATGGTTCCACAACTTCCACGGCACAGCTGCTCACATCTGAGTTGGTTCGACTCACGTACTCCCTTTGTTTTTGCTGGATGAGTGCATTCAGCTGATTCATGAAATATGGTTTAGAACTCGTGTGAGGTGAGTGGGAGGAATGCAGCAAGATGTAGGAAAAAAGGGAGTTTAAATCAAGATTTTGCTTTCAAACAAGCTCATGATCTGACAGGGGTTATTTTAACTCTTATTAGAAGTTTTCCTTTGTATCGCATCCAAGCTAAGTGTTTACCATTAAATACTGGACATTTAAATCTCAATATTTGTTTAGTAGGCTTTGGTACTTAGAGAATTTCACTGAAGGTGCCTGAACAACCTGAGTTGGTGCTGCATTGGGAGTTTAAAACCTGTCCTAAGGTCTTCTCAAAGCATACCAGCTCCTAGACAGAAGTATTTTTTCTGATAGTGCATGTGTCTGGCTTAATGTGAACGAACCTACACCCCACCAATTGTATTCTGGGTCTCAGCTCAGTCAACTGTTTCATTGTGCCTTGGAATCTTTGCTATCCTTTGGGTTTTAACCATCTTGTTTAGTTCACCTTGTGTGGTTGGGAGAGTACAAATCTCTCTATTTTATTTCTGCTGGGGGCAAAAGAGAGTGACTTAATTTAGTATCATCGTGCAGTCAGTTTGTTTGTTTGTTTTCCTTTGAAGGTACTTTGTGTCATGTAGGAAGCTGCCTCTCTCCCACCAAAATGCCAGCACTTAAAGTTGGAATGAGAAGATAACTGGGACAAGTGCATTCAAAAGGCTGTACCAGATGGACATAGGGCTGAAATATATGAAAGTCACAAGAACGAAATACGCAGCTCAGGGACTACTAGAAGCAGAAGCTACCACTGAATGAAGAGCATGGTATTTGTGGAGATGGGCTAAACACATTGGAGAGGAAAATATGAAATTTCTTAACCGTGACAATGATACAGTGATAAATTTCTCTGTTACAAGAATGGAGATATTTACAATGTAAAGAGAATGAACTTGAAGCGTCTGATAGATGAGTTTCATACCTGGGGTTTATTTCCTATTCTTCACCACATGGAACAAGTGAGGGTAGCAGCAGTCAAACTTCTGTTGGCAGGTAAGGTTTTAAATAAAATAGACTTTTAGAGGTTGTTGGGTTTTTTTATGTTAGCAGGCATTATTAGGACAACCAAATAACATTAAAATCAGGTTTGGGAACAGCACTGTTCTTAAATAGTATGGTAGCACATTACATTTTTATTAACAGAAGTGATCAGCTCTTACATTTTTCTTTGGCTCCAATCCCAGAACAGTTGAAGCCAATAAAAAAGCTTGCTGCAGACTTCCATAGAAGCAGAGTCAAATGCTTCATGACTCACGTTTTCCTGAACTGCAGTGAGGAAATACACTTCCACGCGGTGCTTTGTTTTTGTTCTTCCAGTGAACTCACGTGTGCGCACACACCCACTTACTCACAAAAAACACTGAAATATGTCATGTTTGTAGTGTTGCTCATCAGAGGATTTGAGAAATGAAATAGTAGAGGCTCTCTTGTTTCTGCTCATGCAAAAAAAATACAGGTTAAGTGACTTAGAAAAACTAAGTTGATGGAGTTGGAGACTACCATTCTGATCTTGGGTTATTTGCTGTAAGTAATCATCTGTCCACGTTTGTAAGAGGTTGCATGATGTAACCTCATATGATGTCGAAAGGACAGCATGGAAACTAAGTTTTGGGAAATGGGCCAAGGTGATGGCTAGGAGCATTTACGTACTGTGACACGTTTAAACCTGTCTGGAGAGAAATGAAGCCCTGTGTATTTTTTTCTCACAATCTCATGTAGGAAAGAGGCAAACCAGTGAACTGCTTGGGAGTTCCTCCTATCTAAGAGGAGTTAAGTTTAACTTGTGCTTATTTTAATGGTATATGTGCTTTGCAAACTGTTGCAGTGCACGTAGCCAGTATCTGAATGTCCATCAATGCCTATTTTCAGTACCTTTAGGATCTAAACTGCAGATTTACTGACTTAATATATTAGTGTTACACTCTCCAGAAGGTGCAGTTTCTATACTATTTCTGTAGTTTAATCGTTAAAGAATCTGTACTTTCACGAGTCCTGTGAAATGCCCCTCATTAAAAGTGTTGCTATCACATCCATTCTTCCTGTCTCTTCCAAAGGCTTACACAGTACTTGGTCAGTGTTCTACTCTAAATAACAAGCTGGAGTATCAAAAAAAAGCCTTTGATTAAAGTATGTGCTTGTTGGGTGTGCAGTGTATCATGCAATTAATTGTTCTTTTAAATCCAAAATAATAATCACAAAAATACATCAAGTAAGTATCATTAAGTAACGCTTCCCAGCAAGGTTTAAAACGAACCACCGTAATCCAGAAGCAGTGATATATTCACACTTGCACGATAATCTCATTAAATGATTTTCATTCTCAAATCCATGAATAGATGAACAGAAAATCCACACAGCAGTAAAGTATGTCAAACAACACAGCAGACTTACGATGATGACTGGAAGTACTGAGTCACCAAAAAATGGTTACCGTCAATAAGAGCAATTAAAATAATGTTCCTTCTAAAGAAACAAGACAAAACTATTAATAAAACATCAATAATATGATGGGATGGCTCAAAGTGCAAGTGGAAGAGGGGCAGTACAAGACTTATTCTTAATACATTCTCTCAGCACAATACCCTTGTGCAAAGTATAGTTCTGCAGCTTTCGCAACAGCCCTTCTCCCAAAGGGGATCTTGATTTGCTTCTAGCTGTGCTAACGATCTTTCACATATTTGTAAACCATCTTGCAATATGCAAGGTAGGGAACTTTCTAAAAGTTGGTTATGCTTCAGGAATCCCTCCTCCCTCTAGCAGGAGGTTTGTAGCTAAGGGGCAGGAAGCGACATAGACTTTCTAAATGCCCGTACCCATTTTGGGGGCCCTGGGTAGGGAGGTGGTGGTACATCGTGTTGTCTGCCTGAAGTAACTGCTTGCTCATAAGTTGGTAGTCCCAAATCGTCAGTTCTGGGAGGAAGGGGATTTAAAGAGAGTTCTTCGTGCCTTCTGAAGATTGAAGTCGAACTACGTCTTCTGCTTCTGCCATGATCCAAATGCCTGAACAAAAGTAACAGCATTTATTAACAGCTGCTTTCCTTTTAATAAAGGAAAGAAGTCTTGTAAAATTAAAAAACAAACAAGACCCCAAACAAAACCAACGCCCTTGCCTTTAATAATCATAAACACCAGAATCCAAATATTCTCTTCAAGCTACAATATAGGAATAGTTCACTAAATATAGGGAGGAGAGAGCAGAGAGTCCTCTTGTGCTCCTTGAAGTGTATGATGAAGGAACAAGCAGGGCTAGAGAATTAGCAGAGAAGCATTTTCTCCAACCTAATCCTTTCCATGTCTGACATAGAGCGTATGCTCTTTAGGGCATGTAATCTACTTCTAGGTGTGAAATATAACATGTTAGACCTCCCAGTGTAGGCCCTAACCTATTAAAGTGATGCTGTATTTTAGCGTTCTGGATCTAAGACGACACACACATAACTAACAAAATAAAAACAATAACCAGAAGTTATGCCAGCCATGCAAGTGTTGTTCTGTTGCTCTGTGTTTATGTGTTACTGATTAACTTCAGAGTAAGTAGTGCTTACCATTGTAATTTTGCTTCCAGGAAAGTCAGAAATTTCCTATTGGTTTCCCTGAGGACACAGTTAGACCAACCACTGGTAGTTTTTAAATGTCACCCTCAGAGACAAAACTGCTTGCCTTGTTTTTAAGCAATGACATTCCTTACCCTGGTGGTTGCCTTGATTTACATCTATCTTTGCAGCAGTAGAAGATAAGCAGTCCAAATATGGCTAACATTCCTCCAGCAGCAATTGGACCGATCAGAAGTCCTGTGATGTTAATTTTTTGTAGTGTTTCGTCACCTGAAAGTAAAACACTGGTTATTTTCACATAGGGTTCTTTCTGTGTTCTTGACAGTTTACAATGTGAACTGCTATTTCTCTCGTGCTGTACTTTTTCACACACGTCTATCTTGCTCTGAGATATATGTTCAATACAAGCTAAGATTGCTGTTCACCTTCATCTTAAAGCAAAAGTGAGATGTTTCCTTTTCTGTACAGGACACTTTTGAGACGTCTCTCCTCTGACACCTTCCAGATATTATTTCATGTGCTCGTGACTTTGACTGGGGTTGCAGATCTGCTCTCTGAATGCATGGTGTATTACTAAGAACGTATTAGAATAAACATGAAATACTGCAATGTGAGAAAAGAAGGAAAAGGGTTACTTACCTGTTTTTATCCTAGGACCGTTCACTGAATAGTCGTTCCAAAACTGGGTCTTTAAAAATACAAAGGAGCAGAGTTTTAAAAAGATAATTAGCAGGCTTATTGACCATTATTTTATACAGCACTGTAGCCAGATTTAACAATGGCAGGAATGGAAGCAACTCTTGCTGAAGGATCTGAACTTGCTTATCACAGCATATTTTTGTCTTACACTCAAGTTTGCAAAAGGACTGCAACTTCAAAAGGAACGCAATACCAGTTCTGAACAGCAAAACTGCATTAACTGTCTAATGTCAGATCACACAGAGATACTTTTGCCTGATTGCTGTGGAAGCTAGCACATATTTTGACACAAACAATGCTTACAGTTAACCTTTGTAAATGCCTACAGAAGAGTATTAACGAGCTAAAGCAAGTTCTTAAGAATCAGACATTTGCATGAACAATATTCCTATCAGAGAAAAAAACATTTACGTTGCATGATTGCTGTACAACAAGTGTGTTTAGCCATAATTTTGCTTGATAGCAAAAAAACTCCAGCAAGAATCTGGTTTAACACTTTCACTATTGCAGACTAACATTTTCAACTTCAGGTGTTCCTTTCCCTTTCTGAGTTAGGGCAGAGCATGGCTAGGATCAAGAAGAGATCAGTGTGATCTGCAGTGGGTCAGTCTTCAAACAGCCATTATGTTCTATTACTGGACCAAAAGGTTTTTTTAATGCATTTTCTCTTTTAATAAAGATGTTATTCCAAGCTGTATATATTCAGCAAGTTAGAAGATGATGCTACAGGAATACTCTTCAATAGCTAAACTGTAGATCTAGCTTGTACTCCTCACTTAAAAACACGTGGCATAGGACAAGGATGAAACTAGACAATTAATACATGGCATGCATTTAAACCTGGATGCTGAGAAATTGCTAAGGAAATCACTGAGATTCTGAAACATGTATAGGTACGTGTAGGCATACCTCTTCTATGAGGAGAGGTACTTGTGGAGATTCATTTACATTTGTTTCACAGAACTGGAGCCTTAGTCTAAAATCTCAAAGGGAATAGTACATATACAAGCCTATTCACTGTATACTCAGAGTAATAATTCCATCTAATTTGGGCCTTTACTACTACTATAAAACAAGAAGTTGTCTCACTTGTGCTGTTTTCTTAAGGGCTACTGGATTTAAATACAGTAATCATCTATTCAACAGACTCTTTCAGCGTATTAAACTGTTTGAACAATTACCGTTCTATCAACGTCTTCAAAAACTTCTCTGGCCTCCTCGTAGCTGCACAGCTCTTCCATACATTCTCTTTCCAGGTTATCAGGCGTGAATGCTTCAAAATCAAGTCTGTTGTTCAGAAGATGTCGTCCAATGAATAAATTGGCCTCCTTTGCTGATGTGAACACTAGTTAAAAAATAATAATAATAATAAAGTGATTTAAAACAAGCTAGGAAGGCTAAATCTTACAGCTTTTAAAGAATGAGTGACATCCTGAAGGACTATGTTGAATCCACGTCTTCCCCTAGCATGTCTCAATATATGCATGTATATGAGAAAGAAGCACGAAGCTCTCCTCCTAAAAACATTCTCTCTGCTGCTGTCTTTTCTAACCACGCAATATAAAATAGAAATACTTTCCTCCCATAAGGCATTCCAGCTATCCCTCATACTAGCCGAGAGTATTTTGTTCTCACGACAGCTGTTGGAAGTTCAAGTTTTAGCATTACCCATTCTGGGATGGGGGCATCAGAGCCCTTCAGAACAAAGTAATACTTGCAGAAAGCAGAAATCCAGCCAGATTCCAACTGAGCAAAAAAAGAACCCTCAAAAATACATTTATTGGTATTCTGCAAGTTTGTTTACGCGACTTAGAGTTTAAATCATGGCAGCAGAGCCCTATTCATTTCACATTTGTTCTCACTGTTGGGACAGCAAGTTCTGTGTAAAGGCTGGCCTGTTTGTTTGCTTTAAATTAGTGCTTGATAGGGACTTTACTGGCATGAAGACATTTATTTCTTCCCCTCTTTTGTGCTTACTCTGGGTGCCACCAGACCCTGCGCAGTAAGTTGTGAGGTAAGATTCCAGGAGAGTTAGTGAAACTATAGGAGGCTTTGGAATACAGGAATGTGTTTTCTCAGCAGACATTCTTCATAGTCAAGTTTTAGCCTGTTCTTCCTACAGCTTCTTTTAAGAAATATCATCTTTTTATAACAGAGCTTGTTTTCTGGCTTGGCTGGTAGTGAAAGTATAATCTGTACTCTAAGAAATCCATTCTGTTTGGTTCAATAACATAAGCAGAGGATTACTTTTGCAAGCAGAAACAGCATTGTTCTATACCAAGTCAGGCAGTTAAAAAGGGGGATGAGGCTCAGAATAGAGGTATTCAGCTACAAATTAGTTCTGTGTTCCTGTTGGTTTGTCTTGCTGGATTACCATATCACTCAGGAATTCTTACCCCCATATTTAGATAGCTCTTGCAGTGCTATCTCAGAACATTTTGTGCTCTGTAAACTAAGAATATGCAAGTATAACCTGCATATTGGTTGTTCATGCCTTTAAGATTGCAGTGTATTGAAGAAATATTAGTGTGTACAGGAGGAACAGCATGCATGTGTGAGAGGGCAAATCTACTTCAAAGTAGTTGCATAATAACCTATGCTTAAAATATTGATGCTGTATGTAGCAGTAACTAGAATACGGTCTTCATACAAGAAAAAAAGTGGAAATGGAAAATAATTACAATATTATATTACAATAAATACTGCGTTGTCCATATTTTGGTTCATTGCAAATCACATTTGAGTAATTTCAGTTTCCTTTGGCTTTGCTCAGCAGCGTTTCATTCCTTACTGCAAGCAACATTAGCTGTACTTCCAAATTAGCTTAAATAATTGCTGCATTTTAAGGAACGCAAAGTGTGGAACCCTAAATTCCAGTGATACAAACTCTTTCTCTCTCAGTCTTTATCCGTTAATCTGCTCTCTTTATCACTTTGTAGGATGTAATCAGTGTGCACCTGTCTCCACCTCCAAATAGCACATGACCTGGTGGTTAAGGAAGTATTTGGAGAATGAAGCAGATGAATTCCCTGCTAGATGTGGTTCTGCAGTCCCTGGGCCACAGTTCAACAAGATGGTAAACCTAGTTTTAGCACGCCTCGTGTTTAATTACAAATGCATCCACACAATGTGCTGAATAAAGTCACTCTGGTGGTAAAAGAAAATGCTGAAGGGGTAACCTCCCACTGCAGGTACTCCACACTTTTGCCAACTGTTCTACTTGCTAAATCACCGGATAGAAGAGTTGGGCCCTTCACTTTCCAGCTCCACCTTGGAGTGATTCTTATTATTGCCAGGGGAGGGTTCTGTGCTATGAATTCACAAGGAAGAGGCAGCCTGGCAGCTCTGTTGTGCCCCACAGCAGTAAGGACTTTAATGAATAACCTTCGTTCAGCATTTTTCTGCTCAACCTGCTGCCCTGAAGGAGTTCCCTCCTCAATGTGACGGCTTTGACAATCTGTGTTAGGCTTATGGCACTCCTCATTCACTGAGAAGACAGGGCAGATATCTTACAAAGCCCTGATGCTGAAAGGTTCAGTATCCCACGTGTGTCACAGCGCTCGAGCCCTTCTTGGAGACATCATTTATTTCCTACCATCCAAATTAAGGAACTACAATAGCAGCACTGTGCTTTGTTTCAAGGTTGTGTAAGGGATAAGATACTGAGGGAAAATATCGGTCACAGCAAACAAGCAAATAAACCCTTTCAATACAAATGAGTTTTAGACGTTCAAATAAAACTGTTGTGTGATGCACTCAAATACGATAGCTGCTCCAAAAGTAATGCCTCCTATTTTACAATGTCAGCCCATAACATCAGAGGTGGATGTTGGTGGTATGGCAGCAGAGACTGAACCTTTCCACCAATATCCTGTTATATTGTGTCTGTTGTCATTTCCATGGAAATAAATAGAAGGCATTGCTGTCTGAGCAAACAAAGTACAAGCAAAGATTTCTCAGGGGAAACCAAGTTAAGAAGATACTATTAATTTCCTAAGAAGTACAAACTCGTGCTGGCAGTGCCTTACCATGCGTGGCATCGGGTTGCTCCGGGCCTCTCAGTCTCTGTGCACGGTGAAGAAACGCCGACACGGCCACCTGGAGCTGGCAGAGCAGCAGCAGCAGTCCCAGCATGGCGTGTACCTGCCCGACAGAAACCCGTACCTCAACGCAGCGACAACGCAACCTCCCAAGCGATGAAGCCTGAATGAGTACCACACATGAAGTCATCCGACGCAAGTGCCTACACGCCGTTCAGCCCGACGGATCCCTAACAGAAATCACCGACCCGACCAGGTCCTGCGTGCCATTGCGTAACCCCGCACATGTCACCGGGGCTGTCCCACCGCGCAACTCCCGCTCTGGAGGCACGGGGGCACGCGGGGCCGGATGAACCTTCGAGCCGGATGGACTTTCGTGCCGGCCATCCCAGCGGGGCCGAGCTGTCGTCCCTCGCTCCATAGTTAACCTGCGGACTTCCGAGCGACGTGCGCCGCCGAAACAACAGCAACCTCCCGCGAAAGAGGGGACGCTTAAAAGCCCCGACGAAGAAAAGGAGAACCCCGCCCGTGCCGTGCCTACCTGCCCACCGCAGCTCCAAGCCGAGAGCCAGCTACCGGGAACCAGCCGTCTCCGTGCTCTGCGCTCAACTCTTCCTGGTAAGGGCGCGGCGGACTCCAGGGCAGCACCCGCACCTCCCCCGCCCGCCGCTCCACCGGTTGCGCCCCGTCGGGGCGGTCCTACGGCTGGGGAAGGGCTGAGGAAGCTCAGTGGAGCGCTTTGTAGGGTGGCTGCGTGCGTGCTTGTTGCACGGCCGAGCTCTGAGAGGACAGAAAAGAGCAGAGCACAGGTTGTTCTTTATGCAGGTAACGCTACGATAATTACATCGCTCAGTCGCTTCCTGTTAGAATGAAAAACGTGACGTCTGGGGAGTTTAGAAGGACCCCATGCAGCAGCTTCTTAACTGCTAAGTTCTTGTAGTTCTGGCTTAGTTTCTCGTGCAGTGTTTAGCAATCTGTTATAGCGTGATAAACTACGGATGGAACACTCGGAGAACGGAAACTACGCTGTTGTCTAATTGAATGAGCCCCTCTAGCGGATCTCGGAGGGTGTGCACGTCAATTACAAAGGCCGTCATACTTCCAATCAACGAAGTTTGTTGTCTGTATGCAAATATTAACGGGAAAGCTACTCAGCTAAAAGTGCTTACAGAGGGACGGGAACAGCCTCTGTGCTCAGTGCTTGGAAAGGAACGCAGATGGCTTCAGTGCCATGTCCTGACCTGGGAATTCCAGACAATGTTCAGCACAGAACTGAGGGAATAAAGTGGTTTGTTTAAAACAATGAGCACCCAAATACAGGTGTGTTTAAAAATTATGCCAAAACCTTCCAGTAATGCGAGGAACGTCTGCTTCTGATCTCCCTTTATACCATTTTGCTTTGTTCTGGTGAGATACTTTTTGAGCTGAGAGGCAACAAGTGCAAACTGAAACACAGAGAGATGATACTTGCCAGAGTTGATATACACCTTATTATTATTATTATTTTAGCGTGTTTCGTGAGTACTGATTTTATAAACGGTGTTCAGTCTTTCTATTTTTTCTGCATGTTGTAGCTTCTGGGGAGGGGGGTTAATCTGAGCAAGAGAATGCCATCTGTGTAAGGTAGAGCCTGTGCAGGTGTGTTGCTGATGTAGTTGGTCTTTGCTGTAAGGTCTGGAAGCTGATTCAGAAATGTTTATAGAAAAGGTCAGTGGTTACAAGCTGCCTGAATTCTCTCCCTGTCTAAGAAAAGATCCAGGAAACTTAGGCAAGCAGTCCTTCTTACCAGGAGTGGTCACGCTGGTGATGGAGCACTGGAACAGGTTGCCCATAGAGCTTGTTAGGTCTCCTTCTATGGAGATATTTAAGACCTGTCCGGATGCCTGTCTTTTAGGTTCCCTGCTTTGGTGGAGGGTGTTGACTCAATCTCTTGAAGTCCCTTCTGACCCCTACTGTTCTGTCATTCTTTTAGTTGTTTTTGTCTTGTGGAGCCAAAACCCCATTTTTCATTCCCAACAGAATGGTTCTAGTGTCTGCATCTCAGATGTGCTTACGGTTTGTGACATTCGTAACAAAGCCAAAATATTTTTAGCAAGGGATGCCAAACTCATTAATGCTTGACTAAAGTTCCTTCTTAAAGTCATGATCTAGAATATCCTGTGCAGGAAACCAAGCTGTTACTTGGCTAATGCTGAGCTCAGGAAGAATGCCACCAATGAACAATTTGCTTTTGGAGAAACTGATGGATAAGTGATTCTACTGATCTCTTAAATGGTTGAGATAGCTCACAAGGGCAGGTAACATGCTGTACAACTATTGTGGCACCTTTAACTGCTCTGCTGTTACTTTCTTAATCTGGGAAGTTCGTATGGGTAAGAAGGAAAGAAAGGACTTTGGGCTGCAAGTGTGAAGCACTGCGTCTGTATTCTAAATATTCATAGCATTCGTACCATGCTATGATAATCTGACTTATGGGTGTGTGCACTAAGACTGTGTACAGTGTCAAGTATGATAAGCACGTCCTATTGTTTCCCCATTCATGCAGATTTTTTGTTATACATGGGAGAAGGTTACTGAGTCTGTATCAACACCACGAGTCTGAGGATACTTCCTATAGAAGTCTTTGTTTTGTTGTTGTGATGAAAGCAGCTTGTGAAGGAGTTCTGATACCAAGACTCACAGAGGGTCTTCAATAACCTCCTCCATTAATGTAAGGTAATTAAACTATTTGGTTTTATTTTTTTTAAGCATTCATATAGTGATATGGAGAGGCTCTACTCTCTGCTATTCTACTTGTGGGCCGGACCACAGATTTTCTTTCCCAGGGAAAAGTTTTTGGTGAGAGTTTGATTGTTTTGCCACTGACCTTTCCTCAGATAGTTGAGATCTGGTTAATTTTCATCCAGACTTCTTGTTTTGTTTCTTTAAGTTGCTTTAATGGGAACTGTAGGTAAATTCTCAGTTTTTCCTTTGGTGTTAGGGCTAAATTATTTCTCAGGACAACGAGTGTGTCTTAGTCAATGTGGGTAAGTTACGGTTAACATGTTAACAAAGGTGCTATGTGGACTTGACTGAGGTTTTCTAGCAAGCTATTAATGAGACAATTAATTATCAAAACAAGTAAAGAACTTGTTCTGCTTCTTACTCCCAGCTGCACTTTGAAAACTGCTGACAAGAATGTTGCAAAGAGAACTATTTTGTTAAAATGGATTAATCAGGTTTAACAATCATTTGTGGATACTTTTGAGACAGTCTTGCTTTTGTTTTGCATATTTAATTCCTGTCCTTGGCATCTATAACTAAACTTTGTTTGATTAACCAAACAAGATCTTCCTTCTAACTTCCTAGGAAGGAGAGTAGCTGTAACTTATATCCACTGTTCGCTTATTTACTTGCAGTCTGCCTTTTCTGTTGGAGAACAGGCTGACTAAAAGAATTAAGCAGAATTCAGTTGGTATGGAGCCCATGAAAATAAGGTGACTTCAAGAACTTTTGCAAAGGCAAATTGATGCTGACCATGTGGTCAATTTTTTTACTTTTGTGTGTAATTTGGGAAGTGTTGATTAAATTTTTTGAACCTAAAAGATGAATGCAAAATATTCCAGTGTAAGGGAAACTGTTGATCACAGCCTGAACCTCTGATTAACCATCTGAGGCAAGTGATGAGTCAGCTGTGGGAGCACAGGTGAAGATAGTTTAGCTGTGCTCCCAGAGGGGTGGAGCTTGACCCAATCTCTGCCGGATCCCATTTAAGGTCTGACCACCACTAAGGTAGTATTTCTTTCTGGAGATTGCTCCTTTGTGGAGTTTTTGTGGTGAGACTCAATGTTTGTGAGTATTCATCTCAACTGAAAGCCTTAGCACTGGTGAGTGATTCTTAGATCCTCTTTGGCTGTTTGCTCTGTAATTACAACTATACATCCAGCATGTAAATAATATTATCAGTTTGAAAATAATTTGGAAGATCTACATGGTTGCTTAGGACAGTCCCCTTACATGTTATTGTTCCTCAAACATTTTGAAGGCAGTTTGACTCTTTGAATTCACAGCCTTATTCTTATCATTTTATTTTACACTTAGGGGTGTTATTTCCCAGCCTAGATGGAGAAATTCATGGCTTTCACTTGAGAGGTGGTGGTAGTGGTTGGAGCTTGCATTTGAGTTTATATAAACTGCAGTGCCTTCTCACAGAAATCGTTTTCTAGTTAATTTCTTTAGACTTAATTTGAAGAAATGAATGGTACAGTAGCTTATGCTTAATAAAGTATGCTGGGTTTTTTAAGCATCTAATCTTTAACTGACTATCCAAGAGAACAGAAAATTGGCTATCACCACTGGTATTTAGTTCCAGTAGAAAAGGCCCAAGTTCTGTAGAAAAATATTTGGCGTTTTTGATTATGAAAGATATTAGATGAAGTGATTTGTAGTAATTATGTAGTGGAAGACTAAATAGAAACGCTGTTGGTGTTTAGAAAAGCACTGAAGAATGCGAATAAAAGAATATAATGATGCAGTGGTGGAAGTACACCATAGGAAATACAGTACAGATGTGAAGGCACTGAGTGCGTAGGGAATGAAGTGAGCAACTTTGAGATGTTTTAAATTCATCTAAGTGGAAGTGCATGCATGGAGAAACCTGGGCACCTTCTTTAAGCTGAGTGGACTGTGTTTTCAAATGTTATGTTTTCCTTTTATGTTATGTTTTCCTTTTAGTGCAATCAGAAGACAATTTCTGATGCATGCACTTGCATGCACAAAAACATAAACACTCAGGTATGTGTTAGTCTGCAAGGACGTAGGTACAAGAATGATGGAGTAGGAAGAAGTGAAGAATAAACATATTGATACTGCACAAATGAGTCTAGAAAAACTGTTTTGAGATGCTTTTTCCATACAGGTGGCTTTAACAGATTGGACTTGTGAAATCAGCTTTATAACATTAGAAAACTAAATAAAAAGTAGTGTGCTACCAAACTGCCTTGAGAATGTCTGCTTAGGATTAATTTAGAGAATCCTTTCAACCAAAAAGTATGTGTACATATTTGTCATGTTAATAAAGATATATTCAATTAATTTTGAAAACCAGAGTAGAAAATTAATTTCCCTCCCACAGTCTTAATGAAGAAATAAAGAAACTAATTTCCCATTGCTGCTAGAGGGGTAATCCACTCCTTCACATATTAAGAAATTAATGTAATACATCCACTCAGGCAAAGAGTCCCTGCTTCTTCACCTGCCCCCGGTCTCTTACATCAGCTAGTTTTGTGTAGTGCAATTATGGAAAAGAAAAGTGAACAAAACTAACTCTTGTTATTTTTTTCAGACATCACTGTGCACTAAGCTTCATCTCATGCTGTCCCCAATAAAGCCATCAATTGAATTGGGTGCTGTTTTCCAGTTCTGTCTTTCTACTTATTAGAGCAGCTTATTTGCCTACCTGATACATGAACTTAAAAGAACACAGTAAGAGTATTAAGGGAAAATGGTGATTGGCTTGATATCCCTATATATATATATCTGACTTTTTTGATGTAGTAACGAGGCCGTCCTTTTTGTTTGACCTCAAAGAAAGTTGTTTCTGAATAAAATTAAGTTTGAATTATTCTAAGGTATTTGAAATGTGCATTTGGAAGATGGTCAGGGTTACAGTACTGGAAACTATCTTTTATGGCTGTGTTTACATAAGTAGCTCTCATGTCTCCACAAAGGTTCAATGAGTCCTGATGGAAGTCAGTGGGTGCCATTTTCCCGCCTGGAGTTGCTCAATGACCTCTTAGCTTCTGTGCTGGGCGCCATTTTGTCAGCGTGCCCCTCTGCTGCCGTTCATCAACATGGAGCAGGATGTTGGTGGGAAGGGTCATGGAGGTTCATGCTGTTGTCAGAGATGATATCCCTGCCAAGGCACAAAGCCGTGTGAGACAGGTAAGTGCTCTGGGTGCAGATGCTGAGCGCAGCTCCCCTCAGTCCTTGCTGTGGTGAGGCGGGAGGGCTTCAGTGGGTGCTGTGTGGCAGCTGCGGAGGGCTGGCCTTGTTTCCTTCCTCTTCCTGCCTGCTTCTTCTTGCACTGGTGGTATGTACACACCAATATTTACTGAGTAGGGCTATTAAAACATCTTGTCACATCACCTCTTGTGTATCCCAAGAGAAACAAGTGCGGAATGTTTCTGTGCAGGAAGCTGCAGAAGGCTGCAGGCATTGCTGTGGTGTTCTCCCTGGGTGCTCAGTCTAACATCTGCAGTCTCTGGAGCTCTGGGAGTGCTGCTGAGGAGCTCCCCACCTGCTGCTGTGTTTCTGTGCTCTTCTTGGAGCTGTGGAGTGGGCACTATTGGTGGTAGGTGAAAAATCTTTTACTCAGAGTGGTGAGGTGCTGGAACAGGTTGCCCAGAGAGTCTCTCTTCTGGAGGCTTTTGAGGCCAGGTTGGATGGGGCCCTGAGCAGACTGATTTAGTGGGTGCTGCCCATGGCAGGGGGTTGGAGCTTGATGATTTTTCATGCCTGTTCCTGCACTTGGGGGCACAGCAGATTTCTTGTGTTTCTCCTGGTTTCTCCCTAATCTAGATTTGGCCAAGAGAGCGATTAATTCCCCTTGATGGAACTGCTGTGTGAGGAAAAGTACCACATCTCAATGTAGTTCTGAGTGATGTTTCCATAACTGACATCTTTCTTTAATATTGTATTTCTCTCCTGTATGTTCCTCAGTGCAAATCTGTTCAATATTACATTAGTATAGACCAATACCTTACTTGCTGGTAGTGAGTCCAATTATTTCCTTGTTTTATGCTTGATGCAGTTATTTCACTACTGTAACTACGGATAACTACTTGCGTACATCCTTGCATAAACATATTCTTAGGAAACAGTTCAATAGTTGAGTTTCATTCAGGGACTCTGGCTGTAATTTCACCACTGCGTCAGGCCAGCATAGTTCATTAGGTTGTCGACTAGGTGGCGCTATTGTTATTAAAGAACAACCAAGTAACCTATTTTTTGAGTCACTCTGTGTGCAAGACCAACAAAAAGACGTATTTATTGAAACAAAGCAAAAAACTCATAGATTATAAAAACAGTTAAGCGGGCATTAGCTAAATATGGAAAATATTGGAATGGATAGATTGACAAGAGAAGGAAAACTTAATCTTGCATACCAACACATTGCAAATTCACCCGTACTTCTAATGCAGTTGTTCTACCTTCTCTTAAATTTTACCTAAAATAAGTTAATGTTTCTCCTGCTCTTTTACCATCTTTCTTAATCATGCATGGAAAAAAAAAAAAAAAAAAAAAAAAAGCCCAACAAATATAGTATTGTCTTATAGAAGATGGGTACAATGCACTTTTTTCTATTTATTTTTTTATTGAAGAAGGTGAGGATCATGAAAACTTCTGTGTTTGTCAGACCTTTTAGGCAGCTCGCATGGTATGCAAACTTCAAACAAAACTTTTTATTCATCAAAAGAATTCTGAAGGAGAGGAAATGAGAATCTTGAGCAAAGTAGTGCTTGAGCAAGCAGTTCAGTTCTCTTAAATTTCATCCAGGATTCAACAGGATGCAATACAGACTGGGGAGTACCAGGTAAAAGTTTAAAGACTTCAAGTTGTGTTTACTGCAGCTCCTTGTTTGTTCCTCACTGGATTCTGATCCAAAAAGCTGAAGTGGAGCGCTGTGATGATTGATTGAAATGCTTATTATCACTTAAAATCTCATCTTACAGATGAAATAAAATAGAATCTCACTTAGAGGAACTTTCCCATGTGCTTTCTGGGTCAGTGGTTTGGTTCTGTCAGGAATGTGTTTGGTTCAGTTTGCCTCACACACACTGTATGTAGATACAACAAACAGCAGGCTGTGCTTAATTAAGGATGTTACATTGGCTTGCTCTCTCCCCATGCTCCGGGAACCCTACTTGATATTGACAGAAGAAACCTGAGAACAAGTTCACAGCTCTCAGAATGAAAAACTTCACTTTGAATGTAAACGAACGTAGCTGAATTTGAGCCAGCAGCTCCAGGTAGTACAGATGAGGACAGCTTGATGTGACTTGGACTGTATTGGTTTTGTTTTTTTCCTTGGAAAAGAGAAAATAACAGCAATCTCCTCCTCAGATAAAATGTGCTGACTAATGGAGTAGTTATTACAAGGAATAAAGCTGTTCTTTTAATTCTTCATCTGTTAGAGCAGCAAGGAGTAGTATCTTTCCTTCCTTTAAGAACGAGCTATATGTTAAAACTGCAGTCTTTGTTTCAGAATTTGTCGTGAACCCTCTGAACAATTCTGTCCTCTTTTAAGGTAAATTAATAAAAGCATTATCTCTAATTCTATAGAAGTGTGAAAAAGGATAGAGCTCATTAATAAAAAGGAGCAGGTACAACAGAATCTTATTCATCTATCAGTGAAGATAGTTTGTGTTCTCCCCAAAAGCTTTGAAGCAGCCTGTTTCCACCAGTTCCCAAAGGTATACTGTCAAAACATAAATTGCATGCTGATAGGAATGTTGTACTTGACTCTGTAAAAAGCACCACATGATCCAAATTAGTGCTCTGGGCTAATTTAAGAATCCTGTAGTTGCAAGGTCAAGGAGAAGAATTACTGTTCTCTTCCATTTAGTAGAAGAGAGTTACAACTGGACTTTTATGTATTATCAATAAATTAATGAGCTAGACGGACCCTTTGCGTGACCTAGGGCAACTGTTCTTAAACTGTGTATGCTCCCCAAATAAGAAGTATCCATATAATTTGTCTGAATCTAATAGGGGTAAAAGAGAACACCATCACAAAAAAGATGGTAGGGAGAGAGCTGTCTACAAATAGTATTTTATCTAATTGAGCCTTTAACGTGATGTAATTCTCTTGATCCAGCAAAATAGACGTTAACTCAGATAAATATTTAAATGATGTATTTGGAGCAGGTCTATGGTTCTTACCTGGTGTGGCTTATTTTATTCTTGTCATCTTGTCTCTATGTAGGAGATGTACCAAGCTGTCTTGCTGTCCAAACCTGCAGTCACTGTGTCAGTAGGTTATCTTCTCATAGTGGAATCCCGTCTGGTTTATGCAACCAAGGTGTAAGACAGACTTGATGATTGGAATCTGAAAAATGGTGAACACCTGCTTCCCCCCAACACAGACACAGTACTTTATAGATCTTCACAGAGATGCTGGGCTCTGCAAAGGCCTTTTTAAAGCCCGTTTGGTACACCTGAACATTTGTTGCCTAATTTCTAGTCAATTTGTATTAGAAATTAAGGGCTTATCCTTTGTTTTTAAATTAAGATGACAATGGATTAGTAAAGTCCGTTTTCTATTTTCTTTGTAATGAAAGCAGATATTTCAATGGTGTCAGAAATAATGCCTGGAAAGAGAAAATATTATATAAAGGCATTATTTTTTTAATGGACCACACAGTAGAACTAACCCTATTTTGGGCATTATGGATTGTAAAAATATCCCTATCCTCTGCCATATGATTTTATTTTGTTTTTCTTTTTAATGTCAGTAACATCTTATTCAGTCACACTGTACCATTTTTGCCTAGAAAGATTTTTTTTTTTAAGGCTTTATTTAAATAGCATTCTCCTATTTACTTGAATGTAAGAAAAATGTGCAGTGTGCTTGTTAAGCATTAATCTAACTTGATGGTTGCAATTCAGTTGGTGCTGGGTGTTTTTGTTTTAACAAATAGTCATAGAAACATTTCTTACAGTTAGCATGTCAACGTTATGGGGCTGCACCCAAAGTTTAGGGGTGATAGAGTTGTTTCTTCTCATCAGTGTCTCCCCATCAGGCGGGGTAGCCATATTTTTGTGGTCAGTCCTTGGACTGGAAGTCAGTGAACTAAAGGTTCACTTTAACTAAAGGTAAGGTTTCTTTGCCAGTGTTTCTGATTCCTATATTTCACCAAGTACGGAATTTGATGCTAACATTTCAGCTCATCTGCTCTTTCATGCCACGTCTGCGAACACTTTAAACATAAAGATCTGATTTCCTTAAGGCATATGCTTTATCTTTTCTATGTGTGCGCATCTGTGGATACCTTTAAATAGGTAAGTGACAATAGTTACATATCATTCCTGATAAATAACTAAGAACTGAATCAACCTTAGCTAAAATGCCATGAGTTACCCTCTTTCTAAACAGCCACTTAATATATTACTAAAATACAGTTAAAGGGAGTATTGTTTAAAAATAAAATAAAAAATAAAAAGACCCCCCCAAATTAATTCTGCACACACATGTAACGTTCAGATGTGTTAAGCTGAATGGCACTAGGAGGAACGTCCTTTAAAGTAGTTTCTTTTTAAAGGTATTGCTGTCAGTTGCACTTCTGGTGTTTGAATATTTTAGTTAATATCGAAACCTACAGTTGTTATTGTGGTAAAATGATAGTGTGAAATTGATGCTGTTATAGTATAACAATAAGGATGTGACTCATGTATTTTATGTACACATGCATTCAACTGTAGTGACAAATGGCTTCATGCTGAGTGATTAAATGCATATTAGCATTTGCCCTAGGCATTTGATTATTACCATCTTTACTTCATTACATTACTACACTGTATGGCCGTATAATTTATAAGATAATACAGACATCACTTTGTTGCTGATAGGAATTATTCTGTTTTATGGATGGTGTCCTTTAATTTTGCCTTTCATGGATTATAAAATTGGTTAATATCTGCTGAAGTGAATCACTGGAGAAGCAAATAAAGATGTTGGCCTCAGGTCACAGTGTCATTTGTGATACTGGCAAAATCTTACAGCCTCATTTATCCCTGTACATGATTGATAACACCATGGGTTAAATGGAGAAAGCTTTGCTTCCATTAAAGGATCATCATGAATGAAGACCTCCCACTTAAAAGTCAGGCATGATGAGAAGACAAGAGACTATCTACAGGTCAAATTAAATAACTTAAATAATTTAAGTGGAATGACAGTGTAATTTGTTCATTCTGTGTTATTACCCTGACCCCTATCAGGCTTATAGGCTAACTTACTTTCTGGTGTAGGGTATTTAAGATGTAATTTTTAATAAGTGCTTTTCGAAGTATAGAAAGCCCTTTATGGCACTTAAAATTGTGTTTAAATGGGTTTTATAATGTGCTTTTTAAAAAGTAATTTTTGTTCTTATTTTCTGGAGAACAAAGAGAAAGATAGAAAAGCAACTGCAGTAAATACTTCAAGTTTAGAACTTCAATCATATTCACTTATTGATTTTTAGATTTTGGGGGGTTTATTTTCCAGGATGTTTTTTTGTATTTTAAAAGTATTCAGACAGATACCAGTTACTGAAGTAGTATCTACTTAAATAGGAATATCTATAGTTTATATATAACTTTATATATATTATATATATGTATATATAATATATAGTATAGAACTGTTTTTGTGCTTGCTCTGCCAAAAGGGCATTCATTATTTATCATGCATTTTCATAGTATCTCTAGACAGTTGTATTAACGTGGTATGAAAATCAGGGATTTTATAAGTATATCTTAGAAAGCTGAAAGTATTTAATTTTGTGCCTTCCTTATTATATTCTGTATGGTTTTGTTTCTTTCCAGCATGGTGTGAAGTACTTAGCAAGTAACAAAGTTCTCTGGTTTCTCTGTGGTGGAAGAGGCCCCAGGAGTGTCTCACACTCAGCCTAGAGGAGAAGGGAGTGTGTGCAACACGTACTGTGCCTTGCAGTTTTCAGCAGTAGGCTGTGAAGCGTTTTGTTGCAGCCTCAGAAAAAGCAGTCTGACCTCCTTGCAGCAGAACCGGTACAAATTGCACATGAGAAAATGGGACTTTGCAATGAAGGGATGGGTGAAGACTCAATGAGCTTCACCCAGGAAAGCCTTTATCTTTACTCACTGCTACAGGGAGGCGAGGTCTTGCTTGTCCAGTGCTCCTGCTGAGCTCAGTGAGCTGAAGGAAAGCCCAGGGATGCCCGAGGCCAGTTTTTCTTCATTCCTTAGAGTAAAACGTTGGCTTGAAAATATTTCCCTAAGAAAGTCATCCTCAAATGTGATGAGAAGGAAAATAACAAGCCCCAGTGTGCTTAGGTTAGTATACATTCTTCTGCTAGTTGACTTGAATGGGAAAACTGAAATTCAAACGCACCCAGCTTGGTAGGTTGAAGGCCTGAAGTAAGCCATCATTTTCTGCATCAGAGTTTTTCACTAGGACACTTATTTTTAATCCCCTCAAATAAAACAGGATACTGGGATTCTCCATGTGGTAGCAGTACTGTCCTGTGAAAGCCCATTGCTTTGGAATCCCTGAACTCAGTTGTTTGTACTGGAGCTGGCAGGAGTAGAATTAGAGCGTATGTCACGTCTTAATATTTTATGCACAAAATCTTTCCCTTAGGATCAGTATATAGAATGATTCAGAATTGAAATTAATGCTTAATTTACTACGCATGGTATTCTGTTGTTAGTCTTGCAGCTATGATAATTTCCCAGTATTTGATATAGCATTAAAAATCACGTTTGTGCTTTACAAATTAATGACACAGCATCTATCAGTAGTGAACAATTTTGAGAGCTTGGAAAAAAGAATTACTATATACATTTTGGGGGCGTGATCTAGTCAAATCTAAGCGCTCTGGCTAAAAAGGTCTTTTTTAATACTAAAAGTTTACTTTCAAAAAACCCCATGCAAGTAACAAAATAGGCCTGTGTTGCCTAAAACACTGCAGATCGGCTGCTGTACACGTCCCATACATGTTGACATATTGGGCAGCCTATCTCTTGCATCAAAGTGGTAATTGTAAGTGGCTCTTATTTAGACTCCTATCCATTTCTTCTCCTTTAGAAATCCTCCAAACACATGCATTTTGGCATTGAAAAAGAAAGTTAAATAACTATTTCATATTGAATAGTAAATATATAAATAAATCGGTAAATATTATTTATGTTTTAAGGTGGAAGATATAAGTGAGGCAGATTTTTTTTCCTGTTCTTAGCAAAAACAAGTTTTCAGTAACTTAGTTGAAATAACGTCTTGTGGTGGGGCAACAGAACAGGGAATCAATCTATTATCCATGGGCAAGCAGCTTAAATTTGATCTATGTTAGGGTTTTATTTAGACAACAGCAGAAAAAGCGGCGAGTCCTGATTTGTAGTTGTTATGGCCCCATGATACAGACCAGGTCTCTGCTCTTCCTGCAGGAATTCCTTCCTAAGAGCTCTGTGGCAGTGGCCAGGTCAGTCATAACTCCTGTGCTCTACCCCTGCCTCTTCAGTGCTGAATATACGGAGTGTGTCCTCAGGAAGGGAGAGTATGTTGAAGCAGTGCATGTTACTAGATTAATTCTAGTGAGCCGTTGGATGTTCAGTCTTAAACGAAATATATAAAGTTTGGAAAGTACAGCTAGAACAAGCTTATCTTTTTGTAAATCAAATGTTGACTGAACTGACATAAGTATACTAATAATCCCTGCTGTCACTAACAAACATGCTTTGTCCCTAGAGACATGTATGCAAGTGAGTGCAGCTCCTTGCTTGACTGCAGTTATAATTAGCTCAGAGCCCCAAAATTGGCACTAGATCTCATGGGAATAGAAGGGGAAAGTTTCTTCTTAAAGGTTAGGAGCAGAAATCCCAAATGTTGCCAGTTGGAAGATCTCCTTTAAAACTGAACCTGAATTACTATTTTTGAAATCTTGAACTGGGGAAAATTACACCTTCTAATGGCTGGATGTATTATTTGCTGTACTTTCATGCCAGAGCAGGGCAGGAGCTCTGTGGAAAAAGGAACTTTTACTTCATGCTCACTGTGGTCTCCGTATAAAACTAAAATCTAAGCTCAAACTATAGAGGAAAGTAAATTAACATCATGAATTGGTGATAAAGCTGGTGGTTTTTTGTTGTTGTTGTTGTTTGTTTTTTAACAGTACCACTTAAAATGGAAATGTAAAAGATTGCATAATGGCTTTAACAGGTAGTTTTACTATTTGCAAAATGCATTTATTTCAATTTTCTTATCATTTCAGTATCCTCTTCCAGATCAACTGAAGACAAAATTTATGTTTTTCTATTGCAGACAAGTTCTAAGAATGGATGAAGACCTTAAAATGCAGGCACTTGACTCTGCTCTTCAGAGTCCATCAGAGACATTGCTTTCCATTCGTCTCTTGGACTTCAAAACAAGCCTATTGGAGACTATAGAAGAACTGCGTATTAGAAGGGTAAACGTGTTTATATATATATTTTTTAATGTTTTAATTCTGTTTTCCTGCCTGTCATTATAGAAATGTTGCATAAGTATGGGTAAATTTTACATCACATTTTAAGAATTGCATGTGATCAAAGCAGTGACTGTAATTGAAATTTTCTCTGTGGGTTTTACAAGAAAACAGAGTTGCATGGGAATCATGAATTTGACTTTTGTATTATTGTGTATAAGTTGCTACTGTTGATCTGTTACTGTTGGCTATTAACACAAATTGTTTACATTAGACTACAGTATTTCATTGTAGTTATTCTCTTTAAGAGTGGCTATCGATAAAGATAGTCATAAAATCTCTTAAGTCTTTCTCATTTAATAGATGGACTCAGCATGAGCTAGAATTCTAGGTTAGTGCCCTACAGTTCTAGTATACGAAGGGGGTGGTCTGTCTGAAATAAGATGAGGATCATCACGTAGTAATAAAGTAAAATTGTTTCTACACGGTTGAAGGCAGTTAGAATTTTTTGTGGTTAATTTCTCAGTTGTCTGTAGCTACACAACTTTTTCTCTCTAACATTTCTGAACTGCTGAATTTTTGAAAGACCTCAAATATTCTGTCCTTGATGCGTTTGACCTGTTCAAAGGATGTTCGCTATTACTTTAAAAATATTAGTATCAATGACATATTTGATTTATGCTTATTTTGATTCAAGTGAAAGGTTATAATCTTTAAAAGCTGCATGATCCCACTTTCACTGTACAGTACTATTAAAATTCACTGCAGTTTGATCCCTAGACTCTTGTCACAATGACAATGTTTAGCCTTGTCTATTTATTTTTTGTATTAAAAAGTCTGAAGGACGTAACTGACGTGATAATTACTAGAGTGTACCTTGGAAGATATCAGCTAAACTTCATTCACAGTTTGCTTTCTTAATCCCTTCAGTGGGAGTCTCAAAATTTTTAGGGTCATAAATCATCTTTAGGGTTAATTTTGTTTGGACTGTCTCTTTTGTGTTTGCCCTATTACAGGAGTAAGTGACTGATTTTAGTCAATGTTTTCTCAAGTGGGTAAACACTTCCTTGGTTGAATGTGTCTTCAGTCTCAAAATTGATGTTAATATTGTAGGAAAAATGCTAACTCATGGCTTGAAGCAGTGATTGAGCACCTGGTGGGAAGGTAGGATCAGCTCAGGAGGGGGCTCAGCTGCAAGCAATGTAGCTGAGTGACCAGAAGGAATGGAGCCAGGATACACTCCATCCCTTCCCAGACCTCATTTAGGGGTTTGATAGTGGAGGCAAGGGTATCTTGCTGGAGATCCGTGCCTATATGTGGCCTTCTGCAGATAAACAGCTTCTTTCCTTTATATCTGTGGCTGTTGCATTTGACCAAATCCTTGCTTGTTGTAGCCTGGGATCTTGCTGCTCTGCTGTCATTGGTGTGCTTTCTATTGTTACAAATACCAAGAGCTAATTCCATAGATAAGTTGTCACTCAGTTTCTAAAGCATCTGTAGCTTCCTTTATCCTTAAAAATAATTTACCTGCTTGTAATTAGAATTATGTCAAAAAAATTTAATTGTTTGACACCTAATCAATCTGAAAACTGAGTGTCTGCATAAATTTTATTGGCTTTAATGATGAATTTAGGGCTGCTTGCGTAGTATTATTGAAAATTGGAATAAAAAACTTCAAGTTTATGAACAACCTAAGGTTATAAAATGATATGGCCATGTATAGTACCTTTTCTTTTTTTTTTTTTTTAAGCAGGAATTTTATGGATGTTCTTGCTTACAAATGATTCTACAAGATCCTTTCCTGAATTTAGCTATAAATCTGTTACAAATCCAACTACCACAGGGTTATTTTATGAAGTTATATAAGCAGCACTGGGAAAAAGGCAGCGCATACACCAAAATGCTAACTCAGGAATTACAGCTCTTGTTTTGCACTGTGTTAGTTTTCCTATGGACAAGAATAAACGACTTAATTAAAACATTGTCACCTGCTAAATAGGTAAATGAAGGCAGAGTTAAAGCTCTGCTATTTCTTGCTTCTTCCCCCTCACCTGCCCCATGTTGCTTGTGTGAGTCTTTAGGAAATCTGGTAGCCCAATGGAGACAGTATAGCCAAGTATGGTGGGGTTTTCTCTCAATTGTGACTATGACCTGTGGCTTGACCTTAGAGGAGTAATCTTACATCTATTTGCTTCTGTTTCTCTTTCTGTTGCTGGTCTTGTCATTTAGACAGGATTCTCTTCACAATGGGAACTAATAGATATTTTGTGTTTTTTTGTGTATAGCTTCCTTTGTTGGTTATGCTGCAGTATGAACACAAATTTATAAAACTAAATTTACAGATGAAACAATCATTGCAAAGCTTGGCAGATGCTTATTTAAATAAATATGTTGAGTTACTTCATTTGTTTTTCACTTTTCTTTGTTAAACATATCACTATAACTTAAGTTTCGAAAGTAATTTAGAGGGTTTGCTCATAATTCTAAATGTTGCTTTCTGAGTAATGGCTGCTATGCCATCTTATATATGTAGTCCCATGTATTGTCAGTGGTAGCTGTGCGTGTTTATTCTAGGCACTTTGTTTAAAATACTGTACTTGGTACAGCTTCACTTTATTCCTTAGGCCATTAATAAAGTATTTGTTCCTAGTATGACTTATTTTTTGTTGGTAGCTTTTAATTTCATACTTCTATTTAAACTATTATTCCTGCCTCCTCCAGGAGCACAGTTTGAATGCCCTCTTTGCTACTCTAGTTGTCCTGCTCAACAAGCACCAATCAACCCAGTAATTCTTTTGTGGTGGGTCTCTCATTCACTTTGTTCCAAAGTCTCTCAGTATTGCTCTGCAATCAGCTGCTTTCATTCTGTTGAGTAATAAGAGACAGCTCTTTTCTTAATAGATAAATATCATATATTTAACTGTATAAAGTTGCCATGCAACAAGTTACACTGGAAGGCTCTTGTGTTTCCTGAAGCACAATGCATATAAGAAGCTGAAAGTGCATTTGAAGGCCTAAAAGCCTTATAGCTGGTTTTTCTGTGTATATTAGGGTACTTGTTAACAAATGCCGGGGGGGGAAGAAGAATAAGCAGTACTGGAATTTCTGCATCTCCTGACAAATACACACAGTGTAGTTATTTAAGTCAATAAGCACTGTTAGCTTATAGCTCCTATTAGCAAATGTATCTTTTGATTAGGAATTTATTACTTGAAGTTGAAAATGAGACACTAAGTAACAGTAAAGCATTTAAAGATAAATAGATGAGATTTATTTAACTACAGATAAACTGCATGGTTTTGATGGGTGGAGCAAGGAAAAGTTTCCAGAGGAAAAGAGGTGACTGGAATACATCCCTTTTTCTTTACTTGTGTGGAGAAATAGCTGATAGTGTGCTTCTGAAGAAGGACAGTATCTGACACTAAATTCCACATATATGGCTACTAAAGATTTTTACCAACTGTCATAACTTTGAAGAACCTAAAATATAATGTCACAATTGAAAACTAGAATCAAGCTGTTACGTTTTCTCTGCCTTTAACATTTGTCCTGGTATCGAAACTTAAGATGAATTTCTGTTCAGTCTTTTAAAAGTTCAACTTGACTGTTTAGTTCATGGAGGGTATTCTAATTATAGCATGAGAGAATCATAAACTGTAGTTTCTATGAGTACTGTTTGATTGAGCTGCATGAGAAATTGGCTGTGCAATTTCGTAGGAGGTATATTATGAGTTTGAAAAAGATAATAAAAGTACCTAGGAGCAGTTTTGGCTGCTTGGACATGAGCCAGCTGTACTGTGTTCCTAAATCTGTTCAGGGTCAAGAATCGAGGGGGCTTGACCAATCCACAGCCCATCTTGTAAAACTGCAGCCTGAAGCAAAGGCTTTAAAGAACGCTTGACACTTTCCAAAGGTTATAACAAGTAAATAAACCATCAAATGACTCCTCTTTTATTGTTATGGTACTCTTTTTATAAAAACCCTTAAATCCATGTAGTCCTAAGGCAGTTAATAAAAAATGAACACTTTTTAAGGTTTTGTGGTTTTTTGATACCTCATCAAAGTTATATACAGCGTTATGCTCCCAAGTATAGCAGAAATGTTTTTGTTGTATTAAACAGCTGTTGGAACTTCTTAAAAAAAAAAAAAAAAGTGTTTCACAAGTTTTAAAAGCTTTTGTTTCAAAATGGGGAAACTATAAATGTCCTTAGAAAGAAGTAAAAATGATGGATAAGGCTTATAATTGTTAGTGATTTCACATGAGAACACTTTCAGCATATAATTGTCATTCTCACTTTGAGTATTTATGATGTTTATTATTTTTTTTCAACAGTAGTTATGTACATGTACACATTTTTGAGAGCTTGCAGGTTTTCCATTATAATCTGGGAGTAAGTTGGAGGAGTGTTGTTCACATAGAGAACTTCAGTTCTTGTCTTCTCTAGTATTTAAAGCGAAGGGCTCAATTGAAATGGAATTTAATGTGGTTCTCAGGCTTTATTTACCTTAAATGTAAAGGGCTCAATATAGATGCAGCAGTTACTATTTATCAGTGGGCCTTAAAACGTGACACACTGTTTCCTAGATCAATTCTAAAATGTTAAATTTTAGCAGCCTCATTAAGTTTTAACATATTTAGATGTTTTAAAACAGAAACGGTGTATACATGATTACAAATAATTTGCACGTTTTAAATCAAACCTTCTTGTTAGCTTGTAATAACTTCTGTTTTTATCTTTACTGAAGGCTCAATAACTTAATAAGATCAGCCATCCCAGTTTGAGTGTAAATTTGTTGTGTCAAGAATTAGTATGTATATTCTGTTGCTCTCCTGTAAAATATTACACTCTTTTCCCTTGATTTCATGATAAGCTTAATGTAGATAGGTAAAGGTTGATCTCCAACAACCACTGAAATCAGTGCTATTTTTGCCACCTCCTTCTCCCAACTTAATTGTCCACTGCTAAGCTGCTGCCTGCATAAAGGTGGAGGTTAAGGATCATTGTTTAACATTCTTACAATGTATAAAACTTTTGCTAATGGTGTATTGTTCTGATAGCATTTGTTGCCTAGTGGCTTAAACTGCTTAAGACTGCACTTCTCTAAGAAGCTATAAGTCAGCCTACCATGTTTTTAGGAGAATGTATTAATATTGGTTTATAGATGAGTACAGTAAAACAAAATCATTATAACTGAAGTATGATTGGTTAAGGCAGGACTGAGACACTGTTATTTCTTCAAAATTTTAAATGCTTTTCTTACCATAGGTCTTGACCAATATTTAGGTTTTTTCTCCATCTATACCCTCTTGGTACATATCAGGGAAATAAAAGCTAAAAATCTTAGCTAGTTCTCTGTACAGTAGATTTTAATTATAAATACATGTTCAGTATTTTCTGTGTAATGTCCATGTGAGTTTTGAGGCATCATTTTAGATCCAGCTCATAACTCTTACTTAGAAGTAGTATCTTGTGTGTAATAGTGTTTGTTATTTCTGTCCACACCCATGCTTGCTCACTGTATGTTAAATAAGGATATATGTTTTGATCCTAGAAATTATTGAAGATGTCAGTATCAAAAACCTATGTTAAATCTTCCTTGGATGTATTTTTCCACTTTATTACTATGGATAATATAGTGAGACTATTTAACAAATACTAGAGTAAGCGGGAAAAATGTTGCATGATCTGCTTTAAAACAGCCTTGCACAAATTGAGGTGTTGTAAGTGTCCTCTTAAAAGCTGAACACTCTCATTTGTACAGGATTTCAGAAAGAACTGTAGTTCTTTGATGTGTATCATTCATGGAGCTGAATGTTTTACCTGCTTCAAGATAGAAACAGTCTTAGATCTTTAGAGGATATTCATTATTTGGCTGTATGTAATAGGAGAGTGGTATGTTGGTTATAATGATATACATCTAAGGTATAAATACCACTGTGGTTGTTATTGGTAGGGAAATTGCTCCTTCATTTAGTATTGTATTTGGGGGGAATAAAAGAGGGGGTGAGACTGTGCTTCTAAGAGAAAATAAAAATAACACACAAGGGAAGCTGATTCTTGTTAGGAAAATCTCAGTGCCAGAATGTTTCAGGAGAACAACAAGAAATTGTTAACAGCCATGATTACCAGCCGGTATATCCTACTTGTTATCACAGTAATAATTTGATTCTTGACAAGGCAGTTCTCTAAGAACAGATGACGTAACACATCTTCTGAACTGTTACTTCTCCATGTCCTGGATTGTGAAGAAAATTTGGCCTTTAGTCGTGTCCTTTGCAGGTAGCTCATCTTATAAAAGAAAATGCAGTGATTATCCAGGAATTCTTTTTAACATTTATTTATTTATCAGTCTGGTAGATCAGAAGCCTTATTGTCACATAAGGTTGCAATAAATGTTTCACTTTCCATAATAGCAATGTTTATTGCTGTCTCACACTTCTGACATCTCCCACAGGAACTAAAAGAAAAAGGGGGTTGGGGGGGGGGAAGGGAATAAAAAGAAGAGATTTAGTGCTCTGAGTGAAACTGTGTAATCATTGAGGTATCCCAAAGATTCTCAGTTATTAGCCGTGATTATTTGTATCATTGATTAACTGAGTAATCATTGACTTGTTTCATCAGGATATCCACTCACTTCAGCTGTGAAGTAAAGTCAAGTCTGTTTTGTTGCATTTGAGCCTGGTTTTGTTGTAAGGTGCAGAAGAGAAGAGTGGGCTGTCAATTAAGAGCTATGATCCTAGCTCATGATGTGCTGCTGTTCACATAAATCTATGTTATTAATTCTGCAAGATTTCTGACTGAAACAGCTGATCTTTTCTACTGTTTCCTTCTTGTTGTGCAGTGTATAAGCACAGTGTATAGTAACTTCTGTCTGCTGGGCTGTCAAGAAGAGTAAGAGTAGACAAATTATGTTGGTGTTTGATTTGCAGGTAACTGTCTTTCATTTATTTTTATTTAGGAAGCAGAGATAAATTATGAAGATCAATTAAGTAAAATTGTTGTGGAGAAACAGGAACTCGAGTGGCAGAAGGTAACTTTTATGTGATTTTTGCCTTTCAGCTGCTGAAATTTGGTTTCAAGATAATACTAACATGGATTGTGATTTGGTACAATTCTTAAGTCTTTTGTTACTTGTAATAGTAGAATGTGTTAGTAGTTTGTCTAGTCATGCTGTAGCTTTTGTATTGATTTTAATTGTGCTGAGTTTAAGGATCAGTTCCACAAAGGAATCACATCATAATTGGTATGACTGGATATCTTCAGTTAAAAGGGATATTAATACTGAGGAAGTGGAACGTGAGGAATCTTGACACTGTAACGTTACAGAAGCTACATTGCAACATCTCTGTACTGTGCCTGGCTTTGGCCAGTGCCAATATCGTTACAGTTGCACAAACAGCTTGTAGTGTTTTGCTTTTAAGATTTCTTTTCTAATGTTTGTGTGGGTATGTGTGTACCTATAAGTAACAGTATGAAACATTAACTTACAAGTTAGGTATACCCTAATGTTTATCACCTTTGCTCGGAATGAAGTTTTCAGTAAAACGAGCCTAACATTCTCTCTAGGATTAGGGCTCCTGAGGTTATGCTTTCATAGGAAATCCATTCCTTTCTCAAATACAATCAGAACTATGACCCTTGCCTCTGGGTCACAAGATAAAAGGCTTCACTCTGTATATTTTATGATCACAGAAAAAACAATAACTTCAGCTCTATCCTTGATCTTGGGATCTTTAACATCTTAGTAGTAAAGGAAGACTTTTTCTTCTCGGAGTTCATCCTAACCATATCTTAAATTAATAACCTCAACTACTTTTTTTTTTTTTTTTTTTTTTTTTTTTCCCCTAGAAGATATATATGTGCACACAGAAACAGGAAACGTTTTATATTTGTAGAAGCAGCAGTGCTTTCAATTTGTAACCTTTCTTTGCTTTTCTTAACATAGTGTTGCAGTCTTTAATAATCCAGGTTCAAAAGGGGGTGATTTCTATTCTTTCCAAGATCTTAACAGTAATTTACTGTTTATGGATAGATGGGATTTATAGTTAGCTAGGTGTAATCATTTTGTGGTTGGTTTGTTTTTTTTCTTCATGCTTGGATTTTATTTTGCTTGTGGCAGTGTAAAAAATGACTTGTAGCTTTTTAGGGACTTCAGGGGAACACTTATGTAAAACTCTGGAACTTCAAAAGAACAAGCTGATATTTGTTTCTGATTCTGGAGATTTAAGTAAGATGGAAATGCTAAGTAGTATGAAATTTAACTTGAGTTTTTGACCCGACTATTTCCAAAGAACAAAATCACATTGCCAGTAGTTGAAGTTCAGTAAGTAGACAGCTCCTCCTTTGGGCTTTTCAAATATTCTTTTATACTTTCCCTTCAGAGATCTCTTTCTGCCAACATTTCTGTGGTTCGATATGCATTCTGTTTTATCTTAAACATAGTAAAATAGTTTCAAATAAAGGTAATGAAAGAGAATTTTCTGATTTAAGACAGAAATTTGCTTTCAAGTTGTAATATTAGTTTTAAGAATATTGTTGTTGCTGTTAGAAAAAATACTTGTGTAGGGTAAATCAGTGGACAAAATACTCTTTAGTCTGGTAATTATACTCATTATACTTAACACAGTGTAATATATATTACATTACTCGTCACAGCATCAAAGGTGATTTTGCTTATTTAAGAAAGCGGCTTTCTTCTTTATATCCTGTGCACCACATATACAAGTCGTGTGAGCAAAATATACCCCCAAAATATATTTTTGAGCTAGTTACATACAATCAATCACATTATTTAGTAGACTTAGGGAGAAGTTTGTAGTAAAGCACATCACTTGAATGTACAAGGTAAGGAAAAATGCAGTATATATTGAAGAATTCAGTAAAACTTTTATCAGATTGTAAATTACATCAGTGACAAAGTTGTATAGAAGATGACAACTTGGTGAAACCAAATTTATATCTAAGTTAATTATCTAGAGTTGGCTTGAATTCCTATAGAAGTATCATCTTAATTTGGCAGTACTGTAGTTATAAAGTCTTATTATTCCTGTGGTGGGTGAAGTGACTTATCAGTTTGGTTTCTCATCAGTCACATCTCTTTAATAGTCTGATTTGTATTTATTTTTGTACAGATATTGCATAATCCTTATTTCACAGTAAGACTTAGCTAAATGCTCATCTGTATTTTGTGATACTTATACTTGAATGCCTTTATTTATTTATTTATTTTCAGTATCTAGAACTCCAAGAGATGTAACAAAGATATCATTGTATTACTTCCCCTAGTGTTTTTTTTTTTTTTTTTTCCTGTCTTGAGCATAGGAGTGTGATATTTAAAGATCTTAACTTGCAGAGCAGAGAATTAGTGCACGAGATTATGATATAGAACAGCAGCAAACACAAAAACAGTAGTATATCTTTAACTCATTTTCTTGTGTACATATTTTGTGTGTGTGAGTAAAGCCAGGCAGCAGAATAATTAAAATAGGAAATCTTACCTATGACATTACGCTTAGTTTGTTCTGTCATCCTTCAGCTCTTTTATGTAGTGTGCTAAATGACTAAAATTTTGCTGGAAAATGAAGTAACTTCGTATTTTTTTTAATGGAGGTGAGAATTAAAATCCTGCTATGACTTCTTGAACTGCATGAAGATAGTGTCACAAGGTGGCAATGGATATTGAATTGCTTCTGTACCTTGATAGGGTTGGTAGGAATTACTCCTAGAAATCCCAGCAGCAGCATGTCTTCTAGAGGTGATAACTGCTACCTGTTGTGAACTAGAAGAGAAGCCACAGCTGAAAAGATGATTACTGGTTAACAAATGTCTCATCCTCAGGTTTTGCTTTTAATCAGTGGCATCTTCCTAAAGTTATGTAAGAGAGAACCAGTGTTTTTCTTAAAAGACCATGTATATATATATACGTTTATATGTATACATATAGTGTTAAGATTATATTTAAAGGTTTGTTGTTATTTCCCATGATCAGGAAACTCTGCAGCATCAGACAGACACGTTACAGCAACAAAACAAAGAAGCCATGGCAGCTTTTAAAAAACAGGTAGCAAAATAAGTCCTTCCAGCCTAGACACTAAGAGTTGAAAATGAAAGCAAGTTATCTATTGCTATTAAAACACCTAACCTGCATGTAAAATGGTGGAATAATATAGTTCAAAAAAAATTTGTTGTGTCCCCATCCTGTGCCCCCTCACACTCACTCCCTCTTCCCAAACTCTTTCTAAAATGGTGTCTCTTCTGGCAATTATTTCATAAAAATTAAAGGGAAAATCTGCAATATAACTTATTCAGTTCAATTCAAATCAGTATTCAGAGTGTTTTAGTCTTTCCAGTCAGGGTTGTGTTTTAATCCATTAATAGTAAGCAGTAACAAAAACTGTTACACTTGGAGATGAGTAATTTTATCACTCATGCTACAAATTTCATTCATATCACAAAAAACAGGCAGTTCTTTCCTTCTTGACAAAATAATTTGTTATTCACCAGCTTGCTGCTGCTGCAGAACAGTGTGTGTGTATGTACATGTATATATGTAAAATACACCTAAAGGAAATAGGCTAAACAAAGTAGTATAACATATTTTCTGGTTCATTGTGTGAACAAAATTATAAGTACTGTATTTTTTTTATTTTTTATTCTTATGCCACTGAATCAAGTTACAGACAAGGATGTTTGCCATGGAAGAAGAAAAGGTACTTCATTATAATTCATTATTTGCCAATTAACGACACCCATATGCAAGCTATAACATTACATTACTTATAAAACACGTACTAAGTATATTAGGCTTATTTTTCTTACTGTGACCTTTACTAAAGTTACAAGCTATGGTTTCTTGAGAACTACTGTTGTGCTTTCATTATAACCTATAAGATTGTAATTATTTGTTAAATGTTAATATTTTAGTTCTGTCTTTGGCAGGCTTGTTATAAGCGATGAAAACATAACATCGTGTATTCACTTTTCTCTTCGGGGCATTATAGAAGTATATCTTAAAATATTTAGCAGAGTTGTTTGTTATCTTCATAACACTCTTGTAGTTAAGCCTTTGACATTAAAAATGTTTTCTGCCCAAATCCTAAAGTACAAATTATGTTTTGAAAGGGAAAATATCAGCTTGCTGTAGAAATAAAAGACAAAGAAATTGATGGATTGAAAGAGACATTAAGAGAGTTACAGGTAAATTATTATTTTTATGAAATAAGTGTTATTGATATTAAAGTATTGTTTTCGCATGCCTCTCTTCTCCCCAAGCAAAAATAGTTATTTTTAATAGGGTTGTTAGGATCATCCCTTTCAATCTGCCTAGTATGCTTATACCACCCTTTCTAACAATGAGTTTCTGTTTTGGCCTTCAGCTTCAAGTATACTGTCAGCTGAAGTTCTTCCAGAGGAATGCACAGATTGCACAACCCAAATGGCATGTGAAATGTGACTTAATTGTTTTTCTTCCTGTTCCCCACAGTATTCCTTTATGCTTGTATTAATCTCTTCTTACCTGTCTGAAAACTGTGGTTTTGGAGATTTCTAAGCAACAACAACAAAAATATTTACAATGGACATCCAACTCACAAAGTTACACATCTTTTGTGTTGATTTCCCTAGTTACTTTCATCAGGAGGTTTCTAAATTTTCCACTTAATTCATTTAATGCATTTGTATAAGAATTAAAATGGAGAAAGTCAATCAGATCTTTTTTATTATTTACAAATTCTTGAGTGGTAAAGATTTCAGTTGTCACCTTGGCATATCGTTCATTTTATATCAACACTTTCTAAATCTGAATGAGTGGATGCCTTGCAAGGGGTGGTGCTGTCACTTTGCCATCATGGGTTGCCAACTGTTTGGCATTCCTACAGTGACCTCCAGTGAATTGTTCATGTCATCAAGTTAGAAGCCATGTTTCAGCCTGAGAGGCTGAAGACTTTGAAGTTACTGCTGATGCAGCCACTTGATTTTTTTTTTTTTTTTTTTAATAGATATGTAGAAACCCAGATTCTGACAAAAAGTTTTAAAAAGTTTGTAAACTTTTCATGGAATACTCATATTTTAACATTGAAAATCAGAGATACGTTACTTGAACATTTCTTATGATTAAATTACCTTCAGGTTTTTGTTTTCTCTTTTTAATATGAGCTTTCCCTTTTACATTTACAAGTATTTTTTTAGTTTCCAGGACAGTGAAATTTTAAATTTAGTACTTGACATTGAAATATCGATTTTCCATGTGTGCATACAAGCAATAGCTTTCAGATTTACTTGGGATTCTGCACCTGAATGAATCTTCAGTTTGGAGAGATGTATTTTATCATGTGTTTGTTTTGGATGTAGAGTGGATAGTTGAGCTTTGCTGTAAGCTCTAAAGAAGAAATGATAGTGCCCATGACAATGAGTACATGTTGGGGTGTTCAGAAAACACTCAAGACTAAAGATCTGGAGATCGAAATATTATAAAAATCAAAATTCTGTGATACCAATGGAGTATGAAAAGTACTGTTAATGACTACAAATGTCAGCCCTGTGATTTTAAAACACACAGGCTTACTACAATGTTTCTTTATATCATACCCTTTGGAACATCTACCTAAAAGGTTACTTTTTTCCTCAGCAGACAAGCCACTTTATTCTTCTAGGATTTAAGGAAATACTTTCATTCTTATCTCTGTTTTCTTCTTTGTTTAGTTCAAAGGTTGAAGTTACTGCTGTAGTCCCATTACACTTAATTTTTGTGATATGTGTCAGAGGATGTAGATGTTATGCATTTCTCAAAATTACTGTAGATACAAATTGTTGTAATGGTTGGTTTTTTTTAATGGAATTTAAGTGTGCAATTTAAACCTTCCAGAAGTTTTATAAAGTGAATCTCATAGTAAAGAAACAGTTAAGCTATTAATTTGAAAACCATGTTACTGTAGTGGATAGGCAATTAAATCTTAGGCCTGAGAATGTTTTAAAAATCTGCAGTTGGTCTTCAGAAAGAATTGTTACTGCAATTCAGTTAACGGCTCCTTTTCATTTTACAGGTTGCAAAATACACATTACAAAAGAAACTGAATGAAATGGTAAGAAAGTAATATAAGTAATAGTTTGTGAAAAGAGAACATCAGTTTATAGTATAATCCAAATACAGTCTCGCGTACTTTGATAGATGACAATTAAAACAAATAATCAAAAGTTGATATCTCCTTTGAATGTAAAAAAACTTTCACACACAACATTCTTGTGTTGTGGTAGCTGCTGCTTACCATGTGGAACTCCTTCATGCACTAAATTATAGTTAGCATATTTGTACTTTTAATAGATTAACATGGAAATCCTTCTCTCATGGTGCAAAAAAGGTAATTTGAATAATGTAATCTTATTATCATTGTACTTGTAGGACCTAGTATTCATCCCAAAGGAGTACTAGAAATTCAAGGCTCTTCTTTTGCTTTTGTTTAAGAAAAAGTGTTGTGTTTTTCTCTCTTTTTCATTCCTCTGTTCAGAATTACTTCTTAACATCGGTTCCCCTGAACAGTTTAGATTTCATCCAATCCAGTTTCCTCCCTTTGACACAGGGAATAAATTTATATAGAGTGACAGCTTAGTTACCCTGAACCCCGTTGTCTGTTTTAGGAAGTGAAAGAATGAGCTGCAGAAACATTGCTAAGCTTGAATGAATAAATGCTGTGAAAATTCTGCTGCTGCTCAACTGGAAAGTATAAAGATAATATTGTCAGACCATTATAAACTGTGATTTTAATTAAGAAGCTTAAAAAACTAGGGTCCAGTTTAGCTTTAAGTACCATGACATTTGTACTGAAAGTCATCTTCAACGCTACAGTGGTTTTACACAAAATATGGTGAAATTGAATAATGTGCCCTCTGACCTGGGAGATAAGGCTACAAGTTAAAGATCAAAGGCAACATAAAATGTGTTTAGTCTTACTTCACTTTTAACTTGCATTTATTCTTAAAATAAATTTTATCTAGAGAAATGCTTAAAATATACAAAGTTATTGAATTTACTATTAGATCATTTCACATATTACCTTTAATAATTTGCAAGTTCAGTCTTCCATATGAATGAGAGTATTTAAATCACAGGAACTTTTCTATGAGGTAGAAATACATCTGAACTGCTTAGATAATTTTCTTCCTTTCATGTGCTTAAACACAAACATTTTATCAATAATGATTTCATATTATTAAAATATTGGTGTTGTGTGATTTTGATACAGAGTGTGATTATTAAACATGTCATAGAGGTTTGGGAAAAAAATGTTAGAATTCCACTTTTGCATGTAGCACTAGACCTAACACATGTGGTCTGGCCATGTATGTTCAAGATGTAAAAGGCAAAAACACAAGGTAAGTAGAAATTCATTCTTTCCTGCAACCATACCCAGCAGTGGGCTAATACAGTTTTAGGCTGGGTCAGATTCTACTAATCATTCCTTCAGTAGTTTTGCAAAAATAAGTGGTGTGTGCAGTGTCTTTATTATCACAATTGGCAAAATATTCAGAAGTAGAGTGGATTTTTGAGACCAATTTACATTTCAGTGTGTAGTTTGTTTGAGGTTAGATCTTGTTCTGGCTGGTGCTTTCAAAATAAGAAAATGCACTGTCTAGTTTATGTCTGGCACTTGGAAACCCTGCCAGTCAGTAAAGTAGCTTTTGTGTGTGCTGGGAATTGAAGTGCTACTTCATTCCCATTTTGTTCATTTAATTCTGTTCATTTAATCTAGCATTGGCATTGTTAATATATTGCATACTATTTTAGCATGTGAAGTTCCACTGCCCATCCTCAGAGAAGTTTTGCGAGAATTACATTGCTGATGTCACGTGTGTGATATGTGCTATAATTTTGAAAAAGTAGATGGTTTCTATTTTGTATTGGAAGGCTATATAGGCACCCAAAGCCTTTTTCTTCCATTTTTCTTTTTTTATACAAAAAATACCAATTTTTGTGTGTTATTTTCACTTTGCACATGATTGCATATGGATGCAGGAGTTTGCAGGGTGGTTACAACAAAGCTAGTTCTCTCATAGAATAAACTTAGATGTGGCTTCTACACTGTACTATTTTCTTACTGCTGAAATGAAGGAGTAGTTAGAGGAAAATGGTTTTGGTCAGGTCTTAGTTTCCTCCTCTGCTAATTTCCTGTTGCATACGACATAGACTGCTGAAACTCTGAGAGCACAGAACTAAAGTAAATGCAGACTTTTGTTTGTTTTCTATTCTGCAAATAAAAGTCATCTATTCATGTGTTCCACTGTTAACTTGCATTGGCTGATCCTGAGCATGTCATAGAAAGGGAGCATTTAGAGTTACTTCTCCACTCAATTTTACTTTATAGTACCTAAGCTTCAAAATATGTCACGATGCTAAAATGTGAAAAACAAGAATGAGATGAGCTTTGTCTGGCTTAGAGACTAAATCTTGTATATAGTTCCAAAAAGTAAACCTGGAATGGAAGTTCTCAGTGTAGTTAATGGGGAGATGTCACTGTTCGTATGGTAGCAATTCAGTGTATTGATGAGTGATTTAAGTAAGTGAGGTGAATGACTGGTAGTCTGGCTTAACTGTATGTCTATATTGATGAACTAAATGTTTGTGAGGCCATTAATTGAAGCTGAATTCAAGAGATATGAAATAGCCTAGTTACATGAAAGTCGCTATTCTTTAAGAGAGGGGAAACTGCAACTGAATAAATCAGACTGTTCTCAGTAGACAGCCTTCTGAACTGTACCCAGGAACTGAGTACTCTTCAGCCAAAATATGCCTGGGAATTTAACAACTTCACACTATAAGCATTTCCTGAGAGCATCCCTGCCACCATTTAGCTCTCTAATGCAGAGATAGTTACCAATGGAAAATAAATCCTGGATGAATGAAAATGAATTTAAAAATATATAACATACTTATCCTGGATTATTCAAAACAAACCACCTTTAAAAAATACATCTAATTCCTTTCCGTGGTTAGGAATTCACCCGTGATTGTGTTATGTTGTTTAAAAGTAGTGTGAAGGAAGTGGTACAGCAAAAACTGAAGAGAATGACTGTAAGTAGAAAAACCACTGTGAAGTAGAGAAACTACTGTGGAAACATTTTCCTGCTTGGAAGTTTTACAGGCAGTAGCCCTTTGCATGATTTTCATATGATCTTGCCTTGTCTCCATTTCATTACAACTCTTTTGTTCCTCTGACACTTTCACCCCCCAGTTACCACCTTCTGATTCACTGAGTAACACTGACCAGTGACTCAATTTCCAGAATATTTATGAGATATGAGCAATTCCTTCTTTGTCTTCCTCCGGTCACCTACCTGACCCTGAGCTATTTCTCTGGTCCAGTTTTTACCAAGAAGTGATTGTTCCTCAACAAACCATATGGCCAAAATCAGTTCCACTCCCCATCTCAGCTTATCTTTATTACTGGTGGAAGTCAGAACAATAATTCCTGTTCATACGATATCAGACTTTAGGAAGGAGAACTAAGATTCTGTGGGTCTTGCTCCAGGTCAGATCCTCCCTACCCTGTGGAGTCTCTCAGTGTTTCTTTATCATCTCTTTATTATTTTCTTCCATGGGAGATGTTTTAAGACCTTTTCACTGTGATGAGAAGATCCATAAACACAGGTGAATGAAACTACTTGTATTTATGCACTGAGGCCGGAGAGCAGCTTGCCATCAAAAATCATTTTTAGACCAGTGTAAACTCTTAACAGAAACTTTTGGAGGCCACTTCCTTTTCTCATGAGAGAGAAACTAGGGAAATAATATTTCTATTTCTCTAGTGAGGAGGAGGGGATAATGCTGTCTTTCTGACTTAAGAAATCAGAAGAACATAAAGAACAGTCATACAAAAGTGCAAAGTTGAAGTTGTTCAGGTTTCGTACTGACTAGGCTCTCTTATTCATCACTCACTTAAGAGTAAATACATCTGAATTGTTATCAGGAGAAACAGAAGTGATTTGTTGGTTTTTGGTGTTTTTTTTCCTTTTTATTTTCTACAAAGCTTGCATCTTAGCATTAGTTAAACACAGCTTTTCAGAAGTTTACTTTTTAAGAAAAAAAGGAAGTATGTGAAAATTCACAGCCTGCATTTTGTGAAGCGATTCTGTAAGTGGTGGTGTTTCTTTACTCGTGTTTCCATTATGACTTTCTATTTGCTGTGATGTGTTTAATTTCATACCTTATAAAACATGAGAAATTTGTATTGTATATCCTGTTTTGCTAGCCTTATGTTGGTCATTTCTTTTGATTACTGTGAGCTTTTATTATCTTCTGATGCTTGGATATGTATTGCATTTGTTACTCTATGGGAAGAAAGCCCTACAGAAGCTGAATAGCCACTGGACACTGCTGAGGAGAGTCTCTCATTTTTCTTATTCTCACCCTTCCAAAGTATTTGTGCAGTTTAAACTTTGTTAGAATCTCCAAGCTGGCCAGTCCCAGCTTGGTCAGCCTTTCCTTGTGTCAAGTGCTCTAGCTCCTTCATGGTCCCTTCTTTTAATAGCACTGTATTGGAAAAACAGGACTTCCATTTGAGTTTGTAATTGTACCACTGTGTAGCCAAAAAAAGGTTTTCTTTTTAGACTTAAGCCATGCTGTACTGGAAAGTGTTCAGGTCTGTAATAAGATGGTGATACTTGTACTGGTGTTTTTATGAAAATAAAAAAAGACTGAATATCATTTGTTTAATAGTGCTAGTTTGAGTAGCTGGTGTGGGGGTTTGGACAGTGTTGGATTCCAAGAACATCCTACATCAAGGGAATAAGAGTATGCAGTGCTGCACTGAAGGGTAGTGCAGGAGGACATTTATGAACCACAGGCAAATGGAAACACTATTAGCATGCTAGACTGTGTTTGCAATACAGTGACAGGTAGAATAGCATGTTTAGAGTAGGCCATGTAACAAAGGAAAACTTGAAATCCGCTTTCGTAAACAGTTAATACAATCCTGCATGCATTTACGTGCAAGTTCTCCTGAATATAAGGGAGAACATATGAAAATATACTGAAACACAGGTGAAGATTTTAGCATGAGGGGTTATCTGGAAGTGGGAGTTGATCATCAGATATGAAGTAGACAACTGAGATACCCTGAGAATGAGTTTGTGTTTATGCTATTTTGATAAGCATTTGGAGTGTTGATTTATACATGCTAGTTGGTGTCAGTCAGCAGGTGCTTCCATTGTTTCAACAGGATCAGAAATTACAGATGCACTTAACAGCGAGAGAAGAGCATCATAAGAAACTGAATGAAGTTGAGAGGTGTTATGCTACTATCGCATGTCAATTTGGAGTCGTTAAAGGTGCCCATGGAAAATTAGAACACAGTGGTATGTATATCTTAAGTGTCCTCCAGAATTCATTGTCTTTATTTTTGACTACACTGAGTTGGAGATGTGTGACTAAATTCAAAAAATAGTATCTATGCTGTACCAAGCATCAACATCTCAGCTGCTTCATGATGTTTCTATGATAGTGCCAGGTTAAGTAGTACAGGCCCTGTATGTCTTCTGCACTTTGCTGCTACAGCTGTGTGTGTGAGACCATATGTCAGAGAACTGATTTTTGTTCAAAATCATCCAGTAGCAGAGCTGCTTCTTCCAAAAAAGTCTTTAGATTTAATCTGGATCAGCTTCTTGTTGCTGTTCAGCACACATAAACAATTGTACCAGCACAAAGGAGGAGATGAAAGAAAAGGAACTGGCAAGTAATAGAAGTCTTGTTGGGACTGGCATTAATGTTGGGAAATGGCATTAATGAAATACAATTTCATTACAATGGCAATACAATTTCATTACAGTGACATTAATGAAATACCATTTTTTTTCTTATGTAAATACATATAAAACATTTAATATGTAGAAATAATGAAACTTAAAAATATTTCAGTAAATAAAATGGATGAATAACTCCATATAGTTATCATGGCTATGTGGCTATTCAGGCTTTACAAATGTATACGTTAACCCCATTCTTATGTCAAAATACTACAAAGTTATTTGTGAATCTGCAAACAAACAAAAATATCATTCCATGTGCCCTTTTTAGTATAAATATATTTTTTCATCTGTAAAACATAAGACTAATGTATTGAGTAATAAGAATATCACATTTATAAGAAGTTTGGTACCTAATAATTTGAGAAGGAAGCCTTTGTTTTGCATTATCAAGTAATGCACTGCAGTGTCTGCATAGGAATTTGTCTGAAACGTGTGTATGTATTGTTTTGCATACCTACGGTGTTCATCCATTAAATACGGATTTTTCTTTAAAGAAAGGGAGGACCAGTTGTATAACTGAAAAACAAACATACACCCACCCACTCCCCCCTCCAAAATCACCAATACTTGAAAGCTTTTATATGTGTAAAACCACATATTTTTTCAGATAGAATCTGAATAAATAGGGAACATGTTTTGAGGGTATTCTGGGTTTTATGTTAATTCAAGTTACAATTTTATGGCTTTTTATTTGTTTTGACTATCAAATATTAAGCCATGTTCCAAAACTAAAATAAAAGAGGGAGAGTGATGCTGTGTTTTCATTTTATTTACATTGGGCAAAGCTTTTCTGTTACATGCCAGATACAGAACAGTCTTTTTGCAGTTTATTGGGAAAATAACACTCATAGTATTTTTTTCTTTTAACTATAGGTGAACATTTTCCATATTTCTTCTAATATTTATCAGTAATTGCAAAATGATCCCTCTGTTCAAGAATCCAGTCTATTCACCAGTTTACCTGCAGTGTGCCTTTTACTGCAGTGGGGATTCAATTTGCAATGCAGCATGTAAGACCTGCAGTAGGCATGCTGGCAACTTGTAAATTCTGAGCAAGAAACGGCAGTCAGAGAAAGTCATGCACAAAGGGTGTGAGTCGTTTATTATGCAAACTGTTTACATTTATAAACTGCTTGGACTTTATTTGCTGTATTAAAGCAACATGTAGGAATATGAGAAAGTGAAAACTGATGTTATGGTGTTGATATGCAAAATGCTGCACTGTGTAATAAATTTACTTTATTGCCCTACCAGTGTCCCATTATTAGCACTTTAAAGATAGATTGTGAATACATGACTCTTGTTGGAAATTTTTACCAATTTTTGCCTATGTTTTACCAGAGGACATTTTTCAGTATTTTCTTTTGTTAATTGAGAAGTAATGCTAATTAAGTGATGCCAAATGACAGTAAAAATGAAGTTACATTTACAAATTACAATTAAAGTTGTTCTTTGAGGTATAGAACAACAGATACTATCTGTTGTAAACTTTTCATGTATGATCGTAATATATACACCGAGTTCTTGAGTCCTATTTTGCATCCTAGCCTACTTTCCAAATGGTTGTTTAATGATTTTAGGCATTATGTGTATATACATAACAGATATAAATCAAATAATACTTTAAATCTGGACATGTATATATAAACATTTTAACTTTTTTTAAAGTACAGGAAGCAATACAGCTCAATAAGAAACTAACATCAGTGAATAAAAGACAAGAGACTGAAATAAGTAATCTGAAGGAAGTAAGTACAGTATTCATTTCATGATGTGTAGGTGGACTTCTGGACTTCTTAGAGCTGCTTGAGTATTAATAGAAGTAATGTACAAGCAGTGTAGAATTGTTCTTCTTTGTATCAGTAATGGTTATATATGTCTTAGTTTGAGTTATAAAAAAGGAGGAAGACTGAAGTTATCTTTTAAGCTGCTTTTTAAATTCAGCCATGAGAAGAGGTGAAAGACTATCTGAAGACAAAATTCTATTCTGTAAACACTATCCTCCATACTTCATTGTTTCCATATCCTTTCTTTCCTGTCTGCTATCTTCTTTCTTTTTGATTTTGTGAGGATTTCAGAAAGGGAACAAGTCATAGAATATCCTGTGTTGGAGGGAACCTGTAAGGATTGAGTCCAATTCCTCACTCTGCACAGAACCACCCAAAAATCCAGTTTGGTTTATCCCTTGCTTTGCCAGTGCATGATTATTTTTAGCTTCTTGATCTACTACTAAGATTCATTTTCATTTGTTTCATTCACACCTTCTCAAACATTTTAATATTATTGACTAGATAAATATATTTTAACAAATTTAGTGGGTGAAAGAGCAAAAGAAAAAGTACTGAGAATTGTGAATGATGATCTATATGAAAAATGTATTGTAAATATCAAAGTTCCAGGAGTCTTTAGAAACTTTCAAGCATTACATTCAATTAGATTTGTTGCTCTTAGTTAAGAAACCAAGAATAATTAATTGCAGAGAAGTCTCCCAAGGGTAAGTAATTGGAGAGGTAGGAAAATAAATAACGCTAAGGAAAACTTTACGTAATTAAATTTGTGAGTAACAGAGGTGTGCAAGATAAACTAATAATGTTTTGTGTATTTCATTAATCAAACATATTGCTTGATCCTTTGGTTTTTTTTGTTTTTGTTTTTTGAAGTCACACTACTGACTCTTAAGCTCTTGGGTGATAAATTTAAAACGAAATGCTGCAGGCAAGCAAAAGAAGGAGCCTGAAATTTCATCTTTTTTTAATTTAATTTTTTTTTAGTTCATCAGGAAATGCCTTTTGTTGTGGATATTTCTGAATTTCTTACTGGATGTTTAGTATCTGACCTTCCCCTTGTGAATGTGCTTCAAAACTGAACTAAAATTCAATTCCTTAGCCTTCCAACACTCATATACTGCTACAGCATGCTGTGGGAATGTCTTATCTTGAACTGAAAGTGAAGGCTTGCCTACTGTAAATTAAGTTTTGTAAATAGAAGTTGTATATAGAAGGATGACATGCCTGAAAAGGCAGAATTTCTGTGAAAATAGATTTCAAAATGAACAACATGGTAAAAATTGCATCCCATTTTCCAGTATTCCTTATTTTGGCAGTTTGCAAGTTGCAGCTTATAGAACATCTATGGAAAGTTAAGTGGTATGAATGTGCATTGCTGATGTGTACCTCTAATGTCACTAAGTTCAGCACAGCTTTTCTTAGTGAATGGTGGTGGGCTCGTCTCTTGGGTCAATACATAACTGACTAGAAAGGAAGTTCCTGAACCCCAGAGAATTGCTCTGAGGTAGTTTTATTTCATCGCAGTTACCTTTCACTTAGTGTAACCATTGCAAGAGACAGCAGTCAGGTGTTTTCCCTTATTGTGCAGTGTAACAGTTGTGAAGCTGATGGGACTTTTAACAGATCCAGACCACCAAGGAAACTGGTATTGAGAATAGTTTGGAAGAAGGATTACCAGGCTATCTTCAGTTGCTACAAGGCTCAAAGTAGTCTTTAAATCTGCAACACCAGTTGTGGTATCTTGTGTAACTGGTTTTTATCTGTGTTGGATACTTGACAGGCCTCTAACAGGTCTTACCACCTGCGAGCTGTTAGCTCTTAACCTCAACCTTTATTTTAACTTGGACTACAATGACCTCTTACACTTTTCCTTAATAGGAATATGAAGCTAGTAAATTCTAGTCAAAATTTATGCATAAACAGTAAACTATTCTCCAGGTTTGGTGAAATTACATGTGATGAAGGTGTTTACTCATACAGAGAACAGTAAAACCTGATTTAAGCTGACGTCCATTCTGCAGAAGCATTTCTGGAATTTGTGGAAAGAAGTATTTGGAGAGGTGGTAGCTTGCTCTTTGCATTGTCCACTTACTAGTCTGGTTCTGATAGATAGCTTGGCTTCATTTCCTTTTCAGCAATGTTTGTCTTGGAATTTGAACACATAGTCAATGTGGCGGTATTTTTTCAAGTGTTGTGCAAATGCTTGCATTAAAATCTGACCATTAAAAGCAATAGAATGAAGCTAACCTTTGAGAAAGAGCTATGCTGCTTAAGGCCTGGAAGATTATCAAATTTTCAGGTTGCACTCATTGGAGAGTGCAGAAAGGTGTGGTTGTTACTTTAGACAAACTTTCCATTTGCATAAGGTATGAATGCTGTCTTGGGAAGCAGTTATATATGCCTGTGCTGGCTCCCTTTCCCGTGCTGTACTACCACATCATGTTGACATATACATTTGAGTGGCCCTGAGCAGAATAAAAATTTTGTATTGATCAAATTAAATGGTACAGAGAAAAAATTAAAAGGAGCAACTTATGGCTTAGATCATCTAGCAAAGGGAAAGAAAGATATATTTAAAGAACAGGTCGGTTTCTTTTGTGATACCCTTTACTTTTAAGCTGGCTTGAAAGTCTGTGTCTGAGTGGTGCTGCTAGCAACACCAAAGGAAGAGATTAAAAGCCTTATTTTTCTTTTTTAATATTCCACTGAAACTCATAAAATTATTTTCTAGGCTCAATTTCTAGAGTTCTACTGTTTCTAGTGATTGTATTAATGGCAGAAAGCTGCTAGAAAAGGAAGCAAGAGTCCTGGGGATGATTTTTTTTTTTTTCTTTTTTACTTTCAGAATAGAAGAAAATGTGTATTATGCATTAAAATTATTTTTACAACTGTATACCTTACATGTATTGCCTCACTGTGGTTAAACTTTCCCATTATTTTTGGTGAATGGGTTTGTGTTGGTTCTCTTTGTGGGGTGTTTTTGTTTGTTTTTCTGCTCATGGCTTTGGCAGATTAGCAGAAGTGGGTTTTATTCGAGATAGATTATACACATCCACATGCTACATATGAAGAAGAAAATCCAGTTATCTTTTCTACCACAAAACCATGATTTACTTAGTAATGACTAATTACTTTTCTCTCCCCATCACAAAATAAGTGGTAATTCACCAGGCAATATGCTTTGAGTTTTACAAGGTGTGTCTCAGATCCATATTAGGCTTATGCACCTGCTTCTGTAGTATTACACACAACCTCAGTACTATGAATTTGGTTCTCTGCAAGAGATCGGTGTGGTGCACTTCTTCTGTTTTACAAGGTTAAAAATGCACCTTCTGCCTCTTAAATTTAACAACTCTGATTGCCTTTCTAGTAAATACAGTACAGTTAAAAGATGTGTGGTGGTGGTTGCTTTTTTGCAAAGGTGTGAAAAACCTTACTAGCTTACAGAATATTGCAGTTGTAGGGCATTGTCTTCTTTGAATGTTATAATTGATTCTGCAATTACACTTAGTCCTTGCTAAATCGTTTTAGATTTATTTATGGCTCAAATACATGAGAAATAAAGCCTTGAGGAAACAAAATGATTTATTTTAAAGTGGTATCTATACTTGTGTTTTCCATGTAACTTTGTATTTGTAAGTTTCAGCTACATAATCTTCCTTTTTCTTTTGTACTGTTATTTGATTTTGTCCAGAACAGTTAAACCCATTGGTCTCTGATAAGATGGAATTCCAGTTTTGTGAAGAAAAGTTAAACAGACCAAACTTAGTTGTTAGATAAAACTATTACCATTCTGAATGCATGGTTCACCGCTATGGCATCATGAAGAATTCTTGATACTATCTGTGAACAGCATTCATAACCTCTGCTATTTGTCTGAGTAAACGTCAGAGTGCTCAAGGAGAGAGCGATATTAAACAGACTACCTTGTAGCAGAATGGGAGGGGTGGGGGAGAATAGGGCACAATATTTATGACTCCAGGAACTATAAGTTGTAATTTAATGAGATCAAAGCTTTTGCTGTTTATTTGCTGCACTAGGAGCTTGGAATAAACTGGTTAGAAAACAGATACCACCCCATCAGAGGGGAAAAAAAAAGGAAAAAAGAAGCAGGATATTTAAGAGATTATAAGGACTATAAAATCAAAGGCATATTTTAGATGGAAAATCATGTTGTTGAAGCTTCTAATATAAAATTAATTTAGAATTCTCCTGAGATTAAGTAATTAATGTTTCAGGAAGAAGCAAAGATCCTTCAAATTTATAGCCAGTTCCTGCTTTTAGCAGATAGTCACTGTTCTTCTTTTTTCCCTCCTGAATCCAAGGAGCATACCCAGTAATTCAGAATGTACTTTATTCCTGTTGTGTAAGAGGCCTTACCAATATCAGCACAGTGAGCACTTCCAGGAAGAGAAAATATCAAATATGGAAGTATCAGTGTACTTCAAACAATGACAGCAATATCAGTCCAATAACATTTTACCTGTTAAAATAAACTTTCAGCCACATTTGACAAGTTTAAAGTTTAGTGAGTCAATCTTAGAAATTTTGGTTCCTCGATTTAATTTCTTTAGCTGTTTCCATACATATTTAAAAGTAGGGCATGACTCAGGATAGTTTAAAAGATTTGTCTTTGTTTTGAATTGCAATGCCTATCCTGGATGAACTATTTATATGTGTTTCCTGTGTTAAGGAACTGAAGAAAGTAACTACAGACTTGATAAGGTCCAAGGTCACATCTCAGAACAGGGTGGGAGAAGAAAACATCAATCTTGCAGCAAAGGAAAAACAGTTTCAAGAACTGCAACAAAAAATCAGAATGGTATTTTGGAATTTAAACACATTAAATTTTTGGTTAATATGTTCTGTTCTTCATCTGAACATGAATGGAAGCGTAATTTTATAGCTAAAAGAAAAGACATTTCAGGATAATAGTTTAAATAGTTTTCACATTTTTAGATTATCTCATGAGGATTCAAAATATTCTATTCATGCAATATTACTGAAAAATCAAAGCCAGTAATTTTGGATGCCTTCAATAACACTTTGTGCTCCTTTTATCCTTTTTCTTTTAAGGAGACAGCAATCAGTGAAAGAGTTCAAGAAGAAAATGCTAACATTAAAGAAGAGAAGCTGGTGAGTTATTAATATAACTTTGCTATTTAAGATTGCTTAGAAAAATGTGTTATATATTTAAGATTCCTAAATGACCTTAGCAAATAAAGTCACTTGTGTTATTAATAAAATACTTCTGAAAAGTATATAAGTGGGGTCTTCTCACTCTTTACAAGGTAAGTTAGTAGTATTAACTAAGTTGATGCCTTCTTCCAAGTCAACTCTTATCTTTAAGTTCAGATTGGAGGCATCTGATACTTAACATAGCCCTTGAGAACAAATAAGCAATAAAATTTGCACGTTATTCTTGCTGTTTTACGTTCTGGTTGCCAACAATTTGTTATAATACTGTTGATGTTGCAACCAGGTAGAATTCATACTGAGCTTTATATGTTTAGATTATAAAACTACACCTGTACAAAGCTGATCAGTGTTACAGTTCCTCTGTCACAAACTCAGGTTACTATTTGCTGTGTTCCTGAGCAAATCCTAATGTTCAAACCAGGTACATGGAATCAAATAACAAATGCATAGCATGAAAATTTTATTCCCTGTAATAATAATCATAATACATTGCTTTGCAAATATTATTTTGTTACACAGTTGCAGAATTCTCATTCTGCAGTTCATTAAACTACCATTTCAGGACAGTATCATCCATCCTCCTTCTGAGGAAGGGCCAAAATTAGCAGCTTGCTTGTATACTCACTGAGCACATGTTAAAGGATAGGAGATAAAGGATAATCTGTAAAAGATGGATTTGCATTTTGAATCCACTTTTAATAAATTCATACCAATAAACATGGGGGGCAGGGGGAAACCCAACAACACAAGAGATAGTGTCATCATTTCTGAATGCATTTTTAATGCATTGCTGTGGAGGTGCTTGTAGCCAAAGTCATGTCGTCATTTTGTGTTATCAAAGAGAAGGAATGGTATTGCCTGTAATTTTCTACAAAATTCTACGTGAGTTGCTAGGATTGTTTGTTTTAATACATGCCTGGTTTAGTGTAAATTGGAGGTGGGGGTAGCTCTAATACAGAGATTAATTTCATGTTTTTCTCCAAGAAATTGGGTTAGGACACCCGGATTTTTGTATTATAGAGAGCTACAAAATCACTCTCTGGACTAACTGTGAATATGTTGGTTTCAGTGGCTATTGGACTGAATATATTATCTAAATTATAGGCTGATTTACACTGAACTGTATGTAGAGAAGCAATCTTGTCTAGTTCAGTGGACACTGTACCGGATTCAAAAGACATAACCAGCTGTGCTGCTGATATATCAGGTGATACTGGGTTCAGTTTTCTAGATGTGAAATCCAACTAAGTGTAAATTAAACTTCAATGAAAAGAGTATTTCTTTCTAGAAAGAAGGCTGAAAGAGCTCAGAGGAGTTGTGGTTGCTTTCCAAATGTTGGTTGCAATAAGATACAGGTATATTCTATATGCCACTGACAGAATAAAATATGTTAATCTCAAAGGTGTAAATTGGTTTCTGTTTAAACTGAGAAACAGTTATTCAATGTACCCTTATTTGTTTGTTCACAAGGAAATCCTCAGCTCTCTACAATGTGTGCAGAAGCAGCTTCAGCGAATAACCCAAATGAATGTTAGAATGGAAAGTGAATTAAATGCACTGAGAGAAGAATATAAGGTCAGATTTTCCTTGATTAGACAAGCTGCTTCTATCTATTATGTATTTTCAAAGTCCAGGGCTGTTAAAGACATCTGTATGCTTCTCAGAACTTTTGACCTCACTTCCATTGCTCCCTCAGCTCCTTAACTGTCAACGTGAACCTTGAAACACAGTCTATGGTTTCCCTCTTTTAGTTCTCCCCTAAAGTAAATTATGATTGCTGTTCTGATCAGCCATTTTTGGAAGGTAAAACCAGAACATTTCTAAGGTTGCTTTCAAGTATTTTGAAATAAAATGATTTTATGACTTGTTTCTTATAATAAATTTTTATGGAGGTATAAATTTCTCATTTCTGGAAAATACTTCAGATTTCAGATTTTTGGAGTCAGAGCTTGTCCTCAAAGCAAAAAGCCTAAAAGAGGTCTTATCTTTAGCCTTTTCTTGTTGTGTTGCCTGTTATATTTATGTTAGAGGTGGTAAGTAGTCATGTTGGAGAATGTTGAGCCAAAGAATTCTTCAGTTATTCTTTGAGGTTGTGAAAAAGGGATTCATAACAGTTTATATTCCAGATTACACTTGCAGACAGATTGGCCCAATGCACTGATCTTTTCTGATCAGATCTGCCACTTAGGGATCACTAATAGAACTATTCATAATTATGCACCAAATTTATCCATATCTAACTATAAGCATACAATACTATTTTGGAAGTTTGTTTTTGTTTTTTAAGTTGATTGCATTGACTTTGTAAACAAAAGCAAAAGCTTGAGATAATCGGTTCATAACATTACTGATAGTAATATGATAGAATATAAGGGTCCTTAAGGATCTTAAAAGTGGATATTACATTCTGGTCATTTCCATGTAAACTGTGGACATTATTTTCCTCTGTCAAAAATATTTCTCTCCATTTTAAAATAGTAGTTGTAAAATATATGTTGCTTTTCACAGCTACTCATTTGGCTGACACTGTGAGACAATTACTAAGGTGTTCCAGGGGATGAGACCTTGTAAGCTGCTTATTTTGCCTTGTCATTTTTTCCTAGTGACAAGTAGAAAATATGATTAGGGCTTTTTCCGTGTAACTAATACTCTACCTGCTTTCCTGCTAATTTGAGAGCTATTGCTCTTGTTTCTACCAGTTCTAGAATCTCAATATGATGAGTAGGTTCTGAAGGTGATGATGCATTATTTGTTTTCAACATCCCAATGCATTGTATCTGTTTGTATAAGATATTGTTGAATGAGATGTACAAACCTGAGACGGGTTTGCTTTTGTTAGTCTTGTTAGCATCTATACAAGAAGCTATCTGAGTCTTGTCTAAAAAGGGGTGCAGTTAAGTTCTTTTGATAGGTTTAGTTCTCTTGATATATGTTGAATCACTGGACTAATATATACCTAAGTTTTAATTCCACTAATTTCACAAATTACATACAAACCTTTAACTAAGATGACTGTGCTGATTCTGGCTTAGGTGTTTTGCAGTGCTGGGACAATATTCACACACACTAAGGGGTCCATCTGCCAGTCATTCCAAAACCTCTGTCTTTTTGAGATTACTAACTGAATACTTTTAGTCACTATCCCTTGAAATCAGAAACCATTTCTTGATCTCCAAAGAATATTCTTATTGCTGGATTTATTGATTTGTATATTTACAATGGATGTGGCATTATTTTGTACTGCACACCCATCCCCTCAAATTTTAAGCTCGAGGCGTGTAACAATGCTTAATATTGAAACAATGGGAGTGCTTTGTTTAAGAAAGAAATGTATCTGGTGATAATTCTATGTAGGATCTTTAGGATTTTAAGTGTTTACAGTTAGTTAATATCTTTAGGCTGATAGACATCCATACTGCTTCTCTATTATGTCTCTTTGTGATATATAGAGGTATTTGAGACAGTTTAATTCTGAACGATTGCTATTTTAAGTGTTTTGGTAAGCAAAGGCTGTCAAACTGGGAGGGCCCAGTACCCAGTAGGCACATTACACAGTAGTCTTTTGCACTAAATGGACAAAGGTAAGGTTTGCTTGGGGAGTGGAGATTTTCAAGGAAGTTTGGGTGAGACAGCTAACTCTTCTTTCTGCAGTCATGTCTATACTTTAATCTGCTGCTTCTTTTGCCGTAAGAGCTATGCTATAACACATTCCACTTCAGAGGAGACTGAATTTGAGATGCATTTATCTCCAAGGACCAAAGAATCCTTTAGTTAGAGAGGAAGAGGAAAGGATATCATGGCACTCCCGTTTTGTAGAACTGTGTGAAAGATACTGAACAAGCATACAATTATACAGTCTATACAATCAATGTGTTGCTGAATTGTTTCATCTTTTTAATTGCATAATATGTTGGAGAAAATCATTATATACTTACGAACAACTTTTTCCCTGCGTATAAACATGCCAGGTAATCTGAGTTTTCCTAGTGTCATACCTTTGAAATATATATACATATATTTATTAGTGGTGCAGATAAATTAAAATAGGTATTAAAAAATGGTTGTTAAGTGAATCAGGAAGTAGACTCACTTCTAGTTAAAAGATTAAATAGGAAGGAACTGGTTTGGAGTAATGTCTCAACATTTTTCTTGTGGATTTCTAAAGAAGCTCAGCAGAGCCATAAATATATAGCTGGTCATATAGCTACATGCATTAAAGGTATGTTTACATTATCAAAAATATTTGTGTCATCTATAATAGGTAATGGATGCAGCAAGTCCTTTATCTTCTGTATTGTTTGCTGTAAAAATGTGATACAATAAAAATTCCAACAGTACCTGAGGTGTCTCAGAAGTTACTGTTGATTTATACAAGTGCATTAATTTGGCACAGTAAAGTTCAAACAGTTAACTAAAAAAATGCTGCAAGTACAATTAAGGTGGTATAAAGTCTTACCATTACTGTTACTTTAGTGCATTCTTATTCTGTTTTGGTTGTGTAAAATTAATTAAATGATAATCAGTCACATAGTAAATACTTCACGTTCCAATAGGTGTTTTAGAATTTGAAGTTTATGCAGTTTATAGGATACGTTAGTAAACAATTTAGGATAGAAAAACTGGTCAGAATATTAATATTTCCTCTTTTGCTCTAGAGTAGCTTTTTCTTTAAGTACTTTCTTTAAGGTCTAGATTGTGCTACATTTCACATTTCTCATCTCTGGACTTTATATTACTTTTTTTCAGCACATTAAAACTTATGCAGTGAAACTGAATAATGGCAAGTGTTTTTATACCCTTTTATAGCCATTTCTTTTTCATAACCTCCCCCTGTTTCCTGTTAGCTAAACTATAAGCACCTTTCTGTTAATTTATGAAAATTATTGTTGAGATAGCACATTATCACTGATCTGTATGGCACTTTCAGCATGTTAGAAGCAAAGGTCCAAGCAACATAAAACACATCAAAATTCATTAATGTGGTATTGATTATTTTTTGGATAATTAATTTTATTGCAGACACTTGAAAGAGATAATGAGCTGCAAAGGGAGAAGGCAAAGGAAAATGAAGAAAAGTTCCTTAATCTTCAGAATGAGCATGAGAAAGCACTGAGAATTTGGAAAAAAGAGGTAGGTTTATTAAATTAAATGCTAAAGTATTAAAAGGGTTTTGAAATAGTCATCAAGACTTTCACATAATTCCTAAAAACCAAGAAAATATCGCAGAAATGCTACAATAAAAGCAACCAATTTCTTTTCCAGTAATGCAGACTCATCTAGAAATGAATATTCTTTAAAGGTAGATTTAGGAGAAATGTTGAATTCTATGCTTTAAAAGGTCAGTGCAGTTCTACAAAGCAAGAGCCCCAGGGTGTTCGGTCTTGTCTTTAGTGCTTTAAAATATTCTGGAATTACACCAAGGCATGGAAACTGATTTAATTTTATGTATTTTTCAGTACAATTTCATACGGAACATATTAAGGGAATACCAGCATTTCTAGGCTGCACTCTTTTACCCTCAAGAAACCTTGAAAAATCAGTAGTCAGTTACATACTTTGGGGGTGAAAAAAACAAACAGAACAAACCTATCTGGGGTACCTGAAAGGTACCTGTGCAGGGCCATAGTTCAAAAGGTGGGTGGTGGGGAAGCAACCTCAAACTGAATCAGGTAGAGCTGCTGAAGGCTTTCATTGAAGGAGAAGTCCACATTTGACTGTAATTATTCAACTCTGACTGTGGAGTGAAATGTGATTAGATTAGACAAAACCGCGTTCATTTCTACATACATCTAAACAATGTTTTAGCTGCAGAATTTGCCATTCTTTCTACATTTTAAAGATTTTTTTAAAAGAATACTTCAGTAATTGCTAATTATTTCTTCTACATCTACTATTATAAAGGTTTTGAAGCTGATGGACTGACACAGGGAGTTTGTGTGGAAAATGTAATCCTGCTGTCTTAATTCCTTGACTTTATTGCCTGTGTGAAGATCACTGCAGCCACGAGACTACAAAATAACTGCATTGTTCTGACACTCTCTGCTCTGAGATACTTGCTGTCTCTGATTTCTAGCAGTGTCTTATACCATAGTATCCTGTGTACACATGGGAATTCCATGCTTATTTCACAGAAGTGTTTGCATCTCCTTTTTAGAAGATAATGTCCATCTTTGTGTCTGACACTTCCCACTCCAGCAGCCATTTTTCTGCTGTGGCTAAATTTGGACTTTTAATTTCTTAACAGCATAATCATGGATAGCATTAACATTATACAATGCTTTGGAAATAGTTGTAAATCAGATTAGAGTATGTCTGAAAAATTACTCTGTTTCCTTG